>NC_137969.1:210891688-211379188 GCF_963924665.1 Micromys minutus | reverse complement strand
TACTAAAATCCAATAAAAAAGACTACTTCTCAAATGTCCATTGAGAAGTAAGTTAATTTGAAAATTAACATTTTCCTGCACTTCTGAACGCCATAATTTTACCTGCACCTTTCTCTATCTTCTCCCCTCCTCGGCTCTCATTTTTCCCTCAGTCCCTCTCATCCTCTATTGTTTTCTACCCTAAAGTAAATACTAGCTCCTTTTCTATCAAACTCAACAAAAATGTCATTAAAGTCTAGGAGATAGTGAATTTATTTCTGCTACAATGTGATCTGAAAACACAACAGAATATCAGCTAGTTATCTCAAAAAATTACTGATAAAGAGTTCCAAATCAGCTCTTCACAAACCAATGCCCTGAAACGATCTTAAGACATAGCCTATTTATGTGGAGTATCTGCAATTACCAAGTGCAGCTGTTGGCTTAAATAAGGGAAACAATCACCCAGCATAAAACTGGAGAGTGTGGTAAAAATTATGTCTGGTTTTGAATGCTGTGTTTAATATGAAATTAAATAAAATGCCATTACTGCCTTAATTTCTACTTATAACATCGTATGTGATAATTCATCTCTTTACACATATGTTCAAAGAAAATTTTGTAGTTGAGTAATTATTCAATGATTAAAGTAAAAGTGAGCACTTATGTCTATTAATTCTAAGGAAGAAAAGAGCAGCCCAAGAGTACAGCAATGAAACAGTACACATCTGCAGACAGAAGTGGGCAACAGATTTTGTTTCCCCCTCATGAGGAAACCAACTAAGTTCCTACAAACTGAGGGCAGAGCTTTAAAACAAAGATTGCAATGGGTGTGGAGGGTTAAAAACCAAACAAACAGGCAACTCTGACAGTTCTGAGGGCACTGGTGCCATGTATGTGAACTAGTATTTTCTGATAATTGTAATCTAAATAGAACACGCACTGTATGAGAAACAATAAATCCAGGGAAGGACAGGTCACAGTGGGCAGAGAACAAAACAATGAGTTCTGTTTAGAGAGTTTCTGTCACATGTGCTATTTAAAGTATGTCTGTCTGTGGTGCTGGGAAGCCACTGAATAGGGTGAGGCAGGATGGGAGATGGGGAATGCTGAGATGGGAAGGCAGGAAGGGGAGTGGGGTTTGAAGGGTATGGGAGGATAGTGGGGTGGGAGCAGGACCAGAGTAAGAGTGGAGTCAGGGTTTGTCCAAAACCTAGAAATCTCATCCTGAGATCTCAGTAGTAGAATCACTCTCTCCCTACCCTGGGCCTGTATTTCCAGTGCACATAACCCTGTACCCCCATATTTGCCCCACTATGGAAGGTCATGTAGGCAGGTTAAACTCCTCTTTCCTCATAAGGTCATATCCAGCAATGCTTCCTAATGCTAATGATAAATATGTACCCTGGCCCTGGCCTGTGATGTACACTCAGTCTGAGAACCTGGATTCATGTAAAGGGTTCAAATAGCCTTTGTTTCCCTACCATTAAAATGAGCTGCCTCACTGATGCTGTCTCCGGAGAGACTGTTTCTGAGGCTGCTCAGCTCCTGGCAATTCCACCTCACTTCCTGTACCAGGATCTCATGGTTGAGGTTGTAATGGGCAATCCCAATACTACTGGCCAGGCCAGGAAGAGAAGCCAGAACAGCACAAGACGTTTAGGTACAAGTTCTGCTACCCTAATAGCTCTATCAAGAGTCCCAATCTCTCAAGTGCACTGAAATTGCACTGGAACTGTTGAGGGCTGCAAATTGCCTAGACTGTTACATAAAAGTAATAAAAGTAACTGTTTCTTTCAACAAACAGAAAAGATGGGACATATGGTAAGACCACAGGATGACATATATAGACTCATACAGTGAAATCTGTAGAAAACCCAATCATAACATATAAAATTGTTTGTATGTATGTTTTTAGGGCTCACAGTTTTGTACTGGACAGTTAGGGGCTCATCCCTTAACAAGACTGACTGTCAGCCATTACTACTCTTCATCTAGTGGTAGGACCTTCTGAGATTTTGTTCTCATCCACATGGGTATGCCAACAGTGGCGATGGCCAGGTATTGTTTAGGCAACAAGTTGTTGAGAGTTTATGAGTGTAACTCTCTGTCATGTGTGTGTGTGTGTGTGTGTGTGTGTGTGTGTGTGTGTGTTTATGATACAATGTGAAAGCAAGTGTTCTGATTCTTTAACTCTTACAAAATTTTCATTTTCTTCCTTGATGAAGCAATAAATGGACTCTGATTTTATTTATGTATTTATTCATGTTTAAGTAATAATAACTATTGGTGTAGAAGAGGCCATGAACTTGAAAGGGATTAGGGAAGGGGAACATGGGAAGGATCAGAGGTAAGGGGGTATGAAATGCTGTCAATTTAGCAAAAATATATGATACTTTAAAATAATGATAAAAATATTTCAGTTCTTACAACAAAAAACCTCATTATTATATATGTGATGGACATATGCAATATGTCATATTTCCAGTCTTTTCCATCCCTCCCAACATTGAATCTTGTGAAATCTCAAGAAAAAACACATAGTTCTCAATATCTCCATATGAAATCCAGATATTCAGTTTATTGTGTGATTAAACATTTTATACTTTTGTAAATGAACACATAACACGAGAGTCCTGTTTTGTTTGCTGAGACACAGCTACATTGTGTTTTACAGGACACAGTATCACTGAGGTCGACTAAGGTAGTACAGGCTATGCCCCATGCTGAGATTTCAGAGGTGTGCCACCATCCTAGCTACCAGGCATTTCTTGACAAGGTTTGATTAGTAAATAGGAAACTGTCATTGTCATATATCACGCATTCAAGGTAGGATTTGGGAAAGTATTGTAGAGATAACGTTAAGATATAATTTAATGCAGAAAACTGTCCAGTTGCACATTCTTTGCAATGCTGAGCAGGGAAAGAAAGCCATGGATAGCACAGGATAGCAAAAGAAATGAGACATCCGGGCTGGGAGCATACAGATTCACAGATGAAGGACTTAACACTGCAGCCGCTGACTTAGCATTCTAAGAGTAAAACTTGTGATTTTTAGTGTCTGATCTGACCAAAGGCAGTTACAGATGGAAGTGCTGTTTCTCCACCCTGGTGTTCTAGTCCCCTGCAAGTGTTTGATAACTGGCTTCAGGAACAACTAGAGGAGCCATTATCACCATCTCCTGGTGCTAGAGCCATCAGCCATTGATAGGACACTGACATTAAGAGCTAATAAATAGGGACACACAAGTTTCTCCTCCTTCTCTATTTCCACCCTCCCCCTTCTCTGCACTCAGTGACCTTCAGTGTGCACGTAGGGAAAGTGCAACTCAGTTGTAGAGTCTAAGGAAAAGACAGTGGTTGCAATAGCTTAGTTATTGGCACATTAAATTAGCTGAAATCTTTAAAGGTTAGATTACATTTTCTTTAAATATTGCTTCTTATGCAAAAACGCTTGGCATAGTGACAGTGATGACTGCAGGATTTGGGAAGCCACCCAAAGCTCAGCATCTCTGGGGCACTTTGAATGCCAGGGAAACACTGCATGACTGGTATCTATGCTTCCATTGTATGGCTTAGCGACTTCATGATGGCATTTGAGCAGGAAAGGTACCATAAAACCAGTAAAGCAAAACTGAACTGAGCTCACAGCCACAATCTAGAATCTATGATTATAAACTAAATCTGTCACCATTGAACATTCTGTGAGGCCTGCCTCACTCAACCAGCGAAGCTCCCCATGGCAAGGTCGAAGAGCTTTGAGTGGATCTGCCTCCCACAGTGTGGAAAACCTGCCCCAGCAATGTGAACAGAAAAATAAGCAACTCCAGTTTGACTTCTACACTGAGAATATCAGCATAAAATGCCCCCCCCTCTACTTTTATTGATTCTCTAGGAGCTTTACACCATGAACCCCAATTGCAACCCCTTCCTAGTTCTGAGTCCCCTCCCCTGTGATCTCTCCTGTCAAAAGAAAAAATAAAAATAACAAGAAAACAAAAAACAAAAAAAAGACAAAACAAAACAAACAACAAACCAAACAAAAAAGACCAAAACAAAAAACAAAACATGTCTACTCTGCGTTCTGTGTATACTCACTGGGCCATGGTCAAACTCTCAGTGGCCTGCCCCTTAAATAGGACTGAGTCCTTCCCTGCTCATACCTCGAGCGGTCATTAATTGTCAAGAGCTGCTCTTCAGGATGCCCATCATCCTTTTTGAGTTCTCTTCAGTGGCTCCCTCTCTAGGCTGTTTGTGGGTGGGGGGATAAGAGTTAACACAGAAGTTCTTCCCTCTCAACTGTGTGTCTGCAGTCATTGATAACACAGCAAAAGTAGCCTCCTTGCTCTTCAAAGTCAGTGGGAACATGAATCATGGATGCTTTCTGACAACAACGCAGACCACGAACACGGTAACCCATTTGCAGTAGGACCACGGACCCACGCAAGGCCCTCAGAGGCACCCCAGACCTCAGACATCACCATGACCTCAGATGGCAGTGGAGGCTGCCCACAATCACCTAGCCCTTCCCTGGATCACAGTCAATGGAAGTCCACTTGGCTGCAGGCAGCAGCATAGACCTTAGACACCCACATATCAGTTGGTGGTATGTGACATCAACATAGGCCCTGGCTACAGCAGGACCTCGGATCCTGACATAGCCCTCAGCAGAAACAAGGACTCCTCCTATATCACTATGGACTTAGGTGGCAGCGCAGACACTCCACATCGATATTTCCCCTCCCTTCCTCCACAGCAACTTGGCTTACAGACATAAATGTGGCTTCAGGCTTCAGCACAGCAACAGATTATCTGCATGGTCCTCGGTATGCCATCATCATTCTGGCTCCAGGCAGGCTCAGATAGCAGGACACAGGCTGGCTGGCCCAGAGTGGGGAGTGGTGGGCAGGGCATGGCGTGGGCTCAGTAGCTGGCTCTTCCACTTCCTGTGCACCAACCTCTTTATTTTCATCTAAAGCTCATAAGAACTTGAAAGCAGCACAGACATACAAAAATGAATTTGTTTGAAGTCGGTAGAAGATGCTTTTTAATGCCAAAGTATTCTAAATTGAGAATCTTGTGATAATACACACATTTTAGTTTAAGAGATAATTACACATTACTAATTAATAATAACAGTGGACCTATATACTATTAGAAATACATCATTTCAGTTTCTAAAAATATTCTGAGTATTTAGTAGCTTGCTTTTGTAAATATGAATATAAACACAATGTGATTATAAAAAGAAACAAACTCTGTAACTTATGTATGTCATGTATGTGTGGTTTAATAGTAGCAAAATATAGTAGAGCAAAGCCATGTGAGAGTTACTGTCCTTTTCATTAACTGCTTACACCTTAGTTCACATTGATGAAACTTTTTGACAAAAGCTTTCTCTCAAGTGAAAATCTGCAGGTTATTTTTCTTGGTACAGCATATAAAAGATTTCAGAACTTTTTTAATACTTGGTATTTTTAAGGATCTAGTAGCCCTTAGGCTAAGCTTTGCTAGAAAGCCACTACAAGACTATAAAAGAATAGTAAAATAATGGTATTTTCTTCACACAAGACTCTAAATTTATTTTTATTTAAGAAATAAAGTCCGAGTCAGTGCACACACATGCTCAGTGAAGTAGATGTCACAGACATTTAAATATTGCAATGCTTCCTATAAAATAGGACGCAAAGCTACTGCATGAAGCAGGTTGCATGTGTTCCTGTGTCCCATCTCAGCAGCATGCAGAGGGAGCCTTCTGTGAACACAGAGTGCTCTAAATGGAAGACTCAGTGTTATTTCTGCACCTCTGTCCTCAGGAATCTGATACACTTTCCAGCTTCTCACCATCTTATTAAACATTAGTAAAGGAGATGTCAGCAGGCACATGGCCCTACACATGCACTTCTAACTCTGTAAATTAAACATGCTTGGCATGCATGAATTATTTATTTCTGTTTGCTTTTAGGTGCCAGCAGGTGAATGTTCAGAAAAGATAGAAAATGAATGACTTATATATGAATCGGGCTTATAAATTATATAAACCAAGTCACTGAGTTAGGGAAAAGATAAAATTAAATGTGTCTGAGAGACTATACTCCAAGAATTTTATAGGATAATAAAGAAAGTGAGAAATAATTGAAAATAATAATAATTTTTGAAGTCTTATTATTTTCAGAAATACATGGATATATAAAATTAAATACAATGTTGTTCTGAAAGTACTGCTAAGGAAAACTTCAATAAGGCATGTATTTTGGATAAGAACACAATAATAATGTAAATTGTTCAATTTTGATCCTTGTACTATGAGTATTTATAAGAATAGCTGTATTACTAGAAAATACACAGCGAAGTGTTTAGATTTAAAGGGAACAATGACCTACTTAAACAGTTCAGAAAAGATTGTGTGTATGTGTGTTTGTGTGTCTGTATGTGTGTGTGTGTGTGCGTACGCTCATGTGCAAGACAGAAAGAGACAGAGACACAGAAAGGTAATGAGAAAGCAAATAAATTAAAGCATAGCTTCTGGAAAATCTGGATAAGGATATATAAGGGACTTATTTGTATTATTGGTTTAGACTTTTTTAGTTATGATATTATTTCAAGTTTAAAAAACGTTAAATATTTCGAGGACTAATTTCCCCATGTTACATTAACAACATAGGGAATAGTATGGAACAAAATGTGCGCCTTATAGAATGCAGTATCATTAGTCACCGTTCTAGGTATTTGTGACACACTACATCCCCGCAGACCAGCATGCCACTGCCTCATATTCTCATGGCAGTGTGTTGTACGTGAATTAAAGTTACTCTTTAGTTTTCATCAACTTTGGGTGACCTTAATTGATTTTTCCTATTAATGACACCTACATTACACTCACCAAAAGGGCTTGTTAATTTAACAGAAAGAAAATTTATAGCATTCTCATGTATTTTTCCTCATTAAAATCACATTATGGGAGTAATGGTTGTCTTAAGTGGGTATAATTATTAATAAGAAAGTGCACATATTAATTTTAAACCTTAATGGCTTCAGTACTTTTTGATTTTATAGAAACAATGTAGACACACTTGCATGAATTTCAATACCCTTTTACCCATAATTATTTATAATTCTATAGGAAACACAGGGCAGTATAAGACAGAGGTCATAGAAAGAGATGCTGCTCATAGCTTGCAAATTTTTGCACTAATTTTACATTACCTTCTGTGGCATCTTATACCTGTTTTTAGTCTCAACAAGAACACATCACAATAGTATACTGTCCTTCATGAGATTGAAAATGCAAAGCTTTCTGCACGATATGCTTTATAAAGATTATATTAATTTAAATTAGTAACTAATTTACTAATTTTTTCTTTCTTCTTTAGATCCTGAAGCACCTCAACAGAACCAATTTTGGTAGTTTCATTCTATAAAAGCAAAAAATAAATATAAAATAAATCAAACTATCAAATGCTTTAATTATCTCATTTCATTAGTACTCATTTATTTTCTAATAATTCACTCAGTCTTCAGTTTCTAATATTTCATGAAAAGTAGCTTAACTGCAAAAACAGTGCTCTTCTTTGTCAACATTAATTTTGATCTTCCATGTGTCCCAACAAGAGACATTAAAAAGAAAAGGATTTCAAAATCTATAATATATATATCAGGTGAAAGCCACTCTAGAGATTGAAAGAACAAGTAGAATAGTCTAGAATGTTACAAAAAGTTTTTGAATTTTTAACAACTCTTTAGATGCTATTTACCTAAGCTAATGTAGAAAGAGTATACTCTGAAGGGAGAGTATTTCAGAATTTTAAGCAGACATGTTGAGCTGAAGCAGAATCTTTCGGAGTGGGGGATGTTGGAGGCTTACCTGGGGAAATTTTAATCCTTTAGTGATGTAAGAAACTGAGTTTGTCAAAGTTTCTTTTTTGACAGGAGTCAAAAATTTTGACACAAATTCGTGCTTAATGTAGATTGGACACAGCAACATCAGCAAATATAGAGATGCTAAAGTCATTTTTTTTTTTCAGAGATGTAGACTACCAGAGGCTACCGATGCTTCAGTAGATAATTCCCACCCATTTGTGTACAGATAGTGCTGTATGGATTCATTAAACACTAAAAACATAAAGAAAAAGTAGAGAGAGAGAGAGAGAGAGAGAGAGAGAGAGAGAGAGAGAGAGAGAGAGAGAGAGAGAGAGAGAGAGTGTAAAGGAGCACTTGGAGGCAAGGAAACGAGAAGGGGAGATTTGTTTGCAACTCATATAAGCATGTATGACTATTAACTAAATACTTAGAAAATTAAAATGCGTCTCAAGGGGAAAGAAGTAATCAGCTCATAACTAAGATTGTTAGAGCTTGTCCTTGCTATTTACAAAAAAAGTAAATATAAGACAAAATCCCAAATTATTACATATTTTAAAGTCATTCCATTATTATTTAATGACAATATTTGCATTAGCATAAAGAAATCTTCACAGACATGATTGGTTTGAATGACTCCCATATGTGCATATATTTAAACACTTGATTGGCAATTGATGTCACTCTTTCTTAGATGTTATGGAACCTTTAACATGTGTGACTTTGCTGGAAGAAGCCTTACACTTCAGGCAAGATTTAAGAATCTATAGCCTTATCAACTCCCAGTTCATTGCGTGCTTTGCATTTGTGAGTGAAGATGCAGTGAAGCATCTTCTCACTCTGGCCACCTGCAATAGAGTTTCTCCTTCCATAGTGAACTCTTCCTCTGCAACCATAAGACAAACTCACCCTTCTGTAAATTGCTTTTGGTCTCATAAGTGCTGGGTTTATAGGAATGAGACAACTCACCAAGGCTTCTCCCTCTTTATACTGTTAGTGGAAGTTGCATTAGATTACGGAAAGAACATTCAATCAGGAATATTTAAAATGGCCACATATAACTTTTCTGCTAGAAACATAACTGCCCTGTCTAATTATTGTAAGTGTTAGGCTAAGATCTGAGTAGATAAGCTGTGTTTGGTAGAGTTCGTTAGTTATGACCTGCAGCCCAGCTTCCTGAAACAGAGAAACAGTGGATAGTTATTTTCTCCAATCCATCCAGTAGTCCTTCTTTTAATTTATTTCTCTAATAAGTTATAAGATCTGCCATATCTTGGTATCCATCTCATAAATAGGCACCAAATTCAGACAATATTGCAAATGCCAAAAAGTACTTGGTGACAAGAGACTGATAGAGCTGTTTCCTAAAAGGTTCCGCCAGAGCCTGACAAATGCAGAGGCAGATGCTTGTAGCCAACCACTGGTCTGATAACAAGGTCCCCAATGGAGGATTTAGAGAAAGAACTAAGAAAGCTGAAGGGGATTGCAACCCCATAGGAACAATATCAACTAAGCAGAGCTTCCAGAGAATAAACCACCATCCAAAGAATACACATAGACTGACCCATGGCTCCAGCTGCACAAGTAGCAGAGAATGGCCTTGTTGGGCATCAGTTAAAACAGAAACCCTTGGTCCTGCCAAGACTCAATGCCCAAGTATAGCAAAATGTCATGGTGAGAAGTGGGAGGGGGTGATGGAGCAACCTCATAGAAGCAGGGGGAGGAGGAATGTGATAGGGGATCAAAGGAGATTTGAAATGTAAATTTAAAAATCAAATGCAAATATAAAAATTATATTATCATAACAAAAGAATTAAGGGAATAGGGATAACTTCACTACATATTTAGAGAGTTTATATAAGCCTTTATCAGGATACAAATATAGTAGGTAGCATGAAATTTTCAGTAACAATGATTATTGGCTCATTGCTCATTAATAATCACTAGGTAATATTCTAAGTGGGTTGTGTGAATTGTCTCTTTAATCCCCATAATTCTTTTTTTAGTATATTTTCTTTTTTTAATTGAACAACTTTATTTTAAAAAGCAGAGATAAATGTACAGATTTAAAAAACATTTTTGCATAAAAGTATATGAATACATTTTTCTCAGTACTTGATTTTTTTAAAGGTTTCATAGTGTGCATTAAAATCTTACTAGTTACAATGAGCATAAAGTACATGTAAAACAAGATGCTACCTAAAAATAGTCAAAGTTTTCTTGGTGTGTAAAGATTAAGGATAATTATTTTTCATTATTTTAAAAAAATGTATCATTATTATTTTTTGACCTTTGTTTTTCTTGAACTTCATATAGTCTGTGAGTGGTTTCTGGGGTGTTCAGAGCTTTCTGGGGTTAGTATCCAATTATCAGTGACTGCATATTATGTCTGTTCTTTTGTGACTGGGTTACTTCACTCAGGATAATATTCTCTAGATGCATCCATTTTCTTAAGAATTTCATAAAGTCATTGTTTCTGATAGCTGAGTAGTTCTCCAATGTGTAAATATACCAAAATTTTTGTATCCATTCATCTACTGAAGGACATCTGGGTTCTTTGCAACTTGTGGCTATGATAAATAGGGCTGCTATGAACATTGTGGTGCATGTGTGTTTGTTGTATGTTGGAGCATCTCTGGAGTATATGCCAAGAAGTGGAATAACTGGCTCTTCAAGTAGTACTGTGTCCAATTTTCTGAGGAACTGCCAGACTTATTTGCAGAGTGGTTGTACAAGTTTACAACCTCACCAACAGTGGAAAAGTGTTTCTCTTTTTCTGAATCCTCCCCAGCATCTGCTGTCATCTCAGTTTTTGATCTTAGTCATTTTAGTTGGTGTGAGGTGGAATCTCAGGGTTGTTTTGATTTGCCTTTACCTGATGACAAGTTCAGCAAAGTGGCTAGATATAAAATTAACTCAAACAAATCAGTAGCCTTCCTTTACTTAAAGGACAAACATGCAGAAAAAGAAATTAGGGAAAAGATACTTTTCACAATAGTCACAAACAATATAAAATACCCGGTGTGACTCTAACTAAGCAAGTGAAGGACCTGTATGACAAGAACATCAAGTCTCTAAAGAAGGAAATCGAGGAAGATCTCAGAAAATGGAAACCTCTCCCATGCTCATGGATTGGAATAATCAGTTGTAAAAATGGCCATCTTACCAAAACAATCTATATATTCAATGCAATTCCCATCAAAATTCCAACCCAATTCTTCATAGAGTTGGAAAGAGCAATGTGCAATTACATCTGGAATAACAAAAAAAAAAAAAAAAAAAAAAAAACCTAGAACAGCGAAATCCATCCTCAACAACATGAAAACATCTGTGGGAATCACCATCCATGACCTCAAGCTATATTACCAGGCAATGGTGCTAAAAACTGCATGGTACTATTACAGAGATAGGTGCCTGGATCAATGGAAAAGAATAGAAGATCCAGAAATGAACCCTCACATATATGGTCACTTGATTTTTGACAAAGGAGCTGTAAACCTTCAATGGAAAAAGGACAGCCTCTTCAGCAAATGTTGTTGGTTCAACTGGCACTCAGCATGCAGAAGATTGAAAATATACCCTTTTTATCTCCTTTTACAAAGCTCAAGTGCAAGTGGATCAGAGATCTCCACATTAAACCAGGTACACTGAAATTATTAGAAGAGAAAGTAAGGAAAACCTTAGAACACATAGGCACAGGAGAAAATTTCCTGAACAGAACACCAATGGCTCTGGCTCTAAGGTCAAATATTGACAAGTGGGACTTAATGAGATTGCAAGTTTCTGTAAGGTTAAGGACACTGTCAAAAAAACAAAATGGCAGGCAACAGATTGGGAAAAGTTCTTTACCAACCCCACATCTGATAGAGGCCTAATATCCAATGTATACAAGGAACTCAAGAAGTTAGACACCAGAGAATCAATCAATTCTATTAAAATTGGGGTACAGAGCTAAACAAAAAGTTCTCAATTGAGGAATATCGGATGACTGGGAAGCATCTAAGGAAGTTCTCAACATCCTTAATCTCCATAATCATTAATATCAGGTCCACTTTTCCGACCTCAGTTGGGCATTCTGAAATTAAAAGACACAACAGTATTACTTCAGAACCAAGATATTTGACCATACATGTAACCAAACATTCTTTTTCTCTCCCAGTTTATGCACAATTATTTCTCTTTTTTTATACTTGGATTATGTTTGAGTAAATATTGTATAAAGATGTATACCTATATAAAGATAGGTTCTTGTGGCCTAGGTATATAGAACCATGTGTTCACATTTCTCTGTGGAAACAAAACCTAGTACTTGACCCAACTCATAAGACATTACTACTAAAAGACAAAATGAAATTTCAAACTATTAATTTGTTGTGAATTCTTTTGTCTGAGAGTCTGTTGTTCTTCCAAATAGTTTTTCAAGAATACAGTATCAAAAATCACTTTCTCTAAAGCATTCTTTATTCAGGCATTTGTAATAGTCCATTTAAGTTATTTTATCAATAGCATAGAGGGGTATAAGTAAAAATGTATAACTTACTTCTGAACCAAATAGCCAGAGGCTTCCTATAGCATTAACTTTGCCTTTGTTCTTTCAAAGGAGTTATTAAAATTGTTACATAACTCTGAGCATCATAACCAGGGATTGCTCAGTTTCTTGAAACACAACATGCTATTATAATCAGAAAATAACTGTACTAAAAAAGTTTCAGTCAATGACAGTAAAACAAAAGTCATTTCTTTTAAAAAAGAAACTCCTTTTTTTTCATTCACCTGAAGATATGTTTTTTGCAATGGATATATTTTTATGCTTGAGGGGAAAACAAACAAGATTAATACACTACTCAGACATTTCCACAATGGTGTACTACTTAGCTATTAAAAACAATGACTTTATGAAATTTCTAGACCAATAGATGGAACCTGAAGCTATCATACTGAGTGAGGTAGCCCAGTCACAAAAGAACACTCATGGTATGTACTCACTGATAAGAGTAATTAGGCCCAAAGGCTAGGAATACCCAAGAAAATATTCACAGAATTTATGAAGCTCAAAGAGAAGGAAGGCCAGAAGGTTGATGCCTCAGTCCTTTTTAGAAGAGAGAAAAAAAACACTAATGGGAGAAAATAATGGTACAAATAGAGGAGCAGGGAATGAAGAAAAGATCATTCATAGACTGCCTCGCCTGGGATCCACCCCATAAGCAGCTACTAAATCCATACACTATTGCTGATGCCAAGTATTGCTTAGTAGCAGGAATGGATGCCTCCTCTGACACTCTGCTAGAGCCATATTAATATAGAGGAGGATGCTTGGAGCTAACTATCAGATGAACTGAACACAGGAAAACCAATGAAAGAGCTAGAGAAAGGTCTGAAGGAACAGAAAGGTTCTGCAACCCACGGGAAGAACAAAATTATTAACTAAACAAACACTCCAGAGCAACCAGGGACTAAAACACCAACCTATGAGTTTGTATGGAGAGACCCATGGCTGCAGGTTCATATGCAGCAGAGGATATCATTCTCTGGCATCAATGAAAGGAGAGGACTTTGGTCTAGAGAGGGCTCATTTTCCCAGTGTAGGGAAATACCAAGGTGCTGAGGTGGGAGAGTTAGGTTGGGAGAAGGAGCACCTTCATGGAGGCAATGGGGTAGGGGTATGAGATTGGCAGAAAAGTGATAAAATCTGAAATGTGAATACAGAGAATACCCAATAAAAAAGGAAGAAAAAAAAAAGAAAAATGCAGGGAGGAAAAGCACCCAGAAATGAGGTCAGAGACTCAAATTTGCACATCAAACTTTAACCATAACAGAAAAGGGGCAAAGCTTATTTTAAAATATATGCTTAATAACAGTTGTTCTTTTAACATAATTTTTTTGATATTTCTTTTTAATAATGTGCATTTTGTATTTTTTTAGATTAGAAAAAAATAAATGTTCTATCTTTGTGAGTGTGTACGGACTGAGGACAGCCTCAGGTTCCCATGGAGCTGGAGTTGCAAGAGGTTGTATGCCACATAAAATGGATGCTAAGATTTGCACTTAAATGGACTCCAAGATCTGTAACTGCTCTTGACCTCTGAGCCATTTTTCAAGCCCCAATAATGTGCATTTTCAAAGTGTATGTGCCAATTAAATTAGAGCATCCTTCAACTCTTCAGTTTAATAAGTCCTATTTCTCAGTTACTTCAAGTTTAGTATTGTTTAAAGCTTGTTTTATTTTGCATGGTGATGTTTTTTGCTACATATTAATTTACATTGTTAAAATAGTTGTTAAGCCAGAGGTACCACCTTGGAAATTTTCTCCAGCAGCTGACAAACATATATTTTCACCAACAATTTAACAAGGCCAACACCTGTCTGATAGATTTTGCACACACAAATCCTATTTCAATGACCAAGATATTTAATAAAATACATAATAAATAACTCTTAAAAAATCTCATAGCTGAACATGATTAAACATACTTTTCAACTTTTTCTAATATTATTATTTATCTAGAATTGCATGAATTAATAATGAGGATGGTATGCCAGTCTAGTTTAATCTTAATATTAAAAATATTTTTATTTTTTATGAAGAATAATCAAAAGTTATTGAGTCAAACACCTAAATTATAACATTAAAATGCTTAAGACTCAAAATGGGCCTTACGATCCTGCTTACTATCAATTTTCTTGAGACTATTGGTGAAGTGGTTAACCTATTACTTCTTTATCTGTAAACCTGAAGCAATAGTGGCATTCTTGCAGTGTCTGATGTAGTAATTTTCCTTGATCAAAACATTGTAAGAGGGAGGAGGGAATCTAATAAAAACCAAAGAATGATACAACTCTTGAAGAACTGAGGCTTACAAGATTCACAAGGGCCCCTCCTCAAGGATATAGGAGTAAACAGTTGTTGTGGAGAAGCAGGTAGAGAGAGATAACTGCAGTAGACCCTGTGATCAGCTGAGCTGCCAGGAAGGAACACTTGGGCATGTTGTGTGGCTTACATATGTGCAGAGAGATCCACGAATGCAGCTTTCCTTAGTCCCTGTGGAGGCTAGAGTGATGAAGATGTACTTGAATTTCCCTTGCTCCTATAGATAACTCCTTACCCCATGATCAGAAAGTAATGCTAATATACTCATTGTCTCTATAGTTTTTGTTGTATTTTGTGTACAAACTACTTAATATAATGTGTGACTTACAAAAGAAATTGTCTTATACTTAATGCCATTTTTCTATCATGTCTATTTTCTTACATACAAACATACCTTCACTCTATCTTCAGCTTGCACCCTCAGTTAAAATACCCAGATATTCTTCTTTCCAGTGCACAGTATTCTTTTATGTCTACATTTTAGGTGCCTGAATTAGCATATGTAGCCAAATACATTCCATTCATAATCTGTGTCTATTTTAAAGCTATCTGATATCTGATGTTAAAAGTAGTTTAGGAAACTACAGGTTTTGTGTTGATTACAGATTTCAAGAGATGTTTGATACTAAGTTATTTAAGGTTTGTTGTTGTTGTTCTTGGCATGTATCTTGTAGATGAATAATACTTCATTGCTTTAGTCACTTTTCTGTTGATAGACATTTATTTAGGCTAACTCCATATTTTGGCTGCTGTGAATAGTGCTTCAATAGACAGACAAATACGTAAGCATGAATGTAGTGAATTGACTGACAGCCTGAGCATGCTGGTCTAGACATTCGCTGTAGTTTTACTTTTTGAGGTAGCTTCATCTTGATTTCCAATGTGAGTGGAGTAGAATACATTCTCTTCAGCACTATTTATGGATTCCTTTTACCTGCATTCTCACAGAGCATTTTAAAATTTTTTTAGTAATAGCTCTACTGAAAAAGGTAGAATAGAAATTTCAATTTGGGTCTGAGCTTAATTGTGGTTTCAAAGAATGAATTGGGTAACTTATCCAACAGTTTTATAGATTAAACTCTCAATCCATAATTCCTCTACACAATAACCTTACAACCAATGGACAAGTATATAAACTGCCCTTATATATGAGATAAATAGACCAATAGAAAACCTTAGAAATAATAATAATAACATCATCAACTTAGAGATGCACTGAGAGAAAAGTACACATTAGTTTCTATCATTGTTCTTTCCGGAATCACTCTTGTTTAATCTCTACTTATTGCTGCCCCCTTCTTTATCCTAAACCTATTCCTGCTACCTCACTCTGTACAATAATGTATCACCTTAACATAAATCTACAATATCAAAACTATCATTCACTATGATCCTAGTAGGATTTACTCCAGAGATTCAGGAATGGTTCAATATACAGAAATCTGTCAATGTAATCTACTATATAATGGAACTCAAAGGAAAAAAAGCACATTATCATCTCATTAGATGCTAAAAAAGCTTTTTACAAAATTTAACACCTCTTTATGTAAAAAGTCTTGGAAAGATCAGAAATTCAAGACCCATACCTAAGCATAGTAGAAGCAATATACAGAAAACCAATAGCCAACATTAAACTAAATGGTAAGAAACTTGAAGCAATCCTAAGAAAATAAGGATTAGACAAGGCTGCCCAATCTCCCACTCCCTATTCAGTATAGTATGAAAGTTGTTGCCATAGCACTTAGGCAACAAAAGGAAGTCAAAGGGATACAAATTGGAAAGGAAAAAGTTAAAATATCACTATTTTCAGATGATATAATAGTATACTTAAGTGACCCCAAAAATTCCACCAGAGAACTCCTACAACTGATATACAAATCCAGAAATCTGGCTGGATATGAAATAAATTCAAACAACTCAGTAGCCTTCCTCTACTCAAAGGATAAACAGGCTGACAAAGAAATTAAGGAAGTGACACCCTTCTCAATAGTCACAAAGAATATAAAATATCTTGGTGTGAGCCTAACTAAGCAAGTGAAAGATCTGTATTACAAGAACTTTAAGTCTCTGAAGAAGGAAATCGAAGATCTCAGAAGATAGAAAGATCTCCCACGCTCATGGATTGGTAGGATTTAAAATAGGCCATATTGACTAAAGCAAGCTACAGGTTCAATGCAATCCTTATCAAAATTTCAACTCAATATTTCATAGAGTTGGAAAGAGCCATTTGCAAATTCATATAGAAAAACGAAAACTCAGGATAGCAAAAACTATTCTCAACAATGGAAGAACGTTGGGGGCATCGCTATTCCATCGCTATTCCTGACCCCAAGCTGTATTACAGAATAATAGTGATAAAAACTGCCTGGTATTGGTATAGAGACAGGCAAGTAGATCAATGGAAGATAACTGAAGACCTAGAAATGAACCCACAACCTATGGTCACTTAATCTTTGACAAAGAAGCTAAAAACATTCAATGAAAAAAGGACAGCCTGTTCAACAAATAAATGGTGCTGGTTCAAAAGGCAGTCAGCATGTAGAAGAATGCAGATCAATCCTTTCTTATCTCCTTGTACAATTTAAGTCCAAGTGGATCAAGGACCTCCACATAAAACCAGATACACTGGAACTAATAAAAGAGAAAGTGGGGGAAGACCCTTGAACACATAGACAGGAAAATATTTCCTGAACAAAACACCAATGGCTTATGTTCTAAGATCAAGAATTGACAAATGAGACCTCATTAAATTGCAAACTTTTGTAAGGCAAAGTAAACTGTAATTGGGACAAAATGCCAACCAACAGATTGTAAAAAGATCTTTATCAATCCTACATCCGATCCTACATCAGATAGAATGCTAATATCCAATGCATACAAATAAGTTAGTCTCTAGAGAATAAAATAATCCTAATAAATATGGGATATAGAGTTAAAGTAAGAATTCTCATCTAAGAAATACAGAATGGCTGAGAAGAACCTAAAAATAATGTTAAACAGCCTCAATCATCAGGGAAATGCAAATCACAACAACCCTGAGATTCTACCCCACACCAGTCAGAATGGCTAAAATCAAAAACTAACATGACAGCAGATGCTGCCGAGGATGTGGAGATAGGAATATTTCTTCCTTGTTTGTCGGACTGCAAGCTGGAACAACCACTCTGTAAATCAGTATGGGGGTTCCTCAGAAAATTCAACATAGTACTACCTGAGAACCCAGCTATAGCACACCTGGACATGTACCCAAAAGATGCACACATGGTATGCACTAACTGATTAATGGATACTAGCCCCAAAAGCTCAGAATACCCAAGAAACAATTACCAGACTTTATGAAACTCAAAATGAATTAAGTCCAAAATGTGAATGCCTCAGTCCTTCCTACAATGTAAACAAAATACTCAAAGGAGGAAATACAGGGACAAATCGAGGAGCAGGGACTGAAGGAAAGATTATCCGGAGACTGCCTCATCTGGGGATCCATCCTATATGCAGCCACTAAACCCAGTCACTATTGATGATGTGAAGTGCTTACTTGCATGAGCCAGATATGGATGCCTTCTCAGAGGCTCTGCCAGTCCCATACTGATACAGATGAGGATGCTTGCTGCTAACCATTGGACTGAGCACATCGATCCAAAAAGAGATGCTAGAGAAAGGACTGAAGGAACTGAAAGGGTTTGCAACCCCAATGGAAGAACATTATCAATCATCCAAACCCTCCAGAGCTCTCAGGGACTTAAATACCAACCAATGAGCACACATGGAGAGACCCATGACTCCAGTTGCATATGTAGCAGAGGATTGTATGGCATTGAGATTGCATCACATTGTATGGCATCAATGAGAGTTGAGTCCTTTGAGCCAGTGAAGGCTCTTTTTCCCAGTGTAAGGCACTAAAGTGGGAGTGAATGGTCATTAGTGTGAGTATTTTCATGGACACAAGAACAGGGTAGGGGGATGTGAGTGGGGGAAAAGAGGATGACATTTTAAATATAAATTAGGAGAATATCCAATAAAATGATAAAAGAAAACACTATGTAAATATAAAAAAAAGAAACTCATTTTTTAACTGCACATTTAATGAAGAATAGTACTGACTAACTCTTCCTCAGACTTATTGGTCACTTTTTCCTTTTCTTTAATAGAATATTTTTTATTTGCATTTACATTATCACCTTTTCTGGTTTCCTCTCCATAAATCCCCCATCCAATCTTTTCTCCTGCTCCTTCGATGAGGGTGCAACCACTTACTTCCTCCCCTTTCCCTACCCTGATATTCCCCTACACTGGGGCATCAAGCCTTCAAAGGACCAGAGGCCTCTCCTTCCACTGATGTCCAACAAGGCCATCCTCTGCTACATATGTGGCTGGAGCTGTGGTTCTCCATATGTACTCTTTGGTTAATGGTTTAGTTCCTGGGAGCTCTCGGAGATCTGGTTGGTTGATATTGCTGATTTTGCTATGTCATTGCAAACCTCCTCACCTCCTTCAGTCATTTCTTTAACTCCTTCATTGGGACCTCTGTTTGAAATCCAATGGTTGGCCCCGAGTATCTGCCTCTATATTTGTCATTCTCTGGCAGACCCTCTCAGGAGACACCTATATTAGGCTCCTGTCAGCACTTAGTCCTTGGAATCATCAATAGTGTCTGGGATTGGTGACTGTATATGGGATGGGTGCAGGTGGGGCATTCTCTGGAAGGTTTTTCCTTTAGTCTCTCTTTCTCCATATTTCCTCTTGTGAATATTTTGTTACCCCTTCTAAGAAGGACTGAATCATCCACATTTTGGTCTTCCTTCTTCTTGAGCTTCATGTGGTCTGTGAATTATATCTTGGGTATTTCAAAATTTTGGGCTAATAACCACTCATCAGTGAGTGCATACTCAGAAGTCCTTCAATGAAGCAATGGTTACAAAAAATGTTCATTTACACAATGAAGTACTACTCTGGAATTAAAAGCAATGACTGCATGAAATTATTAGGCAAATGGATGGAACTATAACATATTACCCTGAGTTAGGTAACCCAATAACAAAGAACATACATGGTATTGGTGAGGTTTACTTCTTACATAAAACACTGTGTGTTTTTATTGATTAGAATTTTTGGTATCCTGAATATTTGAGTCCTTTATAAATTCTATATACTAATCACATCCATTGCACAACCATTTTATAGTGTTTCTTGACAGTTGTTTTTATTTATGTAGAAAAAGAAGTTTAATTTCATATAATCCCACTTGTTAATAATTAATTGTATGAATGGTGCCATTTAAGTACCTATCTATATTTACATATTGAAGTGAATTTTACTTATGTTTACTTATTTACTTATTGTTATATAATGAAGACTAGTTTACTTTAACTGTTTCAAAGTTTCCATATGAAGTTGAGAATAGCTCTTTCTACATCTGTGAAGAATTGAGTTTAAATTTTGATGAAGATTGCACTGAGTATTTGGATTGGTTTTGGTAAGATTATGATGAGGTCTCCTTGGTTAGTTTTGATTTGAGATTTGTAGAGTGGGAGAACAGGATACAATATTTTGTTCTACATGTGGACAAGCAATTTTCTGTTTATTTTTTAAAGAAGTTGTCTTTTCTCCAATATTTTGGCTTAGATTTATTTACTTTATTTTACATATGTATGTATCTTTACTTAAATGTATTATTTGAATATCATGGAGGTCAGAAGGAGGAATTATATCCATAGAGCTGAAGTTTCCAACAGCGAAAAGCTGTAATGTAGGAGCTGAGAATCGAACTTGAGTCTTCTGTAGGCACAGTGTTCTTAACCAGTAATTCAACTTTCCATCACCTCCAGTATATGTCTTTTAGTATTTTTTTCAAATACCAGATGGCCAGACTGAATAATTCCTCTACTTTATTCCAGAAATCTACATTCTTTGCTTTTGTTCCTTCCTTCCTTTTTTTTTTCTTTTTTGTGCCAGGACCATTCTGGTTTTGTTACTATATTTCTGTAGAATTATTGGGAATCACACACAGTATTTTTACATCATTCTTTTCCCCTGAGGATTAGTTTTGCTATCGAGGAGCTCCTTTTTATCTTATGAGTTTCAGTACTGTTTTTTCTGTATCTATGAAAAATATCATTTGGATTTTGATGGTGCTGCCATGAGTGCAAATATTGCCATAGCTAAAATAAGCATTTTGACTGTGTTTCTCTGCTGGTCTTACTTATGGGAAGCTTATCATTCCAACCATACCTTCTGTGACTTTTTCCAGTGCTTTAAGTTTTTTATTAGTGGGTTCTTTCACTTACTTAGGTTTATCTCTGTAAGGCTGCTTGGTTTTTCTTTATTTCTCTATTACTAGGACACAGGAGCCTATTGATTCACATCTTTTGAATATTGTGCTGCTATTTTGAGATTTTACTAGGTTTTTTTTTTTTTTTTTTTTTAGAGTTTTCCGGAGGGGTGTTTAATGTTTATACATTTAGGATCGGATCAAGAACACTCTTACTTTGTGCTTTCCTATCTATTTTTCTTTATTTCCTTTCCAATTTTCTTACTAACTCTAATTTAGATTGCATAAGATATTTAATAGACCAACAAAAAAAATCCATCATCTCATTCCTATTTTGATTAAAATCATCTTGTTTTTTTTTTTTTCTTTTAATTAGTATAACATTGACTTTAGGTATGTAGTCTTTTATTCAGTTTTCAATTTGGCACTGAAAATAATGGTTTCCATTATGGAATTTCATGCATATGTCTCATTGTAAATTGTTCTAATATGTCCTCCTGATCATTTGCTCCCCACTTGTTTCTGATTCCACTTGCAAAATTTTCCTTTTGCTTTCGTGTCACATATATTTCATCACTCTCTTTTTGGCTTCTCACTCAGCCTCTTATCTGTCTCTGTTTCCTTCTCCCTGTTTATCTATTTATTGCCTATGGCTATCTAGAGAAAGAGAAACTTACAAGCAATAAGAATCACATAGTACAAAACATCTCCTATGTAGCAGAAGGTCCGGAGCCACAAGGAGTCACTGTTAAATTCTACCAGACCTGAGAGAACTCTAGTGTGTCTCCAACAATTCTATAAAATAGGAAGGGAATATTAATATGTTAATAAATTCTTCCTAGTCCTGGTATTACTCTGACATACAAACCTGATAAAAACACAAACAGAAAGTAAAGTGTAGGCCAGTCTCCCTGATAAATGAAAATATATAATATTAAAATATTTGAATTCAAATATTTGAAATAAAAAACCAACAAGATGCTGGACAATCTTCCAGTCTACTAATATTGAGAGGCAGATCAATCTCAGCCTTCATTTATTGTCTTTCAGAGGTGCATCATAAAAGGCTCCATCCTAAGCGACAATATACTCTCTACTCATTTTGTTTCAGTACCTATAGAGAACGTCCTACAGAGCAAACCAAAGCAAAACAAAACAAAAAACAAATTACAGCTCAGGGAAAAAGTGGGGTAAAACCTATCCCTAAAACCTATTACTCTAGATCTGTGAGTGATTTCCAACCTGAATGTCACTACCCTTTGTGGTATATACTGACTGATATACTGCATATCAGATATTTACATTATGATTCATAGCAGTAGCAAAATTATGATTATGAAGTAACAATGAAATAATTTTATGGTTCAGGTCATCACTACAGTATGAACTGCATTAGGAAAGTTGAGGGTCCCTGCTCCCGAGAATTAAGAAATGACTACCAAGAACAGCAACAGCAGCAGAATACAGACAGCTGAAGCCCAGAAGAGGAGGTGTGTGCTACAAGGGCCTGGAGAAGTGAACCAAGCCCTTGGAAGAACCCAAAAGGTTGTTAGATTCCAAACATTGGACAGTTAAAGTTTGATTCTACTTTTGATTGTGACTGTGCCCTAGAAAATTTTTCCCTCTTGAAGTAAAAAAAGTATTCTAGTAGAGTCCATAGTTAAGAAGCTTTGAATTGTAAAAAGACTTTGAATTTTAAAAGAGATTAGATATTTTAAAGGGATTAAAAATTTAATATGCAAGAACTGGGAAAAAATCTGTGGGACTTAAAAGTCCTAAAAACGTTATTTAAGTTTTGGGAATGAGTAAGAAAGTAAGGGTTGTGGCTTACTAGTGACATGTTTGTGTGTCAAGTTGACAAAGGGTCAATTGTACTGGCTGGTTTTCTGTGTCAACCTGACACAAGCTGAAGTTGTCACAGAGAAAGGAGCTTCCCTTGAGGAAATTCCTCCATGAGATTCATCTGTAAGACATTTTCTCAACTAGTGATCAAGGGGGGAAGGTCCAGCCCATTGTGGGTGGTGCCATCCCTGTGCTGCTAATCTTGCATTTTGTAAGAAAGCAAGCTGAGCAAGACAAAGGAAGCAAACCAGTAAGTAACATCTCTCTATGGCCTCTGGATCAGCTCCTGCTTCCTGACCTTCTTAACTTCCAGTCCTGATTTTCTTCCATGATGAGCAGCAAAATGCTGAATAAGCCCTCCCCACACACCCTCCCAACTTGATTTTTGGTCATGATGTTTGTGCAGAAATAGAAACCCCCAACTGAGACATTCCCCTTCAGCTTATTCATATCAATGAGTCTCTAAGACTTTCTCATGTGTAGGCAGCTTATTCCTCCAGATGGATAGTAGGCTCAAGCCAGCATATACAACCAGTACAGTCAGAGGTAAGAAGTCCTAGAAACAATTTCTCTGAAAACTACATTGGATTGTAGAAATTTGGGAATATTCCTTTTTTTGTATTTAGTTTCAACTAGTCATTAAATAGAGTTTTTTTTTTTTAGATTTATTTTTTTATTTATATATATTTGTACACACACACACACACACACACACACACACATACGTGTGTGTATGTATATAAGCACGAGTCTAGAAAGGTAGATAAGATCCCCTAGAACTGGAGTTACAGGTGATTGTAAGCTTTGTAACATGATTTCTAGGAACCAAATTCCAGTCCTTTGGAGAAGCAGTAAATTACTTTAATGAAATATGCCATCGATCTACCCCAGGCACAGTTTGTTTTAAGGCTCATGAAAGATGCATTTGTATTGGAATAATGTTGTCTCTGCAGAATTACCAGACTACACTTGGAAACTGAAGGTCCAATTTCCATCATATTACTATGTGGAATACTCTGCCAGCCCTTTCAGAATATTTAATTGGACCTTCTAGTTTCCATAAACCTTATACTCTTTGTATGTTTTCTAGAGTATGTTACAAGTGTAAACACTGTGGAATGCATAACAAGAATCAATCTGATTCCTAAACAGTGTTGAAATAAGATCTGAGTAAGTATAATGCCATTTTTAGTGCAAATGTAGAAAACCAATAAAACATAAAACAATAAATTAAACAACAAATAAACAATACTTTTTAGAATAATACATTAGAATCCACATTTGACCTTCTGGTCTTAATCTACACTTAAAGCTAAGGTTGTTCTACAACCCTCTGGACCCAAAACCTGCCCAAAGAGAGCTGGTCTCCCAGGAGAGTTGTCACTCTTAAACCCACAGGTGAGACCCCACTTTTACTCCACTGAATGTCCAAAGAGGGACCTGTGAGGAGCACACTGGGCATAGGAACTATGTGTGGAGCAGCCTGGGACAGGACCCATCTGGTCTCCATCTGCCCCTAGAGCAAAGGCTGTCCCACAGCCCTGTGGAACCAAAAACCTGAACAAAGAAAGATGACCTACCAGGAGCACTCTCACCCCTAAGATCACAGGCCCACAGGAGGAACAGGCTCCAGTCAGAGAGAGCAAGACCAACTAACATCAGAGACAACCAGATGGTGAGATGCAAGTACAAGAACCTAAGCAACAGAAACCAAAACTACTTGGCACCATCAGAACCCAGTTCTCCTACCACAGTAAGTAATGGATAGCCCAACACACCAAAAAGCAAGACTTGGATTTAAAAATTACATCTCATGATGATGATAGGAGACTTTAAGAAGGACATAAATAACTCCCTTAAAGAAATACAGAAGAACACAAGTAAACAAGTAAGAAGCCCTTAAAGAGGAAACACAAAAATTTCTTAAAAGTTACAGGAAAACAGAACCAAACAGGTGAAGGAATTGAACAAAACCATCCAGGATCTAAAAATGGAGATAGAAACATTTGTTATGTAAATATATACAATACCTAATAAAATACAAATTTAGATAAAAGGAATCCACATTTGACATTCAATATTTTTATGATAAAGCCATAGATGACACATAACACTCAGTGTAAACACAGCTTGGCTTGGAACAGAGTCCCTTATTCTCTCTTTTAGCTGAATGCCAGATTAAAAGCTTACCTCACCCTACCTAATCTAGGTTTCAAAATCACAGTATATATTGAGACATAATTAGTATATTGCCCCCAAATAACATATGTATCTAAGTATGTTCAAATTTGCCTATAATCCAAAAATATTGTAGGTTGAAGCAGAAAGATCAGAAGTTCTGCATTATCCTCAGTAATATGGGCTAAAAATCAATACAAACAAACAGAGGCTAAAGAAAATGTATAAAAACCAAAATCCTAACCAACAGAAAAGAAAGTCTAATCAGACAATGAAGTGGTTAAAGAATGAAAGCAAATCATAGCCTCTGTGAATGAAGTCAGATATGAAGGTCCTTAAAATGTACATCAAATGAGTACAAAAGACCACAAGGGAAAACAAACTGAGTAAAAAAAAAAAAAAAAAAAAAAAAAAAAAAAAAACAGCAAACGAGAAAAGAAAATGTTTTTTGTGAATGTACAAGCAACAGTGTTTAGAATCTAGTACAAAGACTATAAACCCACAATAAAAAATAAATAGCAGATAAATACAATGATGTAATTCATGGGATAAAAACAATCACACCATCTACACAACAGAATGATAAAACTCCTTGGTGAGGGTTTGGCAGAATGTTAGTTAAGGACCATCGATAATGACAGGGTACAAGATAGAAAATGTTCCTAACCAATCAGACGATCCAGCTCACAGTGGTTATGTTTATCAGCACAGGGTCTTCTCTGTGAAGAATTTTCTGTGATCCTCAATCATCAAACAACGGCATGACTCACTGAAATGAATTCAGTCACTAAAGTTCTATAAAAGAAACTGAAGCTCTGTCAAAGTCTTTAAAATATCAGTCTTCAATTATTAATTATGTATATATATACATATATGTACATATATATATATATACATATATATGTGTGTATATATATATATATATATATATATATATATATATATATATATATATTAAAACAAGGTTTTAACTACAAGGATCCAATATTTATTCTAGGCAAGCATTATTTTAAAATAGAAATTGTAATGATGATAAAATTTTAATAAAAGCATTAAAATATTCAACGTGTTGCTATTTTTGTTTTTATATATAGAAAGCACTATATAATATGATTTCTTGATATGATTGAGTTGCAATTCCTTAAAAAAACCCCAAAAAACCCAAAAATTAATCTCTAGTTAAATTCAAAGAAATAAAACTGAAAAGATCAGCTATACATTAGTTCACATTTTATGACAAATATATTTATATTACTTTAGTTATATATAAATATTAATACATCTATACACTTGAATATTTTCATGTTTATTTGAATTGCAGTGAGAAGTCTGCTTTTTTTGTTTTGCGGAAAGAAGTGTCATAGAATTATTTTTGAGTGAAGGTATTATTATGATGATTTGGAGAAATATAAATGTTACATTACATTGCATAAATGTTGCATTACATTTTAATTATAGTGTGGAATTTGAATATAATGATATTCATATAAGCTTTTATCACTTTTACTTCTAATCATGCCAGGATGAGAGGTCACTGAGTTTGACTTCCAGATAAGTATAGAACTAGATCACATGAGGAATAATTTGAGGAAGGGCCAAGGTCAAGTCTTTATAAATTAGAGTGTACTTGGGTTTTCTATCATCTAAACTTAACACTGAAATTAAGAGTCAGAACCATTTGCAGACACCATAGATAGAAAGTAATGTATCCCTGTACTTGCATACACTTTGCATTTGTTGCAGGAATTATATTCATCATCACACAAAGGTCTGACACTTTAGAGATTGCAATTGAAGATCAATATAGATTTGGAGGTAGTTTCAAAGATGGCATTTTGCATTAACCATTCTTCTAGTGTTCTTAATGCAAAAATTGTGTTTGTGGCTAGCCTGGCATCAACATGAATGACTTCGTGTGTGTGTGTGTGTGTGTGTGTGTGTGTGTTTGTGTTTGTGTGTGTTTGTGTGTGTGTGTGTTTATGTGTTTATGTGTGTGTGTTATTCTCTAGTAATTCAAAAATGCAAGAGAACTGCAATTTGAATGAGAATCTTTGCTGTAAGTGAACCTATTGGGTTCCTTGATCTTTGAATTAGAGTTCAGACTTGAAGAACTGCTCTGTGATCTTCACTGCATAGTTCGATCTTGGGCCTCTACCTGCTAGATCTGAATAGCACACCTTTCCCATCTTCCCTTAAGACTGTTTGACTTGTCTCAAGGATTTGTCATACAGACCCTGAGGATTTAAAATTATCTTCATCTTCCCCTAGAAAACTATCGTTTTAGAGTTTATAGAAAACTGTGCGTTAAGAAGTGGAAGATGTGTCTGCTTTTGTCAGTGACACAACATGGACATTTTCAACACTGGTTTCAACACTAGACTCTAGAGAGTTCATTGAGGTCTAATTTAAAACAATCCCATTATACTTAGAATCAGTATTAGTAGGCAGATGAAAAAAAAATCCTTCTGGGTTTGGAACAATTCAATAAATACACTTTGGAAAGTCGAATTTGTAAAATGAACTTCTATTTGGAAACTGACCTAACCAGCGTTCTATTGCTCTGAAGAGACCATATAAGCAACTTTTATAAGCAAAAGCATTGAATTGAGATTTGCTCACAGTTTTAGAGGTTTAGTTCATTATCAGCATGGAATGAAGAACGGTAGCACACAGGCAGACGTGATGGTGGAGAGGAGCTGGGAGTTCTACATCTAGATACACGGGCCTGAGGGAGAGAGAGGTTCTGCCTGGTTTGTATCTTAAAAAACCAAAGCCCACCCCCAAGTAACACACTTTCTTCAACAAGGTTGTACCGCCTAATTGTGATAGAACATTCAAATCTACAACTCTACTAGGCAGCCATTTCTTATGCAAACCATCAGAGAAGCAATATATTATTGCACTTTTACATTGCTAACATTCTCCTTTTCCCCCATATTCATGTAAGGCTCTCGCCTATTCCTAATATGATGATGGTATTATATGGCAAGTCCTCCTTTAACTCTACAAACTGAGATTTTTTTTTGTAAGAAAATAATCTGTTTTGTATTGTCAATAGTGCATTCTATGAGCTCACCTTGAGGGGTTGTCAGGACTGCCTTTCTTGCTTCTTTTATATTACTGTCAGCCAATATTCATCAGGATTGATGTTCTTTCCCTTCATCCATTCTTATAATTCTTTTTTTTAAACAACTTTATTTTACAAAACAAAGATAAATGTACAGATTTTAAACATTTTTTGCTTAAAATTATACATTTTTGTCAGTACTGTTTTTTCAGATTTTAAAATAATTTTTACATAAAACTATATGAATATATTTTTAGTCAGTACTTAATTTTTTCAAAGGCTTGAGAGTATGCATTGAAAACCTAATAGTTACAATGAGCATAAAGTACATGCAAAACAAAACACAACATGGAAATAGTCAAAGTCTTCTTGTTTTGCAAATATTATTTTTTGTTTTGTTTTTTTTTTAATTCTTGGACTTAATACAGTCTGTGAGTTGTTTCTGGGGGAGTGCAAGCCTCTGGGGTTAGCATCCCAATATCAGTGACTGCATATTATGTCTGTTCTTTTGTGACTGGGTTATCTCACTCAGGATGATATTCTCTAGATGCAGCCATTTTCTTAAGAATTTGGTTAAGTCATTGTTTCTGGTGGCTGAGTAGTATTCCATTATGTAAATGTACCACAATTTTTGTATCCATTCATCTTCTGAAGGACATCTGGGTTCCTTCCAGCTTCTGGCTATTATAAATAGAGCTGCTATGAACATTGTGGTGCATATATCTTTGTTGTGTATTAAAGTGTCTCTGGGGTATATGCCCAGAAGTGGAATAGCTGGGTCTTCAGGTAGTACTATATCCAATTTTCTGAGGTATCGCCAGACTGATTTCCAGAGTGGTTGTATTAGTTTGCAACCCCACCAACAGTGGAGAAGTATTCCTCTTTCTCCACAGCCTCGCCAGCATCTGCTGTCATCTGAGTTTTGGATCTTGGCCAATCTGACTGGTGTGAGGTGGAATCTCAGGGTTGTTTTGATTTGCATTTCCCTGATGGCTAAGGATGTCGAGCACTTCCTCAGATGTTTCTCGGCCATTCGGTGTTCCTCAACTGAGAACGTTTTGTTTAGCTCTGTACCCCATTTTTTAATAGGGTTATTTGATTCTCTGGTGTCTAGCTTTTTGAGTTCTTTGTATACCTTAGATATTAGGCCTCTATCTGATGTGGAATTGGTAAAGATCTTTTCCCATTCTGTTGGTTGCTGTTTTGTTAGAATTCTTACTCCAAGGTCACTCTTAGAATCACTTCCAGATTGCTCTAAGAATTATGTGCCATCCACTTATGAGAAGGTAAATCTTTGAAATGTCAGGTGCCAAAGAAGTATTATATAACATATTTATGTCTTCTGTTTCCCAGTTGGATACAGCTGCTTGGGTATATATTTTTTTGGATATTATTGTATTTTAATTTTGTAAGGTTGTTTACACAGGTAAGATGTTTCTTTTATTTTGTATTATTATTATGTTATTATTATTTTATTTATAACACAGCTCTTAGCCCCTCCCACTTCTGCTCTTACAGTTTCTCATCTTATTTCTCCTCCCAAACCCTGTGTCTACTGGTCCTCTGGGCTTCTCTTGTCCCACCTCCCTAATATGACTGATCTTGTTCCCTTTCTAGAATATTTTGGGAAGGTAAAATGGCTCTGTATGTAAAGGCACTTCTTACCAAAGCTAATCACCTATGTTTGAACCTGGAATTCACATTGTAGGAGAAAACCTAGTGTCTTTTGATATCAACAAAACAAATAATTTCACTCTTCCAAATCTCATAGCAGGAATCAGATCTAATTTAAGTAGAATAAAACTTTGACATATTCTTCATAGTTTTTTATTTAATTAATGTCATGTTGATTATTTTGTATCATTTAATGATTGCATTCTTATTTCTAAATATTTCTGAAGTCTGAGACGTGCTAGGAATGCATATCTTTAAATTGTTTCTAACAAATTTTAAATGAGTTTCAGTAAATCCAAACACAAAACCTTTCTGATTTAAGAAAATTATCTATTTCAATATATCATGAATCTAACTTAACATAATCTGCATCCTATGATACATAAATATCCTGTGTCTGAGGAACTAAAACTATATGACTTATAGGGTGGGAAGTAATGCTTGGAGGCTACTTGATTGAGGCTCAATGGAAAAGAAACAATCATCAAACAAATGTGGTTTTGAACAATGTTAAGAGCAGAGAATGAATAGGATTCTGGACATAGGATGGTAGCTCTCTCATATCACAGTGTCATCTGGCACTGAACTCACTGATTTAAATATTAATCATTCAAAGAGAACACATTTAAAAAGCCCAAAATAGTTAACACATTTTAAAATGCATAGTATTATGACTTGAAAAATTTAACCAAGCAATAAAAATACTGAGCAATAATAAGAGTCCAGAAAACTGTGTTTGGAAGTAGGTAACACATGAACACCCTCAGGAGTGTGGCAAACATTTTGTCTTCTCCTGGAACACGGAGTGCTTTGGCACACATTATGTGCCAGGACATGGTTGGGATCCATTAGACATGCACAACCGTGACTTGGCAAAGACCAACCTGTTCCTGTGCTGTTCCACTCAGTAACTTGGCAGTAGGGATGACAGAAGCTTTGGCCAAGGCAGGAAGATTTGTGAAGATCCTTTGAGAAAAATACAATCCAGAGAAAAGCAGCAAGACTGAAAAAAGTAATGTATCCCATGCATGGAGAAGCCAAGAATTCATATGCATGTGCAACCCAGACTTCACCAGCCTGTATGGCACACAGTTGCATAGGAAACCCAAAAAGAAGTATGCATCTCCTTTTGTTATTTAGTAAAAAATGCATTAAAAGTGAGTAACGCATTCAGTCTCCCTTACAATATAGATCACTATTTAAAGCAGTTACTTTATTGTTATGATCCTTTTTTAATCATTTTTATTAGATATTTTTCATTTGTATACTTTAAAGGTTATCCCCTTTCCACCCACTCCCATTATCCTATCTCCTCTCCTTGCTTCCATGAAGATGTTCCCAGTCCCAACCACCCACTCCCACCTCAGCACCTTGGCATTCCTCTACACTGGGAAAACGAACCTTCGCTGGACCAAAGTCCTCTCCTCCCCTTGATGACAGACAATGCTATTCTCTTATAGATATGCAACTAGAGCCATGGGTCTCTCCATGTGTACTCATTGGGAGCTCAGGGAGGGGGGTTGGTTGGTTGAGATTGTTTTCTTTCCATAGGGATGCAAACCCTTTCAGCTCCTTCAGTCCTTTCTCTAGCTCTTCCATTGGGGTCCCTGTGATAAGTCTGATGGTTAGCTGCAAGCATCCTCAACTGTATCAGTATGCCTCTGACAGAGCCTCTGAGGGGGCATCCATATCAGGTTCCTGCCAGTAAGCACTTCTTGGCGTCAGCAATAAATAGTGCTTGGGTTTGGTGACTGCATATGGGATGAATCTACAGGTGAGGCAGAATCTTGATGATTTTTTCTTCAGTTTCTGCTGTTCCATTTGTCCGTGTATTCCCTGTCTCCAGGTTCAAGAAACATTACATATCTTTCAAGTTTTCCATTTAACTGTTTCACATTCTCAGTCATGAATCTATCTTTTTATTACATGTGGTGGATGGAGTAGTGGTAAAACAGGAAAGATACTTGCTTTAAAATGCTCACCTTTGTTGAAAAAAATATGTCATGGTGATTCTAGTGTGGTGGGTTCACTGTCACTTAATGTGATAGTGTTCACCGTCGATAAGATAGCACCTAGAATTACCTGGGAAATGAACCTGTAAGTAAGTATGCTTGTGGGCCATTGTCTTTCCCTTAATTATTATGGGAAAATGCACACACTATGCATGCCTTTTGTTATCTAGGATCTTACCTAGTAGTAAATAGAGAAAAGGAAGTAGCAGTGTGCATTCATTTCCTTCTGCACCCTTAGCATGGATGCTACCCTCCTGCTCTTTCCACTGTATCTTCCAACATTGGTAATGAAAGTAAGTAAATAAATAAATAGCCTTTCTTCCTTAGATTTATTTTGTCCGGTATTTCATCACAGCAACATAGTAGAAATAACTTATAAAATCAGGTAAGTATAAATTCAAAACAAAATTATACTGGACATATTGATGAGTTTTCATCGAGCTTTGGCTAAGGGAATATTTTTGTTGTGTTGAACATGGAGCCAAGGCCAGGAAAATAAAAATCTGGCAGCATAGAATGCCAGCCTCCAGGATGAAGCAAGAAGAACATGGGGTCTTCAAGGAATGAAAAGACAGGTCAGTTTGTTTCTCAATGAGATGGAGAAGACAGGGAAATTTAAAAGAGACTTTGGAGCAGATCCTATTAGGGTTTAGAGTTAGAGGTACAGATTTAAGTTTAAGTGTGATGGGAAGGAATCATTCCCTAACCTGCTGAACAGTCCACGCCTGCCTTGGTAACACATTCAGGACTTCCCAAAGCCCAGATGAACAATAAAAATAACCGGTGTTACAAGTTTTCCTGACCTATGTCTGAGATAGATGCCATTTGTTTTTATGGATTTTACCTTTCTCAGTGCTGTACACCTAAACTTTCATGCTGATAGCTTTTTTGGGGAAAAGCCTAATCTTAGTCACTTTTAATGAATGACTCTTATTTGGTCCATTGTACAGTGATTGCAACTTTCTTTCCTGCACTAAACAAAAGTTTTTGAAAAAAAGCAAAGGGGCACATGAGATCAAAGAAAGAGTAAAGAAAAGGGAGAAGTGATACAATTATATTATAATCTCAAAAGCAATAAAATAATTATAGTAGTCTTAGTGTGATATGATTCAAATAGCTTTTTTTTGTAGCAACTCGATTTGCAGTTTTCTTTGGTAGTTTCATTGAGAGCTATGTATAAAGTTTAAAACTGAGGATTGAAAGGTACACACTATTTTTCACTTATGAACATTATTCCATTTATTAATCATGTCAAGATTTAATGATGATTTTACTGACTTAGTAATGTCCACAAAAGAAAATTAGTTGTAAGTATAATTTTTAATTTCATAATCATTCTCCTTTATAATATGATTGTAATGCTATAAAGCTTAATCACCAAGGAATATTTATAATAATTGTAATTGCAGTTATCACACACTGTAACTCAGTTTCTAGGAATCCAGCACAGTCTTGCTTCTGTGAGAAACCCCCACCCAGTGCCATCTCCGCATACATAGTATAGTAACAGATATATAAAACACTAAAACAAAGTCTTAGAAAAATGAAAAAAAAATAGAAAAAAATAACATATTTTTCCCTTATGGTGACAGTATAACTTCAGGAGAGTCATTAAAAAAAAACCACTTAATTAAAACATAACATAACATTAAAAATAACATATTAAAAATTAACATTGCTTTTTTATTTTCCATTGAATATGATAAAATATTTATAAATTTTTTAAAGATTTCTTAGAAATTATTTTCATAATTTAATGAATCTTTTATGTTATATTAGGGAAAAACCCATCACCATATCATGGTAATAAAATCCATACATTTAGTGCAAATATCTTACAACATGTTTTAAAGTAAACTCTTATGATCTATAAGGTGACTCTCTAGGTTAAAACTGAAATTCAATGTTATTTCAAAGTAATATTTTGTGGCATAGAAATTACAAGTTGAGAATTATTTAAGTTAAGTGATAAATGGCACATTTTGGTTTTTAGTATTTCTCTCTGAAAACTAAAGAATTATATGCCATTTTACTTTCTTTGAAGATGAGGAAGGTAAGAATCAAAAGCTAAGCAGACATTGGAAAGCTCCAGTTTGTTAATTGTGAGCACTGAAGAATTTTTTGGGAGCGTGATGCTGCCCTTATGGCTATAGTACATGGGTCTCTATGTTAAAAGTAATATCATGATACATATTTTAAATGTTTTATTTTTTAAGTTGCACACTGAACTTGGATTTTACATAGGAAAGATAATTAGGGAAGCCATAGCTGGCCACTGCCATCAGGACATGCTGCCTGTCCAAAGATTTCTAAGCAACTAGAGGAGCTGCAGGACCACTCTCCCTCCTGAGCCCAAGGTTGAGTTCATATTTTATCTCCACTGAGATTTCACCTCACAACAGTCAGAATGGCTAAGATTAAAAACTCAGGTGACAGCAGATACTGCCAAGGATGTGGAGAAAGAGAAACACTCCTTCCTTTTTAGTGAAATTGCAAGCTGGTACAGCCACTCTGGAAATTAGTCTGACAGTTCTTCAGAAAATTAGATATAGTACTGCCTGAAGATCCATGTATACCACTCCTGGGCATATATCCAAAAGAAGCAGCAACATCTAACAAGGACACATGTTCCACCAAGTTCATAGCAGTCCTATTTATCATAGCCAGAAGCCGGAAAGAAGCCAGATGTCCTTCAATAGATGAATGGATACAAAAATGGTAGTACATTTACACAATGGAGTACTACTCAGCCATCAGAAACAATGACTTTTTGAAATTCCTAGGCAAATGGATAGAACTAGAAGCTATTACCCTGAGTGAGGTAGTGCAGTCACAAAAGAACACACATGGTATGCACTCTATGGTAACTGGATACTACCCCAATAACTCTGAAAAAAACAAGAAATGATTCATAAACCTTATGAAGCCCAAAGAGAAGAAAGGCCTGATATGGATGCCTCAGTCCTTCTTAGAAGGTAGAACAAAGCACAGGGACAAATGTGGAGCAGGGATTGAAGAAAACACCATCCAGAGACTGCCTCACCTGGGGATTCACCCCTTATGTAGCCACCAAACCCAAGCACTATTGATGATGCCAAGTAGTGCTTACTGGCAGGAGACAGACATGAATTCCTCCTTGGAGACTTTGCCAAATCCATACAGATACAGTTGAGAATGCTTGCAGCTAACCATCAGACTGATCACAGGGACCCCAATGAAGAAGCTAGAGAAAGGACTGAAGGAGCTGAAAAGAATTGCAACTTAATGGAAAAAACAACATTATCATGCTACCAATCTCTCCAGAGCTCCCAAGTGCTAAAATACCAACCAATGAGCACACATGGAGAGACTCATGGCTCCAGTTGCATATGCAGCAGAGGATGAAATTGTCTGGCATCAATTGGAGGAAAGGCCTTTGGTCCAGTGGAGGCACGTTTTCCCAGGGAAATGTCAAGGAGCTGAGGTAGAGAGGGTTGTTGGAAGAGGAAGCACCTTCATGGAAACAAGTGAAGGGGGTGGATGGAGTGTCAGGAAAGGGATAACATTTGATATGTAAATACAGAGAATAGCCAATAAAAACTTAAAATAAAGATACATTAGAAATGTTTTTTGTTCTTTGTAATTAGCTGCTATGTCTTCTCAGTAGGCATACAGTCATAGAATTTGGTTTATAGAAAAACATACAGCCATGATTTATATTAATTTGGAAGTAGCAAAAGAATAATTTGTGTAACTTGCTAATAGAATCATAGTGGGCATTGAAAAATGATTTAGTTCAATTGGGTACACATTATGTTAATAGCATGATTAGCTTCATTAGTTTTCAGTATGTCATTCAAAAAGATATATAGAAAATGTATAAATATCCAAGCAAATGGAAAAGTGGATGATGCATATTTCCATTATTAAATTCTCAGTGAGATCCTTTCAGTCATTTATTCTGTTTTGTCATACTGAATCACTGTACGGATCCTGTGCTTCAGTGAAATTCGGTCCCTTGATTTCTTCTTTTATGTGCCTCATCATTAGATTTTACTCATCATTTTTAGCTTCTAATTTCTACTTGCTCTGTGAATGAAAACTCCAGAGAGAACAATGCATAGGAGGAAATTTCAAAAGGTTCACTCTGTGTTTACTTAGCTCTATGTACTTTGGCCCAATGTCATGACCCTGGAAGCTGGATGTGGAGGAGTGCTGTGCACGCCAGATAAGACATAGATAGGATCTGGTGACCTGCTTTCTCCAGGAAGGCCTCATCTTGAAAGTTTCTAGAATCTCCTCAAATAGCATTACCAACTGGAGACCAAATGTTCACATGAGCTTTTTGGAAATATCTCATATTGAAATCTCAGCAAATCTTGTCTATTCTCAAAGTCTCTACATTTCTCAGTCTTCTCCTAGAAGTTATCCAATTTATGAGAAATGTTTAGCATATTTCATTTCCAGAGTATAGAAAGATACACATATATATTTGCCTACATAATTTGTGATACTAAGTTAAAAAAGCACATAATCTCCCATGTTTCTAATAATTCTTTATCTGTCTTCCACTTATGAATCGCTTCCACATCTCTTCTATTTCCAATAAATATGTGACCTTAGTGCTTGTGTGTCTGAGACCAGCTCTGTCAAACAACAGTTTCCCCAGAGCAGGAGCCAGGACTGAAAGAAAAGAGTTAGTCAAAACTGTAACATGACTTTGGTCAGTTCTGAGGCTGAAGTGAAGCCTTCTTTATTCAGTCCTCTTTTAAACCACTTGAATTACATGCAGAAAGATGACATCAGTTCTGAGTCGGGGAATAAGCAAGATCCTTCTGGAGGCAAAGTGGGATGATCAGGGGCAAGGAGGTCCCAAGAGACAAAGAGACTGCCACACCTACATCCACTGAGCCAGGCCAGTTTCCTTAGTAAAGGACAAGAGTCAGATTCCTGACTTGCTCAGCTTCTAATTCTCCTTGGTGAATGTAAAAATTTCCTGCAGCCTACTATGCAGTGGCACCAAAATGCTCTCTACACTTGTCACTAACGATGATACCAAAATGAAATTGTTATAGTTCTAACGCTTACATAAGGTTAGGATTCTCTTGCATCCTGATGCTGATTATACCAATGACTCAAAATAGTGGGAGATGAAGTGTCTAGGGGAATATTAGAGTCTCTGGGTCACTGGATAGCATTTCCTTTATTACAAATTTTTTGAAGGACTTTATTTTAAAACAAAAATAAATGTACAAATTTAAGCATTTTTACATAAACGTATATAAATACATTTTTGTCATTGCTTAGCTTTTTTTGTTTTTTTTTGTTTTTTTTTAAGGATTGATAGTGTGCGTTAAAATCTTACTAGTTACAATGAACATAAAGTACATGTAAAACAGGATGTAACCTGGAATTAGTCAAAGTTTTCTTGGTGTGTAAGGAGTAAACATAATGGTTTTTCTTTTCTTTTTTTCTTCTTTTTCCCTTGAGCTTCATACAGTCTGTGAGTAGTTTCTGGGGTGTTCAGAGCTTTCTGGGGTTAGTATCCAATTATCAGTGACTGCATATTATGTCTGTTCTTTTGTGACTGGGTTATCTCACTCAGGATGATATTCTCTAGATGCATCCATTTTCTTAAGAATTTCATAAGGTCATTGTTTCTGATGGCTGAGTAGTACTCCACTGTGTAAATGTACCATATTTTTTGTATCCATTCATCTACTAAAGGACATTTGGGTTCTTTCCAGCTTCTGACTACTATAAATAGAGCTGCTATGAACATTGTGGTGCATACGTTTTTCTTGTATGTTGGAGCGTCTCTGGGGTAAATGCCCAAAAGTGGAATAACTGAGTCTTCAGGTAGTACTATGTCCAATTTTCTGAGTAATCCCTAGAATGATTTCCAGAGTCATTGTATCAGTTTACAAGCCTACCAACAACTGAGAAGTATTACTCTTTCTCCACATCCTCGCCAGCATCTGCTGTCATCTGAATTTTTGATCTTGGCCAATCTGATTGGTGTGAGGTGGAATCTCAGGGTTGTTTTCATTTGCATTTCCCTGATGGGTGAGGATGTAAAGCACTTCCATAGATGCTGCTTAGCCATTCGATATTCCTCAACTGAGAATGTTTTGTTTAGCTCTGTACCCCATTTTTAATAGGGTTGTTTGATTCTCTGGAGTCTACCTTCTTGAGTTCTTTGTATACATTGGATATAGGCCTCTATCTGATGTGGGGTTGGTAAAGATCTTTTCCCACTCTGTTGGCTGCCGTTTTGTTTTCTTGACAGTGTCTTTAGCCTTACAGAAACTTTGCAATCTCATTAAGTCCCATTTGTCAATCTTTGACCTTAGAGCAGGAGCCATTGGTATTCTGTTCAGGAAAATTTCTCCTGTGCCTACCTGTTCTAAGGTTTTCCCTACTTTCTCATCTAATAATAGTTTCAGTGTACCTGGTTTAATGTGGAGATCTTTGATCCACTTTTACTTGAGCTTTGTACAAAGAGATAAGAAAGGGTCTATTTTCATTCTTCTGCATGCTGAGTGCCAGTTAGACCAACACCATTTGTTGAATAGGCTGTCCTATCAAAAGGTTACAGGTTCTGCTTTCATTTCATCCCATAGGTTTGGGTATGTGTGTTTTCCTTTTCATTGAACTCTAGAAAATCCTTAATTTCTTTCTTTATTTCTTTGACCCTGGTATTGTTTAATAGAGTATTGTTTAGTTTCCATGTGTATATGGACTTTTTGTTGTCTTTGTTGTTATCAAAGATGAGCCTTAAACCAGGATGATCTGAAAGGATGCATGGGAGTATTTCAATCTTCCTATATCTATTGAGGCTCCTTTTGTGACCAATTATGTGGTCAGTTTTGTATAAGGTGTTGTGAGGTACTGAAAAGAAGGTATACTCTTTGGTTTTAGGATGATATGTTCTGTAGATATCTGTTAATTTCAGTTGGTTCATAGCCTCTGCTAGTTTTACAGTGTCCTTGTTCAGGTTTGTTTCCATGATCTGTCCATTGGTGAGAGTAGGGTATTAAAGTCTCCCACTATTATATTGTGGGCACAATGTATTTTTTGAGCTTTAGTATGGTTTCTTTTATGAATATGGGTGTTTTTTGTATTTGGACGATATATGTTATTGATTGAGAATTCCTCCTGACAAATTTCCCCTGTAATGAGTAAAAAGTGTCCTTCCTTAGCTTTTTTTGATAACATTTGGTTGAAAATCTACTTTATTGGATATTAGAATGGCCACTCCAGCTTTCTTCTTGGGGCCATTTTCATGGAAGGTTTTTTCTCAAGCTTTCACTCTGAGATAGTGTTTGTCTTTGTCTCTGAGATGACTTTCCTGTATGCAGCAATAAGCTGGGTTTTGTTTCTGTATCCAGTCTCATAGCCTATATCTTTTTATTGGGGAATTCAGTCCATTTATGTTAACAGATATCAAGGAATAGTGGTTGGAAGTTGACTTGTGCCTGTCTTTCTTCTTTTGGTTATCTTGCTTAGGAGTTTTCTTGTTTTTATTAGGATGTAGTTCTTCTCGTTGTATTGGGTTTTTCCCCTATAATTGTAGTGCTGGGATTGTGTTCAGATACGGTGTAAATTTAGTTTTGTTTTGGAATATCTTAGTCTCTCCATCTATGGTGATTGAGAGTTTTGCTGGGTATAGCAGTTTTGGCTGGCACCTGTGTTCTCTAAGGGTCTGCACGATGTCTGTCCAGGCTCTTCTTTCTTTCATAGTCTCTGTTGAGAAGTCTGGTGTGATTCTGATTGATTTGCCTTTATATGTTACATGACCTTTTTTCCTTACTGCTTTTACTATTTTTTCTTTGCTTTGGGCACTTGGCGTTTTGACCATTATGTATCTGGAGGAATTTCTTTTCTGGTCCAACCTATTTGGAGTTCTGTAGGCTTGTTTTATGGTCAAGGTCATCTCATTCTTAATGGTAGGGAAGTTTTCCTCTATGATTTTGTTGAAGATATTTACTGTGCCTCTTAGTTGATATTCTTCCCCCTCTTCTATTCCTATTATCCTTAGGTTTGGTCTTTTCATTGTGTCCTGGATCTCCTGGATATTTTGGGTTAGGTGCTTTTTGGTTTTTGCATCTTCTCTGACTGTTTTGTTTATGTTTTCTATGTTGTCTTTGCCCCCTCCCCCCGAGATTCTTTCTTCCATCTCTTGTAGTCTGTTGGAAGTGTTTGTGTCTGTGATTCCTGATTTCTTTTTTAGGTTTTCTACCTCTACTGTTGTCTCTTTTAGTGTTTTCTTTATTGTGTCCATTTCTGTTTTAAGTTCCTTCTTCCATTCTTCATCTCTTTGGTTCTGTTTTTCTCTAGTTCTTTGAGTTCTTTGAGTGTTTTTCTTGTTTCTTCTTTAAAAGCTTCTAATTCTTTATGCTTTTGTTCCCGTTCTTGTTTAAGGATCTCTATCCTCATCTTGAGGTATGATTTCATGTCTGAGTATTCTCTTTCTGGCTTCATGGAATTCTGCTGTTTGCTGTGATGGGAGAGCTGGGTTCTGGTTTTGCCAGGTTGTCTTGGTTTCCCTGGAGAATGATCTTTTGCTTTCTTCTTGCCATCTTGTCTGTGTTTGTATGTGAACTTGTTGTCAGTGATTGATTCTGGCCTCTCCCTTGGACCTTGCCTCTGTCCCTGGATCTCCTGCTCCCCTGCTACTGGGAATGCCTTCTCACCAGGCCGGTGTCACTGGATCTCTCCTGCTCCTGGTTGCAGATGATCTGTACAAAATTTTTATTGCAAATTATAAATATAAACTACTTTTCTATTTTTATCTTTTGGCTTAGAAAAAATCATTACACAAAGAATAGAAAGCAGAATTAAAACCATGGTCTGTATATCAGCCTTAAGACTCTTCAGAGATATCCTTGATAAAACCATATACCCTTTTCCTTAGATCCAACATGAAACATAATCTTAATTATTTCTCTTTCCTTTCCCTCAGGTCTGAAATATGATATCTTTGGATTCATCCCAAAAAAATTACAGTACTGTGATGGTTAATAGTTTTTGCCCATTTGAAATTATTTAGAATCACCATGGATATGTACCTTTATGGATGCCAATGAGAATCTTTTAGGAAAAATTAGGAAAGTGTAAAGAGACAGCCTGATTGTGGGTATTACAGTCCCAATTGACTGGGAACCTAGACAAAATACAAAAGAGAAAGTGAACTAAATATTTGTGCCCATCAGTGTATGATTCTTGACTGTAGAATTAACCTGATGAGCTGATGCTTGCTTTTGCTGCCTTAATTTACCCACCCCACCACCATCCTGTTAGGAATTCTCCATTACAAGGAGCTGTATTCTCAAGCAGCCCAGATAAACCCTGCTTTCCATTAGTTGCTTTAATTAAATATGTTGTCACAACTAGTACAAATACTTAACTATAAACCTTCAAGTCTTGATATGCCTCTATTTTATGAGTCCTTCATAGAAAAGGAACTTCGTTTTTAATAAAGTCACAGCTGAAAATGTTGCTATTTACATTGGACATAGCCATTTTCAGTGCTTTCTAAAATACAACTAGTTAATTCTCCTAAAAACTGTGCTAAAATCTTATATCTTCATTTTATACATAATAGAATAAAGTGCTAGGGACATGAGTGGTTAATTTTTTTTCCCGCAAATCAAAGGCCTTTTGTCTAAAATAAAAAGGATTCAAACCTTATATCACCAATGCTTCCAACCTCTTAATCAAATGTCTTCCCTGAAAGGCCTGCAGATATTTGTGTGTAATTCTGGTCTATGATTCCTTCTGTCCTGGTTAGTCTATTGCATTTTCTAGGTCCTTATTTTGAGGACATGTCTTATGAAGTTCTAAAAAGGGCCCAACAAGCTCTTGTCTATTTAATGTTTACACTGTAACTGTGTTGGAGTATCAGTTAGATATAATTGAACCACTATAGAATATTTCTGTCCAGAAATACTCATCAGCAGTTCAGAGCACTCTGGTAGCTCCTATTCTGCAGTTCCTTTTTTTCTGTGCAATTGACTTAGGCTTTTCATTATTGTGATTAGGTTTTATGACCATAAGCAACTTGAGAAAAAGGTTATTTCCACTTAAACCTTTGAATGATAGCTCATCACTGAGAGAGGTCAAGACAAAAACTGAGGACAAGAACCTGAGTCAGAACCTGGTACAGAAGCCATAAGGGAGTCCTGTTAACTGTCATGCCCCTCATGGCTTACTCAGTCTGCTTTCTTATAGCTTTCTTAGAGTAACAGTACAGGTTGTTGCACTGCATACAATAAACTAGGTCTTTCTAAATCAATCACCAATCAAGAAAATGTTTTGTAGCCTTTCCTTTCCCATAAGCCAATTTGCTTATGGTATCTTCTTAATTAAATTTCTTCCTTTCCAAACATTTATGGATTGTGTCAAGTTTACATAAAACTACCCGGCACAGGACTTATGCCTCCAAAGCATAAACAAGAAACATATATAAAGTGTTTTAACAACGAAAGCTTCTCCAAAATAACAACAACAAAAACAAAGCTCAAACAAACAAACCAACTAGCACACAGACCCACAAACAGAATCAACATATATGTTTAGACAAAATTCAAATGGCTAAGAATCAGAAAACCACTCAAACCCATTATAATACTCAGTTCAAGTCCAAAGTTCTGAGAACCCAGGACATCTTTGTTGTAATCTCCTAGATTTCTAAAACCAGAAAGCCTAGAGACTTGATGTCTAAGTGATACAGAAGATACCACCCTGCATGTAGTAAGGAAGAAGGTCTATAGAAAATAATATGAAAAGCTCACATGCACTATAATGAAAAAGAGGTAGTGTTAAAAGGAAAGATTAGGGTATAACATGGCAAGATCAGAGAAACTCTCTTGGGAAGATGAATACATTGCTTGTCATTGGATATACGATATCTGGAATGACAGAATAGAAAGTAGGAAGTGGTCTGAGCCATTGACAACAGTCCAGGTAAGGGTGGCTGATAACGAGAGACTTTCATCTTGCAGACTACCTGAGTTAATCATGAGAGGCTGCACCTACAGCTCTGTGGCTTCCACATAGTTCATTTCTCATCATAAGGCTACAGGCTGATCACGTGAATGAAGAACACTTGAAACTATATTTGTAGCATCTTCAAGGTCAGGATGTAGTGAGGCTGCCCCAGTGACTGAAGCCTGTTAGCAGATAGTCAAAAGCAAAGCTACAATCAGGTAGGAACAAAAGGCAGATCTTTAATGTTGGTCAGGGATAGAACAAGTGGCCATCTGTCTGGTTGTGCAAGGGAGAGGTATTCATAGAGTGTGTGGCTCCTTCATTTATACACAAATGATAAACCCAGGGAAGTAATTAATCTCAATAGAATGTACTTCCAGTTTGATTCAGTTTCTGACCCTATAATCCTCCTAAACCAAGAAAACTCAATGGCTTTTTACGTCCTCTCTTGAAATTCTGTCCACTCTCAGGATTTTCACAACTTCTTTTTTATGTTAATTTTGTATGTTTTTTTATTGGATATTCTCTGTATTTACATTTCAAATGTTATCTCCTCTACCCCCACTCCTTCCCATCCCTCCTTCCCCTCCACTTGCTTCCATGAAGGTGTTCCCTCATCTGCTCCACCTCAGCACCTTGTCATTCCCCTACACTGGGAAAATATGCCTTCACTGTATCAAAGGCCTCTCCTCCCATTGATGCCAGACAATGCTGTTATCTGCTGCATATGCAACTGGAGCCATGGGTTACAACTTCTTAATTTCTCACTCAAAATTTTAATTCTCTATCATATTTTAAAAAAGACTTGTTTTCTGTTGTTTTATTGTATGAATATTTTACTTGCATGTAAGTATGTGTATCATGTGAAGCCCTATTCTCACAGAAATCAGGAGGAGGCATCACAGTCCTTAGGACTGGTGTTATAACAGTTGTGAGATACCATACCCAGGTCCTCTGCAAGAGCAAGTGTTATTATCCACTGGAGAGTCTCTTCAGACCCTGTCATAATTATTAATAAAGCTTTCTGTCTGCCTTTCATATGCCTAAGAGAGTCTGCATCATTGTCTTAGGCATGAGTTAATGAACTCCATGTTTCCATATTAATTTATAACTGTTTCTCACATCGTACATCGTTAAGTCATATACAACTGACTATGAAAGACTCCATTGCACTAAAAACTCCTACTTCACAGGGGAAGAGAAATAAAACACCCAGTTCCATAGGGAAGAACCAAAGAAAGCCAACTTTTTCTCCCTGTGTTTAGTCTGTTTGTACCCTGGGCTGATTATACTGTCTCCCATCGTGAGGTCTGATCTTTTCAACTTAGTCCACTAATACATAAACAAATCTTCTCTAGAAAATCCTCACAGAAGGTACATATTACATTCTGTCATATCTTTACATGTTCCTTAATAAAAATTGAAACTTAAAACTAGTCATCACAGTTTCCAAACATTACTATCAATTATGAGTCAAATTTCTATTAAAAGCCATTCATTTTACCTTGGGTTATGCTTCAAAATCTTTAATGGTACACATCTCACTTCCCATATTTGAACATTTTCCTACATACTGTTACCCTATGTGATGGATTAAACAAGAATGACATCCATAAGCACATATAGTTGGATGCTGAGTTACCTGAGAGAGGACCTCTTTGATAGCATTAGATTGACTAAAACGTATTGCCTTGATGGTGAAAATGTGTCACTAGGAGCAGGATTTGAGTTTTTAGAAGCCCATATCAGGTCCAGTGGCTAACCTCCATGCCTGTGGACCAGAGCATGAAGCCCCTTGCTACTGAAGCCTGTTTCTACACTCCCCACCATAGTGATCATATACTAACCCTCTAAAACTACACACAAGCCCCCACTTAAATACTTTTTAATAGTAGCCTCAGTTCTGTCTTTAATTCACAGGAGAAAACCTTAAGTAAGACAAGGAGTATATGGAAAGGGATAAAAGAAGGAAAAGGAAGGCGAAAAAGATATATTACATTATAATCTTAAAATTAACTAATTTCTATACACACACACACACACACACACACACACATATATACGTGTCTATTAATCTACCTATGGATCTGTTTATATATGCATATATATTTATCTACATATATATGTAGATAGATATAGTTAATTTTAAGATTTAGTAGATATATAGGTAGATATAATAATCATTAAAATATTTAGCAAGAATACTTATAACAGCTTTGTTTGAATTAGTATTCAGAGATCTTCATGATTCCAAATAGGACCATTAAATCTCATGACCATGCTGGCTGAAGTAACAGACATAGTCATGATTTCTTAGCATCAATTTTCTGCTCAGAAATTATATAAGAACCTCTTTTCTTCTTTGCCAGGAACTTGCATTACAGCACATTTCTTCACACAGGCAGCTGACATGATGTATTATAAATGTCTGGGATATACAAATACTGTTTTTCAGCACCCTTGTCTAGGCTGAATAAACCTCATAGGTAGCATCACAGTTGAAACAGTAAGGCCCCATGAGGGTTGAATTCAAAGAGGAATAAATTTTGAAAAAAAGAAATCTTGAAACATTATTAGCTATTATGTAAAGGTACTTGATAAATACCTGTGTCTAAGTTCTGGTCGTTATACTCGGACAGTTCATTTTAAAGCTCATAAACCAGTTATTAATGAAACCGCCAAATTCTTTCATATCCTGATTTCTAGTATTGTAGAAGGCTTTTTTTGAAATCGTCCTTGCTGCTTTATTATAAGTATGAATATCTACAAGCTGGGTCATATTTTATATTAATAATTTAATTCAATAACACTATAAAATAAAACTATTTTTATTCTATTTTTTCCTCTAATTTGTAATAATGATTTACAAAGGAAATTTGCTAGTAACCAGACTTATGGTTTTTCTTTTCTTTTTAAAGAATACCACTCTTGAACATCTAATTTTATTTGCTTCTCAATAATCATGGGATTAGCCACTCATGCCAGCCATGAATGAAGTTTTAAGATAATAAAGTGCTCTTTACATTTTATTGGTATGTTTTTGTATCTCATCCTCAAATACATTGATATTATTAACAGTTAAAATTAAACATTGTTTGATAAACTACTTTTACCTACCAAAATTTGATCATTTATCAAATATGCAAATAAATTTTTATAAAAATTATTTGACAACAGATGTTTAACCACTATTGTTCTTTCAATGAAATTCCATATAGTTTAGACTTGTGAACGTACTATATGTGTATTCATTTTTGCTATCTCGTTTACAATTACATCTTTAAAATTTTTACCCATGCAGGCACTTGTCCCATTGTTAGGTGAAATTTTTCCTAATTTCTTAAATTCCTATATGTAGACAGAACTATCAGTCTCATCTCAGGCATTATTAGCTGTTCTTACAAACACATAGGGGAAATCCTTGTGAGTCTTGTTAACTTCCTTGGCTTCCTAAGTCTGGCAAAGTGACTGAGGCTTTGTGATCAAAAGTTGTATGTCTTCTGTTCAAGTGCATTCAGTTGGTCTGGGGCTTCTATCATACTGTATGGGGGTCTGTGGTGGTTTGGTTGAGAATGGTCCCAGTAGGTTCATCTACTTGAATGTTTTGTTTTCAGTTTTTGGACAATTTCAAGAGAATTAGAAGGTATGGCCTTGTTGGAGAAAGAAAATAACTGGTGGTGGGTTTTTAGGTTTCAAAAGCCCATTTCAGGTCAGACTCCTTTCTCCCGCTCCGCTTCCTGCAAATAGATCAGAATATAAACTCTCAGCTACTATTCTAACAACCTGGCACTTGCCTTCTCCTGTGCATCCTCCACTCATGAACATGGACTCACCCTCGGAACTGTAAGCAAGCTGCCAATTAAATGCTTTTTTTTTTTATTATTTCTCTTGTTCATGGTGTCTCTTTACAGAAATAGAACAGCTAAGTTCTATATCTAAGACAGGGCTACTATAATTAAGTACCATGGATTGGATAAGTTACAAACAAGTTCCAAGATTTGGGGGATAAAAAGTCAAAGATTAAAGTGTCTGCTCACTCAGGGTCTCATTTTCTATAGAAGGCCCCTGCATGCTGGGTACTTACCGGGTAGGAGCAGAGAATTTGCTCCTTGGGACTCTTTTAAAGGCAGCAATACCACTCATGAAGCTGCATTTCATGCTCTAATTATCTGTTAAAAGCCTTTCATTGTTATTCAGCACTGAGGACTTGGCTTCAGTGCAGGTTTTGTGAGGGACACAAAACTTCACAGCAAAGCAATTATCTTTTCCCAGATGTTCATGTAGTATTTATGTAATTCATACTGAAAGTTGGATGTTTTGTTTTTTATCAACTTTCTATCAAATCTCACTTTTCCCTTTTTGATCTAGAATGTACACTGGTTGGCTAGGCTTTCTAGAGCTAGGAGCTCATTGTGTCTATGTGGCCTCTTCCCATGTGTAGCCCAATCCCCTTTACTGTGGGCTTGCTGACAACATGGGATTTAATGGCTTCATGCTTCATACTTTCTGACAGATTACTCCTGACTGCTTCTAAATATTTCAAAGAGACACAGTGTAAACGGAAGTTATGATGACCTAACATCTGAACTGATTGAACATCACAAGTCCCCAGTTTCTTACTTTACAAATAACAGATTAAGGTCATTTCACATACACCAGAAAAAAATTAGTTTCTCCCTGTTGATGGCGAGAAAACTGAAGGTTGTTGGCATATTTTCTTTGCTTTCCATAGAGGTATACTTCTGAAAACTAAAAAACAAATAACCTTGGTGGTACTAAATTGTTGAGGACTAAGGGTTGACAAGGTAAAGTCTTCTAATAAATATTCATAGCACTTTTTTCATTTAGTTTTTTATAAAATGTTTATTAGCTTACTTTAATAAATTTTTAGACATTTAAGTCAGTTAAAACCTCTGATACTATTCCCACAAAGGTAAATTTAAACTATGATATGGCTGTGCTATCTTTTATATATTTCTAGAGGACACTTGAAAATATAGCACTTCAGTAAGGCAAAGAACACTGTCATTAGGACAAAATGGCAACCAACAGATTGGGAAAAGATCTTTACCAATCCTGCATGTGATAGAGAGCTAATATACAATATATATATATATATATATATATATATATATATATATATATATATATATATTATCAAGAAGTTAGACTGCAGAGAATCAAATAACCTTTTAAAAATGAGGGACAGAGCTAAACAAGGAATTCTCAAGTAATGAATACAAAATGGCTGAAAAGCACCTAAAGAAATATTCAATAACCATCCCTACTCATCAGGGAAACAAAAATCAAAACAACCTTGAGATTTCACCTCACATCAGTCAGAATGGCAAAGAGTCAAAACTCAGGTGACAACACATGCTGGTGAGGATGTAGAGAAAGACGAACACTCCTCCATTGTTGGTAGAATTGTAAGCTGGTACAGCTACTCTGGAAATCAGTCTGGCAGTTCTTCAGAAAATTGAACATAGTACTAACAGCGGACCCAGCTATACTACTCCTGAGCATATACTCAAAAGATGCTCTAACAGATAACAGAGACATATGTTCCACAATGTTCATGGCAGCCTTATTTATGATAGCCAGAAGCTGGAAAGATCCCAGAAGTCCCTCAACAGAGAAATAGATACAAAAACAATGTGGTGCATTTATATAGTTGTGTACTATCAGCTATTAAAAACAACGAGTTCGTGAAATTTATAGGTAAATGGATGGCACTAGAAAATATAATCTTGAGTGACATAACCCAATCACAGAAAAATACACAAGTTATACACTCACTGATAAGTGATATTACCCCAAAAGTTTAGATTACCCAATATACAATTGATAGACCGCACGAAGCTCAAGAAAAAGGATGACCAAAGTGCAGATGCTTCAGTCCTTCTTAGAAAGGGAAATAATATATTCACAGGAGAATATTAGGAGACAATGTTTGGAGCATAGACTGAAGGAAAGTTCATCCAGACACTGCCCAATCTGGTGATCCAGCCTGTATACAGCCACCAACACAAAAAATATTGATGCATGCTGGCAGGAGCCTGATATAGCTTTCTCGGGAGACTCTGCCATCAACACAGAGGTTGATGCTCCTAGCCAAACATTGATCTGAGAACAGGGTCCCCAGTGGAGAAGTTAGAGAAAGGACTGAAGGAGCTGAAGGGGTTTGTAACCCCATAATAACAACAGTACCAACAATCAGAGCTCTCAAGGACTAAACCACCATCCAAAGAGTACACATGGACAGACCCATGGCTCCAGCTGCATATGTAGCAGAGAATGGCCTTGTTGGGCAACAATGGAAGAAGAAACATTTGGTCCTGCCACAGCTTAATGCCCCAGTATAGAGGAATGCCAGGGCAGGAAGGTGGGAAAAGGTGGGTGGTTGGGGGAACACCCTCATAAAATCAGGGGTTGGGAAATGGAATAGGGCATTTGTGGAAGGAAAACTAGGAAAGAACAAAAATTTGAAATGTAAAGAAAAAAGTATTCCATAAAAAAATAGTACTTCTGATTTCTCTCTTGAACATTTTCAATTCAATAATCCATAATAGTGTCAACAAAAACCAATAATAGCAGAAATTTATTTGGAATTCAAAACTGATTTAAGTTTTTAAAATGTTATCTTATCTCATTAGACTTAAAACTTTAGAGTGTGGTACAATACATAATAAAAAAAAAAGTCTTAAAATTTCCCTGCAGAAAAAAATGATATGAAAGATTAATAAAAAATAAAAATTTGGAAGACAATATTTTAAAAGACACTAAAAATATAAATAATAAAATTTTAATAAAAATAGCTAATGTAAAATTTATGTTAAAACAAAACTTAAAAGAACAATGTATGAATGGATATGTTAATTTAAATATGAATTTATTTAGAGAGATAACTATGAAATATGAAAGTTAGTCATGACATATATAGTATATTTCTTTTTCCTTACAGTTACCTTTCTCATATTCATGTTTTCTTGTTGCTTTGTGACCCACTGGGTTTAACCAAGTTGCTCACATGGGAAGGGAACTATCCATTAGAGTATGATAGACTCAAAACTTCTGCCTGGGATATTATGGGTTCTGAGGGAGGCAGTCAGCTACTTCTGTGTGTGAACATAATCAAAAGAATCACCCAAATAATGATACTTTGATTTCTTCTTTTCCAATTTGTATCCCTTTGACCTCCTTTTGTTGTCTAATTGCTCTTGCTAGAACTTTAAGTACTATATTGAATAGAAAGGGAGAGTGGGTTGCTTTGTTGAGACCATATCAATAGGTTAGGCATAGTCCTCCAGTTAAGCGATGGAACCACCCACTCATTTGCAAAGTTTTAACCCAGAATTGCTCCTGACTAAAGGAACTGCAGACAGAGAGTGGAGCAGGGACTGAACAATAAAGGCCTTCCAGAGAATGCCCCATCTGGGGATCCATCCCACATGCAGATACCCAGACACTATTGCCAAGAAGTATTTGCAGACAGGAGCCTGATACACCTGTCTCCTGAGAGGCTCTGCCAGATTCTGACCAATACCATCAGAATGAACCCAAAAGAGGAATTAGGGGAAGAACTGAAGGAGCTGAAGAGGCCTTATTTGGCATCAACAAGAGAAGAGTCCCTTGGTCCTGTGAAGGCTTGATGCCCCAGTGTAGAGGAATGCTTGCAAGGTGAGGCAAGATTTGGTGGGTGTGTGGTGTATCCTCATAGAAGCAGTGTAGGTGGGGAGGTGACAGAGAGGATAGGGGACATGCAGAAGGGAAACCTGGACATGCAAACGTAAGTTTACATTTAAAATTTAAATTTAAAATGTAAATAAAATAGCAGTATTATTCAGAAATTAGATTCATTTGGGACACTTGGCAGAATTAATTATTTTTAGTGTCTGAGTTGTGAAAATTGTTAAATGAATGGGAAACATTCACGAATATATAAAACTGAATTATTTCAACAAATACAATGCTGAAATAAAAAAAATAGAATAACCTATGGTGTACAATTGTTGCAGTAAATATTAAAAAATAATCAAACTGTTTATTTCTTTTTACCAGCCCAGAGGTCTCACTCCTCAAGCCCTGATGTGGAGCCACACGCACCTCTGGAGCCCAGTCTGAGCTGCCAACATGGCCCAACTTGTCCACGCAACTCCCTTTCCTTGGTGGTTTACTACCACCTGTTCTCCACCTCTGTTCCAGGGTGTTTCTGTACCCCAAAATATCACAAACCCAACTCTACAGCTCAGTAGCTTTTCATACAGGTTTATATATTTAATTCTTAATCCACAAACCCTCTACACAACAAGATTGCATCAAATAGACAAAGATACAAAGTGGCCTTCTATATGAGATATTAGACCTATACAATCCTTAATGTTTATAGCTATTTTATACCAATAAAGATCACCTGGGTCTGGCTGGTCCTTGAGAAACTCCATCTTGCCAAGATCCCTCCTCCTCCTCTGACCTCTGTTCTCTCACTTTCCTTTATTTTATTAATTAAAATGGGAGGATTCAGATGAAGCCACTCCTTGGCAGCCCTTCTTCAGGACATGGAATTAACATTAAAATACAAACAATCTACAAACAATGCTATGGGAAACTTTGAGAGGCTTCAGAGAAAATAAGGCTTTTACCTCCAGTGGATTTCATTCCCTAGATTATTTTTGTATCTCATTTGTTAACTCCTGTGAAAAATATTTGCATTCAATTCATAAGATGTTTATTCCTGCTGGATGTCAGAACATAGCTACAGAACCCAACTTGATTAGTGTACCCTGAATATGGATATGACCTTCTGCTTGATGTGTGCTTTCCCAGATATGATCTATAACACATACCAGACAACTGTGTTTAAATTGTCCTGAGAAAGTTTTGAAAAAGGGGTACTCTGTTTTTATTTAGGATGTGCTAACTTGTGTTTATTTACACGTTTGATGAACTTGAACAACCTTTCTTGGGTGGTTGCTTTTTTTGGTCATTTGTGTATAAAGGACACTAAATTCAACTAAGTTTGCCTATAGCATTAGACTGTAGTCTGCCCCATTCTTTCAGGTCCTCAGATCCTCAGAGGAAGGAAAACTACAGGGCAACTCAGCAATGTTTTGTTCCTAAAAGGAAAAGAATTAGTTTTAAGGATGGTTATGCATGGGAGAGGGCATTGAAAACCAAAAGAGCGCCATCAGTCATTGTAAAACACCTAGAACAAAAAAGAAAAAAAAAAAAAGATAACCAATCCAGTATAACACAAGGCACAAGATTTAAACATACAGTACCAGCTTGAAGTACCCAGCATACCATGACTAATTGTCCAACAACTATGCATGAAAATTGAGGAAAAGGTTGAAAAAGTCATAGTTCAGCATTATAGACTAAATTTAATTAGTAAGGAAAAAAGAATATTTAAATTATTTTTATTCTAATAGCAGGGAAATAATTTTCGGTTTTAAGAGATCATGCACTTATGTAAAATTCAACAACATGTATGTGTAGTGTCAAAGCATTCCCTGACATCTTATTATTAGTACAGAGTACGTACAGGTCTAGTAATTGTACAGAGGACAATGTGGGACACACTACAATAGCAAACTGGCGCTGTTTTTAGTTTCTCCAGGCACAGTAATATGTACGTGTGTGTGTGTGTGTGTGTGTGTGTGTGTGTGTGTGTGTGTGTGTGTGTACAGAAAACAATGGTGGGAAAAAGAGGTAATGGTAAAGAACAGAGAGATGGGACAGGTGTGTGTGTGTGTGTGTGTGTGTGTGTGTGTGTGTGTGTCTGCAGGTGGTTGTGGTTGCAAGCACAGATAAAACACACACAAGCAGTCAGCTGGGCCCATGCAGAAAAATTTATCCCTGAGCTTGGCCTGGATCCCTCCAGTGAGGGAAGAAAGAGAAAAGCCGTTTTCTCGTCTCATTGAAAAAAAGAAAATCAAAAAGTTATTTTTGTAGCTTTAGATGTGAACTTTCTCTCTCTACTGCGTTCTTAAAATTATCCTATTTTTCAAGATTACTTAGAATCATTTTCTTTTAAACTTGTAAAGATTGCCTTTAGATGTCTCTGAGGCAGACAGAGAAATCACCAAACATTAGCAGAAAGCTCGCTCATTTTCTTTCTTTTCTGACTTCAGAAGGTGAATTGAAAGTTATCTTCAAGTGAATATTCACTTTCAACATCAAGGCCCAGTGACAGGATTTGAAACAGGATTAAGTTGTATTTAATTAGAACTAAGTTTTTCAAGGAATTCTGGTCCTTTTGGTAAAGATTTAATGAAAATAGCATTAGTCTGAAGAATTTGGATAGTTTAAGTTTCATAAATAACTGCTCAATTGTTAAGACTTTACATGATCCTTGTGCAAGAATGAATAATTTTCTCATGTACTAGCTTATGTTCCCTTCAAAATATATAGTACCTATAATATGGCATCAAACCCCCATCCTTCATTCGTTGAGTACACCAGACATCATTTGTTAGAATTTGCTTGCAAAACTAGGAAAGATATACATATTTAATGAAAAAGTTACACACTTGGACAATATCTTTCTCAATTTTTAAAGTTATTTTTAACTAACACACAGAACATAAAAATGTACGCATTAATGTTTGCTATATTTGATATGCAATGGTTAATTCAGTTTAAATGTACACATCTTCTTAGACAGTCAGTATTTCTTATTTTTTTTTTCTGTTTATTTTGCTTTGCTCTGTTGTTTTTCAGATGTGGGGTTTCTTGTTTGCCAGACTGACCTCAAATTTACTATGTAGCAAAACATTACTTTGAACTTCTGATACTCCTATACCTTCTTAGTAACGAGGTTAGAGACATGTTCAGGCACACTTGGTACATGTCAAGGAGAAGCCAATTTAGTTCTTATTGCAGGCTAAGCAAGTAGTCTACCTTATCTCTGTCCCAATTAAATTGTAGCACTGATTTTATACTTGTATGAAGTATAACACATGATATACTTCACATGTACACCGTATACGTCACATGGTACAAACTCAAAGAAACTTTGGAGTCTTTATCAATATCTTTCACTGATGTCTTAAAATTCTTGTACTAGTGATCTTTTACTTTGGTTTAATTTCTTCCCAGTATGATTTTTTTTTTAATTCCTACAAATCGATTATTACTCTCTTTTCTAAAAGTACTACTTGTTTCAACATATTATTTTTCAAACTTAAAAATGTATTACATTCATTCAGTAATTTAGTAATTCATGTCATCTACAAACATGATTTATTTTTCTAATTTGGAAGACTTTTATTTCTTTGTCTTGACTGATGATTCTAGCTAGGACTTCCAGCAATATGTTGAAAAAGTGGTACAATCAGGTACCTTGATCTTGATGTAGATCCTAGAGAGAAGACTTTTTGCTTTACTGACAGTTCAGAAAATGTTAGCTCTGGCCTGTCAAAAACACCTTTCACCATGCTGAGGTATGCTTCTTGTCAGTGACCAATGCCTATTTTATATATAAGAAAAACAGAGCATAATAAAAAGATAGATTATGATTATTTATTTAGATGAGACAATTACTATGTCTGTTCTTATAAGTTAACCGTACAATATCCACCTCTAATTTGTATTTCAACATCTGCCTTATTCACAAATTTATAAATATAAATGTGAATGTATAAATAATCCCATTATCTGTATAGTTTAAAGAACATAATAATACATGGGTAAATTTTTAGTTTAGACTGTTTCATCCCTGTGAATGCACAGTCTTATTTTTGTACCAAATCCAACAAAATCTTAGGATATGATTGCCCATACTTTGAGAATAAATGACAGGCTTAATTAAAATGTTTATATCTAGCTACTCATTTAGGGTAAATCCAGTAAAATATCAGAAAAAAAACAACTCATTTATTTAATAATCACAAATCAATCAGGATTTTCTTTTATTTAAAACAGATTCTTTTCTCATACAATAAATCCTGATAATAGCTTCCCCTCCCTTTACCTCACCCAGTTCCTTACCACCCTGCCTCCACCCTCATGATCCACTTCCTTCCCACTTTTCATTAGAAAAGCACAGCCTTCTAACAGATAGCCACCAAACATGACAAAAAATATAAAGAGTTAAAGGAAAACTGTTCATGCCAATTGGGATAGATTAACACAACAAGAAAAAAAGAGTGCCAAGAGCAGGCTCAAGAGTCAGCTCCTACTTGTTTTTGTAGTCAAGAGTCACATAAAAATACTAAGCTAATCGCTATACTATATACAAAGAAGACCTGTGCAAACCCACATAGGCCCTGTGCATGCTGCTTCAGTCTCTGTGAGCTTATATGAGCCTTGTTTAGATAAATCTCTTGATTTAGAGAGCCTGTTCTGCCAGTTTTTCCATCTACTCTGACTCTTAGAAATCTTTCCACTTCTACGTTTGTGTAATTCCCTGAGCTCTAAAGAAAAGATTTTGATAAAAACCTTTAGTTTACAGAGTCTCTCCATATAGAATCTGGCTATGAGTCTCTGCAATGGCTGCCAGAGGAGGCCTCTCTGATGATGCCACTGATATAGGATGATAGAAAAATATCTTTAGAAACTAATTTATTGAATTTTTTGTCAGTCTGTTTGCATTTATCCTAAGTCTCTGTGCTATCTAGTCTCTGGCTCTGTTACCCAAGCAGTGTCAGTTATGGGTTCCTTTTGTGGAGTGGTCCTTAAGTCAAATCAGTCATTCCTTGACTCCACCCACAAGTTCCATACCACTATGGTCCCTTCCAGGCAGGACAAAGGTCAAAGGTTCTGTAGCTGAGTTGGCATTTATGTTACTGTTTCATCAATGTGCAGAGTACCTTTCCATACCAAAGAGACTAGAACGTAGTGTTGAAATCTTTATGGAAAAGCCATCTTGAATTTTCTTTATAATCAGTGAATTGCATGGGGTTGTCATTAGCAATGGGGCTTGTTGTCAGTCACATCTCCTTACCTTAGAGAATCCTTATGCATCTGTCCCCATCTGCCCTAAGTCTGCCCACTAAATCTCTTCTATTTCATCCTCCCAGAGAGATAGGTGAATCCAGCATAGACCCTTCATTTTTACCTAAACCTTTTGGATATGTGTGTTGTATCTTGGTTATCACTTATTTAATGGCTAACATCATACCAAAAGTAATCTACAGAGTTAGTGAAATCTCACAAAAAGTCAAATACAATTTTTACAGACCTGGAAAGGACAATTCTCAACTTACTATTGACAAATACAAAAACTACAATAGCAGAAACAATCCTGAAAAATAAAAGTACTGCCAGACATCCCACCATTCCAAATTTCACACTAAAGTACAGAGTACAGTAATACAAACTACATAACATTTGCATGAAAACAAACACATTGATCAATGGAAATGAATTGAAGACCCAGACATAAATTGTCACAAATTTACAGGCAAATGGATGAAACTTAAAAAAAAAATCTTGTGTGAGGTATCCCAGACCCAGAAAAAAAATTATGGCATATATTCCATTGTAAGGGTATATTGGAGTATGAGAGATCTTTCCATCTTCTGGAATCTTCAATTTCTTTCTTCAAAGACTTGAATGTTTTTATTATTCAAGTCCGTCAGCAGCTTCATTAGAATTTTTCCAAAATATTTCAGATTATTTAAGGCTACTAAGACCAGTGCTGTTTCCATGATTTCTTTCTGACCCCTTTTATCATGTATGTATAGGAGGGCTACTGATTTTTTTTTCAGTATATCTTGTATTCAGTCACTTTGCTGAAAGTGTTTCACAGGTATGGGAGTTCCCTGGTGGAATTTTTAGGGTTCTTAATGTATATTACCATATCATCTGCAAATAACAATAGTTTGAATTCTTCTTTTCCAATTTGTATTCAGTTCATCTCCTTCAGTTGTCAAATTGCTTTATGTAAGACTTGAGGAATTATATTGAATAAAAATGAAATGGACAACCCTGTCTTATTCCTGATTTTAGTGAAATTGCTTTGAGTTTCTCTCCAGTGAATCTGGTGTTCGATATAAGCTTGCTGTAAATTACCTTTACTATGTTTAGTGTTTAGGTATGCCAATTCTCTTAAGGAATTTGATTATGAAGATGTGTTGACCTTCCTCAAACCCTCTCTTTGTGCTGTTCTCTTTGTTTCTATTTTATCAATTTAAGTTCTGCATTTGATCATTTCCCTATACCTATTTCTCTTTTGTGTGGTTACTTCATTTTGTTTTAGAGCTTTCAGTTCTGTTGTTAAATTGCTAGTTTGAGATCTTTTCATTTTTTTTTTAATGTAGGAACTTAGTGCTATGAACTTTTCCATACTGCTTTTACTGTGTTCTATAACTTTCTATTCACAGTGTATTCACTTTTATTGAGTTATATATAAAAGGTCTTTAATTTGTCTTTTTGTTTTTTTCCAATTTTTCGTTCAGTAGAGAGTTGTCCACTTTCTATGATTCTGTAAGCTTCCTGTTGTTGATATCCAGGTTTAAGCTCTCATGATATGAAAGTATATAGGGAGTTATTTCAATTTTATTATTTTGAGACCTACATTGTGTCGGATGACTTTGTCAGTTTTGGAGACAGTCCTTTGAGGTGCAGAAGAAGATGCATTCTTTGTGTTTGATTGGAATGTACTGCAAATATGTTAGGTCACTTTGGTTCATAACATCAATTTGCTTTAGCATTTTTGTTTAGTGCTTGTTTGTTTTGTTTTGTTGTGTTTCAGATGATCTGCCTATTGGTGAGAGTAGGGTATTTGTTAATCCTAAAATTAATGAGAGAAAGACTAGATCCACAATTTTAAGCCAAATGTATAGCAATCTTTAATTAAATTCTGGACAGTTACACTACTGAATTCTTAGGAAATGGCAGAGACTTAAAAAGGCAAAATCTTATTTCTCATAAGGTCCAATCAGGGGCAAGCAAACACCCTCATGTATTTTCTGCCTACATGCCTTCTACCTACAAATGATTAAGCACATCTGCTATAATTTGTTCAAACAAGCATGTTTGGTGAAGTTAAATATGTAGTTTGCTATTTCTTAAGAACTTCCCAGGCATTTACCTTGACCTTTGGCAAATGGATTAATTTTGACTCTTATATTCCCCTGTTGAGTTGTATCTTGAGTTAAATCCTTGACTCTGTGATGAGTACCTATTTATATTTGAATATAATCATCAGCTTACTGGTACTGAAAGAGTAAACAGAGGAATCAAGGGGCTAGTGATAGCTAACATTAGTTACTAAAAGGAGCCTAGGAATGAATGTAGCACCAGTCACTTATTTCTTCTCTTTCCTTTTTGCAATGTTTCAGTCTGTAGAGCCAGATTATAATTCTAAATAGTTTGTTTAGAAATAATATTTTTCTCTAAAGTCATATAATACTCTTTTTTTTCCTGCATATAGCAAGCCAAGCACCCTATCATAGTGTAGATATTTCATTAATGAATCTATCTGTTGATAAACCTGGACCCACTTTTCTAGTATGTTGATTGTCATTATAGCTAGCCATTTTAATTTTATCATGTTGGGGACAAGGGAGAGCATATTCTACTCTCTAGTTACTTATGACTGAAACTAGGCTGTTGTTTTCAGGATCCAGGGAGACTGGAAGGCTAGTCAAAGACTGGACAATTGAGCATTTGTCAGAAGCATCTGGTAAGTTGAGTAAGCTGAAGGAAAAGGGAGCAATCACATAAGCTGTGCTAGTTCACACCAGCTTTCAGAAAGTTCAGAGATCAGCAGTTTTCAATACACAGCTGATCTCTGGATGGTGTCTGTCAGCCAAGTGGAAATCTGCTGAGACAAATATACACTAGCAGCACAAGTTAAAGTTTAGGAACTTAAAGGAAAAACTTACATTTGGAAATTTCAAGCTCATAGTCCTAGTAATGGGAGTTCCAAGGACAGGGGAGAAATTTCACCCTTGGGAACAGGCAGGTTTGAAGACCTAGGCTGTATTTGGAGTTCCATTGGATCTAGGAGCCATGGATTTAAGTCTTATAATTCTGTCAATTCTCTGAAGCTTACATAAAAGTCTAGTTTGAAAAAGGAGATTCATATATATATTTGCATCACTATTTTTGTAATGTTTACTGAAATCCACATTGTAGAATAGTCAACTAGCAGGTATCTGTAAAACAACTAGAATAGACTCATGCCATTGAGTCCAAGCCACTTCTACAGTTTTAGGTTTAAAAGAATCAACATTTTTTTCTCTGTCTGGAGTGCCAGATATATAGATTGGGCAGAGAATTATTTTTAGCCAGATAAGAAGCTCCCATAAGTCTGTACTTAAAAGACAACCAAACGATCTTCAAAACACTGAACTTGAGACTGAGCTCCGCTGATCAACATTAAAATCTTGAACTTCTGACATCTTAGTATAACAATAACATAGAGGGAAGAAATAAACCTAAACCATCATCTCTTATTTACATACCTTAAATTATTTTCTTATACTTTTATGATTTACATAGATGTGAACACATTTTTCCATTTAATCACTTATTGGTGGCATTGGCAGTTATTACTGAGAGCAGTCATTGTTCCTTTAAAGTTGGTCAAAATTTTGTTTATCCTTTAATATGAATCCTCTTAGTAAGGAAAACCTGATTTTGTTTTTCTAAGAAGAGTTCCAGTAGCTCTAGATAAATTACTAAGGTATCTGCAGCTTTGTGGAGTAGATCTGGCTGCCTGCTCATGCCAAGCTGACAAAGCTCCAGTTTAGCCTTGCCATGTTTAACCATCAGAGATCTGAGAAGGATACGTTATAGTATGAAGGATAAATCAAAAAGTTCATGTATCACTTGAAATGACAGGGACTAGTACAGTACCTAAACCGTCATCACAGCCCCTGTGGTCGACATAACTTTGTTTTGAGGGCAGAGGTACCAGGGTAGCATCATTCCTCAGCCACAAGGCCCAGAAGATGAGAGGCTTTCCTGTAGAAGAGGGCAAGGGGTTGGAGACTGGGGTCACTTTGTCTAGCCAAAACTCGAGAATCAACTCGCCAGTGTCCTGACTGTCAGTTGGACTGGGTCCTGGCAGCAGGTGTGGCATTGGGGCAGCTGTGCCCAGTTGTTAGCATGGCCACAATCAAGATGGAGTTCTCATTGTGCTCAACCATCTTCGTAGAGATCCCATTGTCACTGCTGGGAGTTGGGGGTCCCTGTCGGTCATAGTAAATTTAAACATCTTAACTGGTATTCTGAGACCTCTGACAATTTTGTGAACAGTTATATGTTAAGTGTGTCTATAGTTTCTTGCTTTAGACATAACCTTGAAATCATATACAGAAGGCTAAATAAAACTTTTATTTTCTGTAATTAGTTATAATAGCACTTAGCATGACTACAAGTATAGTTGTGAACACATGAAGGCTTAAACATCCTTAACAGGTTATAACAAATACAACAACTTCTGAATTGATCTTTTTAGTATCAAAATGAAACTCAAATTACGAATACAGTCCATACAGAGAATGGCAACTTTACTATCCTGGATCTTACATAATGCACTATTATATAGTATTGAAATATCCTGTTTATGTTTTTGTTTTTTATTTTAATTCTGTAAAGCTTCCCATTTTTCTTTTACAGAAGTTAAAAATCTATCAGTTTGGTGCTTCCACAGAATCAAAATAAGGTTCCATTTTTACTTCAAAAGGGAAAATACAGGACTCAGTCATAACCTGTTCAAGACAAAACCAAGTTCAAACACTGCAAACAATTCATTGCTCAATATATGGAATTCTTCTGTAACTTGGATCACCTCTCTGGCCCCACCATAGGCAGAATTTATAGCCTGCTTTCTAGATGTTAGTCAGCTTTACAGTCCCTTCATATCTTTAATACCAGCATCAACTAGGTAATTCATATACTACAAAGTTTGGCTGCCAGGATGTTACAATCTTGTATATCAATGCGTGGAAGAATTACTAATGCCTTATTAAGCAAGAATTGTTTTTAGTTCTACTTTCCATAAACCTTATTTTCAGCTCAGGAAAAGAATTTATATATATATATATTTTTTCAAGTCCAAAATTTCTTTGTGGCCAGTTATTGGCTCCTTGAATGGGCCACAATAAATATAGAGATGAAGTCATATAACACTCTTCTCTAACCCTAACAACGATGGCTGCTGGCCATGTGACTGCCTAAGGATGGTGGTAAGTAGTGTTTTATACTTATCTGAAAATGAAATCATTCCACACGGTTTGTTTAAAGTTAACTATACATATATTTCTAATCACCAACTTCATGTTATGAGTTTACGTTAACTTTTTGTAACAGATATATACATACCCAATGAAATACATTTGTAAATCTTGAGGTGCAGAATGCTCATGTAAACCTACTCTAAGTTTTGGCAGCTCTTTGCTCTCTTTACCTGTCATAGTCAGGTAGCTTGTTGGATAGAGGACATAGAGATAATAAAAGTCCCTGACTGGTCAGTTTTTGCTGCCTAATTCAAATAAATAAAGATCTTGCTTTACTGGAAAGAAAAAAATAAGTGTGAACCTGCTACCAACACTGCTATTACATTGTCATCTTGGCATCTGGACTTTGGTGATTATAAGTGTACATGCATTTGTTTTTTTAAATTACTTTATTAGATACTTTCTGTATTAAATTTCAAATGTTATACTCTTCTCCCTCCCCCTAGTTCCATCTCCCCTCGCCCTCTACTTCTCTCCTCAAAGGTGCACCCTCTCCACCTCTGTGCACTGGCATTCCCCTACATTGGAAAAACCTGCCCTCATTGAACTAAAGGTCTCATCTCACATTGATGCCAGATACTGCTATCCTCTGCTACATATATAACTGGAGTCATGGGTCTCTCCATATGTGCTCAATGATTGATGTCCATGGGAGGTGTCGAGGGTTTGGTTGGTTGTTAATGTTGTTCTTCCCACAAGGTTGCAAACCCTTTCTGCTCCTTCAGTTCTTTTTCTAGGACCTTTATTGGGGGTCCCCGTGTTCATTCTGATGGTTATCTGAAAGTATGCTCAGCTTTATCTGTATGACTCTGGCAGAGCCTCTGAGGAATCATCCATATCTGGTTCTTTCCAGTAAGTACTTCTGGGCATCAGCAATAGTACTTGGGTTTATTGGGTGCATAATGGGTGAATCCTCAGGTGAGACAGCCTCTGAATGATTTTTTCTCCAATCCCTGCTCCTCTAATTGTCCATTTATTTCCTCCCATGAACATTTTTTTCTTCCTTCTAAGAAAGATTGAGTCATCCACTTCCTGGCCTTCCTTCTCCTTGAGGTTCATAAGTTCTGTGGATGGTTTCTTGGTCTAGTATCTGCTTATAAGTGAGTACATACCATAAGTGTCCCTTTTTTTTGACTGGGTTACCTCACTCAGGATGATAGCTTCAAGCCAATCCATTTGCCTAGGAATTTCATGAAGTCATTTTTAATAGCTGAGTAGTACTGCATTGTATAAATGTACCACAGTTTCTGTATCCTTTCCTCTGTTGAAGGACATCGTGGTTCTTTCCAGCTTCTGGCTATAATAAATAAAGCTTCTATGAACATAGTGGAGCATGTGTCCTTGCTATATGTTGGAGCATCTCTTGGGTATATGCCCAGGAGTGGTATAGCTGTGTCCTCATGTTGTCCTATGCCTAATTATCTGAGGAACCTCCAGAGTGATTTCCAGAGTGGTTGTACCAGTTTAAGACCCCACCAACAGTGGAGGAGTATTATATAGGTGTTTTGTCCCTTGATTTATCTTTTTCTCTGAATATTTAAAGAGTGTTATGTCTTTGTGTTACCTATTTTTCTGGCCTGTTCATCCAGTATGTGTTCATAAGGAATGCCTGCTGGTGTTTGGTGGTAGAATAGTGGGATTAGTTGGGGGATAAAAAGTTGGATATCTTTGTGATCCATTGGGGATAGGGTCAGAGAGGAAAGGAAGATCACAATAGTTTTCTGTTATAGAGCTGGGGATTATAATGAAGGGAGTGGATCTCAAGAGCAACAAGGGAGATGTTGGTCTAACTTCAGCCTTCTTCTTGCCTTGCAAGTATGGCCCTTGGAGTAGTAGACAGTGACTCCTGGAGTTAAGGGCTGAGATAGAATGATGAGTGAGGGGATAGAAGTTAGGAGGGATGATATTCAGAGGATGTGGACAAGGGACAAACTCCATATGGTGGTTTGTTGCTGTGCTAGGAACAAGTCTCAGGGGTTTGATGTGGGAAACAGGGATAACCAATCACTTTTTAAAAGGAAGACAAGAAAGAGATATTAGGATAAAAGGAAATCTCTGGAAGGAAATAATATCTATTTACCTACATTTGTCAGGCATAGAAAAGTAAGTAATACACTCTTGTTGGTGATTTATGAAAATGTTGAACATATCAGTAAGTGTAAATTCCTTACTAGAGGTTGAAGAGGTACAGGAGAAGGAAAAGAAAGGATAATTAAGATGTTGGGTGTACTGTGTCACTCTATTGTGACTATTGATATTAATAATCTCTGAGTTTCAAAAACCTAGACAAGTATTTAAACTCACATAAATGTTATGTAGTGTGTGTATATCTCGAATAACTTATTTAAAATAGCCACATTCTTGGTAAATTTAACAGAGGATAAAAATCTTCACAATGAAAGCTATGAAAGACCAGTGGTATGGGAGACAGAAGAAAGCATTACAGCGTGGGAAAGAGCCTGTGCTTTAGCACTGGCAGAGCTTAGTTACACTTACACAATACTAGTGAAATATGTAGAGTTGACACAATTCCTATAAACCTCCACAGTGCTCTTCAAGAGCATCATTCGTGTGGAATAAAAATAAAATTGCATGTGTGGTCACATACACACACACACACACACACACACACACATGCACACACATGCGCGCATACACACACAAATCTAAAATACATATGGAATCATAGTCAAAAACAGTGGTATATTTTCATCTATTTATTACTTAACATAGATTTTAGGAACAACAAAGAATCCACATTTCTTTCGGTGTTGTTTTTGTTTGTTTTGTTTTATAAGATTTATTCGTTTATTTATTTTAGGTTTATGAGAATACTGTAGCTATCTTCAGACACTCCAGAAGAGGTATAGAATCATGTATATGAGCCACCATGTAGTTGTTGGGAATTGAAAAGCATTCAGTGTTCTTAACTGCTGAGCCATCTCTCTAGCTCTGGAATCCACATTTCTAATAGTTTCTATAAAGTAATTAATGATTTGCCAATTCTTTATATATATAACTTTTACTCTAAGAAGAAACATGAGTAATTATAGTGTTTCTATAAATTAATGTGCAAAGATGACAAGAAAGTTTAGTGTGACACAAGTTTAAACAATGGGGGTAGAATTAAATTTCAACTTTCAAATTAAGCCACTGGCAAGAACCAGTGAAAAGCCATATTTTCCTATCAAACAATAAGGTTTAATCATGATTAAACCTGATCACTCCATTTACATTTTTTAGGGTTCTTAGACCATATAAAATACACAGAATCTCTTGCATACACACACACACACACACACACACACACACACACACACACACACTCACAAACAAATACATAGAGATACACAAATAGAATATACATATAGAAAATTGAGTTAAATTGGCATTTAATTAATTACTTAAATTTTGTTAATTTATTTTATTTTATTGCTTATAGATTTTATACAATGTATATTCTCTATTATACATAAAATTTTGTACAATGCTTTTATTATTATTAATGAATTTAATTAATTTATTTAACTAGAAGTTAAATCATGTAATTGTTTGTTCAAAGATATGTTAATATATAGGTTACTAAATGTAGAATAATCTAATCTTGTCTTTTTTTCCAGTTTCATAAAAATTTAGTTGACAGAAAACTGAATAGCAAATTAACATGATGTACCAACAGTACTGTACTGTAACTTTAAAACTGTGCTTGGGTGGACTTATAATTGTAACTCGGTTACCTTCCTTATAGTATGGAAAGATGTAATGATTCCTAATCCATAGGTTTTAGTGTTTCCTTCACAAAACATCTTATTAATATGATGAATTTTAGTTAAAATAATTTATTTTCCTTCACAAAACATCTTATCGATATGATAAATTTTAGTTAAGATAATTTATCATATATGTGTAGAAAAGACTGAGTGGAATTGAAATAAATACATTCATCTGAATGTTTAAATGTATGCACATGTGTATGCAAGAACATACAAATGTACATGTGTGTACAGGCAAGAGTTCTGTGGTAGGTGTTTTCCTCAGTTGTTCTCTACCTTATGACTTTAGACAGAGTCTCTCACTTAATCATGGAGCTCACAAATTTGTCTAGACTGTCTAGCTCATGAGCCGCAGAGACTCTCTATCCTCACTTTCCCAGTGTAATGATGAAAGGCACATGCTATGATGCTCACCAACCTTTTATGTAGCTCTGACTAGCTGAAATAGATTGTTATGGTTACATGACCAGCTTTCTACTGTCTGAGAAATCTCCCCAGTGCCCTGGAGGAGTTTACTTAATCGTATTATTATGTAATATTCTGATCTGAATTGTGGATTATGACATCTAATTGAACAGAGAATTCCCCAGAGATGATTCAGCAGTTAAGAGAACTTGTTTCTCTGGAGAGGACCTGGGTTATATCTCCAGCACTCACTTGATGATTCACAACCATCTGTCACTCTAGTTTCAGAGAATCGGATGCCTTCTTCTGACCTCCACTGGTACCATCCCTGTATGTCGTGTACATGCTTGTATGCATGCAGGCAAGACAGTTATAAACACAAAACCCAAATAAATCTAAAAAGAAAAACTAAAATGTTATGGTCTCTGGAATGTATGTAACTTGTAAATTAATTGTTATACAAATAGTAGGATTTATAGATAGTTAAATATCATTTTACAAAACTCTATCCATATGGTGAAGGTATAACAATATCTTTTCAATGGGATATGTTTCCTCACTCTATCCATGCTCTGGTGTGTGGTAAATGAAAACAATTTCAGGTAATTGTGTTCACCTATTATTTGTGAGTATATTTCTCATACATACACACACACACACACACACACACACACACACAGAGAGAGAGAGAGAGAGAGAGAGAGAGCAGAGGACTGCCTGGTCTGGCCTCTGTGGAAGAAGACATGCTGTGGAGGCCTGGAGGGCAAGAACATCCTCTTGAAGACAGGGGAGGAAGCATGGAATGAGGAGCTGTGGGAGGAGCAACCAGGGAGGTGTCTGGACAATGGCTGGATGTAGAAAAATAAAAGTTTAAAAGTAATAAAACAACAACAAAATAAACATGGAATTTCAAGTTTGAATAAGGCATAATTAGGACGATATTGATACGTCAGGAATGTGGAGAAAAATAAGAAAGAACAATGGCAGAAGTGGGCTATCTAGTCTTCTTCAGTGCTGATCACAAAGGGAATGACAAAACGTTACCCCCATCAGACACTTATGATAATTCTTTTCAACAAAGGATGAAAAAAATCCACAAGTACCACTACTTATATAGTAGTTTTTGAAGCTGATATGTTTAACACAGGATCCCACTGGGAGAGTAAACAAATTGATTCCCAGGGATCTTACAATAGATTAAATTGAGAGTAGGAATGATAGTTTTCTTTTTGAGTAGTACTTATGTGTAATTACATATGCTAATATACCTCTCTATACAAAAATGGCTATTTAATGCATATATTGTGAGATTTCTTAGGTAACCTAAAGGCAGAAGGTAGAAAAAAGATCCATCTGAACTCAGTAGAAGAGACTGTTCATTTCAAATATGAAACAGACACTCTTCCATGAGAATGAGTGCCTGTAAAGGAAAGAGGGGATACTAGAAATTTATATGGGGTGGGTTGGGGGATGGGAAGTTAAATGCAGCTTCAGGAGCTGCATGCATTCTACACTGTGGAATTGTTGGTCCAGAGAAAGCAGTTTTATCTTTAGAAACTGCATGCATGGGGTTATCATGATGCAAGTGATAATGGACAACTGAGACAAGCAATGGTAGTGAGTGGGGAGGGACTAGAGTTTCAACATAGGGGAGGGAGTTTCTACAAGCCTTAAAGGTCCTTTGCAGGATATGGAAGAGTTGGTTCAAGGTATATCCCAGCATTGTATATCTATAACCAAAGTTTCAAGCCTCATTCCACTATAGTTGAGAACAAGTAGAATGTCTCATTATACTCAAGGATTAGATATTCCAGGAGAGTCCAGATGGGGACATGGAGGAGAAATGTGGGGGAACACTCACCACTCAGAACCTATATTACCAGCAACTCTCTAAAAACTCACTCTTAAAGTTTATAAGCCTCAGTTTGCACACTTGGAGATTTCTTGCCACATAGATGTGGATTTATGCTATCACAACCAAAGCAGAATGCTTAATTTCCTTCCTTCTTGCTTAGTTGATAACTGTCTTTTAGAAAAAGATGAAGAACTCTGCGAAAGCTAGCAAGTTCAATCTTCCCAGAGCACATTTTTGAGGTAGCAGCAGCTCCCTGCTATTAAGATAAGAAATAAAATGAAACAGACCTTTCAACCTTGCCTGTGAGGCAAGCGCTTTCCTTCTGATATGCTCTTTGTGAAATACAGATGTCAGAATAAAATCAATGCTTCTTCCATAAGTAAGTCTGAATGAACACATGGCATCTGCTTTCAGAAGCTCAGTGCATAGTTTCAGTATCATCTGCATTTACATCATAGTTAAACACAAGAAGATATTACAATATTCTTTTTTATCTGTTGGATATAATTTCATTTTCCCCAATTAGCTTACCATGCATTTTGATTTAATACCATAAAACTCGTTTGCTTTATACCTGTTGTAGAAAGGGGAAATAATCTCACAAGTTATTGAAATTTTAATAATTTCTGTTTCAAAACAGTAAATAAAACTCGATTTCATAAATATTTAAATCTTTCTTTCTTTTAAAAAAATGATTGGTTTCCAGCAGTGCTATTCAAGAGGGCTGCTTTACAGCTAACTTTATTTGGTTTATTAAGAATAGAAGTTTTTTTTTTAAGCAATAAAATTTCAGTCAATCAACGGCCCTTCATTCTGAAAAGATAAGATCACTAGAACTTCATTGTAGATAAAATATATGCATATTTTTACTATTCAGGAAAGGGCAGAATAACACAGAATGTGCGAAGGTCCATACATGAATGTGCTATCCCTTTACCTCATTGCTGTGTTTACTATAAAAGGCACCAAAAGGCAGTTATCTCATATTTCATAGTGATATATAGATGTCTTCCTACCTCATTATTCAGCAACAATTTCAGCTCCTTCTCCAGATAATTAACCTTATGGTTCTGCTATTTTCCAACTCTTAATTGTAAATAATTAATAATTTTTAAATAAAATGCTACTGGCTATGGTTACAAAACTGACACAACTCACACAGCACTCCGGGTCACATTCAAACCACGTGAAATAGCTGTTATATTTAATTAAACTAGTACACAGCACTTGCATTGTTCTGAGGAAGTTAATATTCACCTAGAGTCTTGATGGCATAGCATGATTAATTGCAACCTTTTGTTTATTCAAAGATAGTATTTGTACTGGTACTTTTTATTTTCTATCTCATAAAACTCATTGCATTTACAAATTGCAGCTAGTCTACATTAAGTATTAAAAATGTATATTCAGTAAATATATTTTATTATACGTGTATAAAGTAGACATTTTAAAACCAGATATTAGTTTCTTCAGGTTATTTTAACTCAGAGTATTTCATTCAGGGAAGGTTTAAATCTATAATTGCCAAATTTTGGTAAGTGCAAATGATGAGATCCAATCCACACTTTATATTCAGATATAGTCTGTGTTGCTAAATCCTCAAAACACAGGAAGGCAGGGTCACAGAAAATGGCTCAATGAGTAAGAAAGCTTGTTGTAAAAGCAAGATCAAGATAAAAGTTCAGAAATATCAGCCAAAAGAAAAATAAAATTTCTAGGTTTGATCTTGTACTCTTGTAACTCCAAATCTCCAGAACAGAATGGGGCCTAGAGGTAAGATTCTGGCATCTACACACACACACACACACACACACACACACACACACACACACACACATACTCACACACATACATACCTAGACAGACACACACACATACATATAAACAGACAGACAGACAGACACACACATACATATACACAGACAGACAGACACACACAGAGACACATACAGAGACACATACATATACACAGACAGACAGACACACAAACACAAACATACACACACACACACACACACACACACACACACACACCCAGGATCACAAAAACACCAACACACAAGAAACACATATAACATATTTTGCACAATTATAATTGATAATAAAGTGTGAAACATTTGTATTCATATATACTCTGTTATCTAGTGTATTCCTGGCTTTTTCCTATGATTTTCTAGGAAACACATGCTTTTCTCAAATGTTAGACTTATTTTTCTCCTCCAGTAATTCTGTCCTCTGTAATTTTACATTCTTTCATTTTCCTTTCCAGGTCTTCTGGTACCAGCCACAGAAAGGTATAGTCTTAATATGATAAACCTCTGCCTATCATCTCTGATATGGCTAAGCCAGAAAATTTCGCATAACGTTAGGAGATTATTGGAAGTTGTTCTTACACTAGGACAGCTGGCAAAACTTAACTACATGTGGAAAAAATATTTGAGCTTAATGAATGTGCCCTCAGCACAGCACAATATTACACATTCAATGCAACTTCTTGGCTGCATCTCACAGAATCCTGAGGCTCATTACTCTATAATAACCCTAAAAGCAAATGTGACAGCACATCCATCGCAGTGTATACCTAGACAGCCTTGGCTAACTCAGCTGTTACCAGTCTTGCTTCTAGTTCCTAGAATAAGTTCAGAATATTCGGAACATGCAACATCAGAGATGAGAGAGGCCTGTCTGAAGTAATGTGGCCCCGCCCTTGTCCCAATGGAATAAGATGTCCTACAATCCTTGTTCACAGTGATCAAATTGTCACTTGGGGCATAAAACTAAATAAATCCTTCCAGGATCTCTTAGCTGGCAGAGAATGTCAGGCTTTCTGACTTTTGACAGAATACCATGTATACATATACATACACAAGGCAGCTTTCTTGAGAATTCATTGACAGGTGGTTTATCTTGGATCTTGATTTCTTGCCTTCCCCAATTTATATGATCAACAGCTAGGAATGAAATGGGAAAAGAAATGGCAACTGTCTCAGGTACGTCTGCTAAGGCCCCTGCTGGAAGAGAGCACTTGCTGGCTGTGGGAGTAGTATTTATGTACAATTTCCTACCAGATCAGAAACTGTTCTGACTTTCTGCTTTCAGTGAAATGGGTCTATGCAATGATGGATGTTAAATTTGAAGATTCACTTTCTAAAATAAATGTAAGTGCCAGTAGTTTTCTGATCAGAGTATGAGAAATGAAGCCATCCATGACTGAAGATGCCTGCAGCACACATTTAAACTTAGTTGTCAGTTACCCTTGTCTTAGGTAAGGTTCTATCGCTGTGAAGAGGCAATGTGACCACTGCAACCCTTATAGAAGGAAGCATTTAACTGAGGGCTTATTTACAGGTTTAGGAAGTTACTTTATGGTCATCACGGCAGGAACCAGACAGGAATGGTGCTGAAGCAGTAGCTGAGAGCTTTATATCCTGCTTGGCAGGCAGGAGACAGAGAGGGTAGAAGGAGAGTGAGCGGGGGAGAGAGGAAGTAGGAGACGAAGAGAAGAGGGAACACCTGCCTAACATAGGCTTTGAAACCTCAGAGACCATTCCCTTCTGATAACAGTTCTTCCAACAAGGCCACACCTTCTAATCCTTCCCAAACAGTTGACAAACTGTGGATTTACTATGCAAGTATATGAGCCTATAGGGAATCAATGTCATTCAACCAAAGTTATATGAACAATTCTCTACTGAAAACAATTTGAAAAGTTTGTAGAGAAATTCAGTGTCATTTTGATTTCATTTCCTCTGTAGTATCTGTTGTATACACTTTCTTTTGAGTGTTTTTAGACATATTAGAATTTAAATTGTGAATCACCAAAATTTACCCGTTGAAGTCCTTCTCTAGATAACTCCAAATATAACTGTATTTGAAAACAGGGTAAATATACCACAATTTTTTTATCCATTCATCTACTAAAGAACATCTGGGTTCTTTCCAGCTTCTGGATATTAAAAATAAGTTTGCTATGAACATTATGGTGCATGTGTCCTTATTGTATGTTGGGGCATCTCTGGGATATATGCCGAGAAGTAGAATAACTGGGTCTTCAGGTAGGACTATGTCAAACTTTATGAGGAACTTCCAGACTGATTTCCAGAGTCAGGGTTGTTTTGATTTGCATTTCCCTGATGACTAGGGATGTCAAGCACTTCCTTAGATGCTTCTCAGCCATCCGATATTCCTTAGTTGAGAATTTTTTTGTTTAGCTCTGTACCCCATTTTTAATAGAATTGTTTGATTCTCTGGAGTCTAACTTCTTGAGTTCTTTGTATATATTGGATATTAGACCTCTATCAGATGTGGGGTTGGTAAAGATCTTTTTCCAATCTGTTGGCTGGCATTGTGTTTTTTTGACAGTGGTATATTTATACAATGGAATATTACTCATCTATTAGAAATAACGACATTATAAAATTTCTAGAAAAATTAATGCATCTAAATATATTATCCTGCGTGAAGTAACCCAGTCACAAAAGAACAGACTTAATATGCAGTCACTGATTATTGGATACTAGCCCCAGAAAGCTCTGAATACCCCAGAAACAACTTGCAGGCCATATGAAGCTCAAGAATAACAAAGGCCAAATAGTGAAAGCCCCAGTCCTTCTTAGGAACAAAAAAGTGTATTTCACCCTCTCAGAGTGTGGTACACCTAGACCTTAAATCATTAATAAACCAAGAGCTAGGAATATAGCCTTGTGCCAATTTTGTTATTCAAAGATCATTATGTTTAATCTATACACACCAAGAAAACTCTGCTTTCATGTTCTGTTCTGTTCTACATGTACTTTATGCTTATGCTAACAAGTGGAATTTCAATGGATGCTATCAAACCTCTAAAAGAACTGCCAAAATGCTTCTAAAATCTGTACATGTATCTCTCTTCTTTAAATAAAGTTGTAAAACAAGATGTAACCTCCAAATTACCATATATTTCGGATATATTATATTAGAATAATTAGTTGTTAAAACTGTTGTTTGAATTGGTGACTTGTTTTTAAGAAATAAAAAATAAAGAAATTTGGCTGTAATTAGAAAAAAAAGAAAACAGGGTAATAGAAGATGTATTTAGTTACAACATGGGAAGGCCCTGATCCAGTATGACTGGTATTCATATAGTCAGATTAAAGCAGACATAAAGAACAGCATTTATCTATTAAAGACTCTGTAGAGCCAGACTGGAGGAGACTGTAAACTCCAAGATAGTATTAGATTAGACACTTTCTACAGCCATTTGAGGAAGTGATCCTGCTACAACTTTATCTTGTTCATTTTATCTCTAAATGTGTGACACATTCTTTTTTAATTTTTAAAAAACAAAGATTGTGGTATTTTGTTATAGCACATCTAGGAAATGAATACACATGTCTATTTTCAGTGTTGTAAAATTTGATCATATCATACTTTATGATTTATATTTGTTAAGGAATCTATTTTAGCATCAGGTGACCATCAGTTTTACCATGTTGTTCATGTATTCTTTTGTCTAGCCCATAATAAATTGTTACCCCATTTCATTGTCTTAGTCAGTGTTTCTATTCCTGCACAAAGCATCGTGACCAGGAAGCAAGTTGGGGAGGAAAGGGTTTATTCAACTTACACTTCCATATCGCTGTTCATTACCAAAGAAAGTCAGAACTGGAATTGGAGCAGGTCAGGAAACAGCAGCTGATGCAGAGTCCATGGAGGGATGTTACTTACTGGCTTGCTTATCCTGGCTTGCTTAGTTTGCTTTCTTATAGAACCCAGGTCTGCCAGCCTAGGGATGACACCACCCACAATGGGCTGGGCCCTCTCACCTTGATCACTAGTTGAGAAAATGCCTTACAGCTGGATCTCATGGAGGCATTTCCTCAACTGAGGCTCCTTTCTCTGTGATAACTCCAGCTAGTGTCAAGTTGACACAAAACCAGCCAGTACATACATATCCATATATATAGATATATGGAGAGAGAGAAAGGAGAGAGAGAGAGAGAGAGAGAGAGAGAGAGAGAGAGAGAGAGAGAGAGAGAGAGAGAGAGAGAGAGAGAATTCAGCATTTGAGATTTTGTGCTGAATTCATTCTATCAGGCTTGGTTGGACCTGTCTTGCTGTGCTCTGTATCTGCCATGAGCTCTGGCATGAGAGATTCACTTTGGCTTTATGTGTCCTTTTGTCCTTTGGCCTGTGATCATAAGAAAGTTTATACTATAGATTATATATTTTTTCTCTGTGCTTTTAGACTTCTTAGGACTTAAATTGTGAACCCCACAATTCACATGTTGATGCCCTCCTCCAGATGACCCTGAATATAACTGTCTTTAACTCTCCCATCTCTCTACCACTGTTGTTTTATCAGAGTCACTATTGTGTTCATGCTGCTAGATCATAACATTTTAAATAATTATTTGATGAGGAATTTATCAAGCATTTCTTTTCAAAGACAGTCTTTCACCATTTTGGTTCTGGGTTGCTACACTTGACTGCTTTCTTTATTACACTACTTGTTGATCCTTCTTAATTTCCTCCAAAGCTAGTGAACTGGATAGGTGCACATTTGCATATTAATGAGCCATGAATCACAGTTTTGAAATCTTTACTTCTCTTTCATCACTTAATCACTTTGAATTTCTTTCCCTTTATCAAACCAAAAATGTTAGTGTCCACCATTTTTCATTTTCCTTCTGTCTTAGGGTTTTACTGCTATGGACAGACACCATGACCAAGGTAACTCTTGTGAGAACAACATCTAATTGGTGCTGGTTTACAGGTTTAGAGGTATAGTCCATTATCATCAAGGTGGGAACATAGCAGCATCTAGGAAGGCTTGGAACAGGCAGAGCTGAGAGTTCTGCATCTTCATTTGAAGGCTGCTAGCACAATCCTGGGTTTCAGACAGCTAGAATGAGGGTCTTATTTCCCACACCCACAGTGACATTCCTACTTCAAAAAAGGTATACCTTCTAATAGTGCCATGCCCTGGCCCAAGGATATACAAATTATCATAATAGTTCTTTGCAACAAGCATCTAAAAGAGTCAGATGCAGATATTTGTACAACCAATGAAGCTGCTGATCCTGTAGTTGAATTAGGGAAAATCTGGAAGAAGCTGAGGAGGAACATGACTCAGTAGGAGGACCAGCAGTTTCAGTTATCCTGGACCCCAGAGATCTCTCAGACACTGGATCAGCAACTAGACAGCATATACCAACTGATCTGAGGCCTCAACACAGAAGACTGGGTTAAGTTAGAGAAAATGCAGCTAATCCTCAAAAGACTGGAGCCCCAGGGAGTTTAGAGATTTGTGGGGTGGGTGGGGTGGGGATATCCTCTTGGAGATTGGGGATGGTGTGTTGGAGGCATGGAATGTAGAAAAATCTAAGGGTGGACTGGAAGGGGAATAAAATATGGAGTGTAAAAAATAATTCTCACAAAAATTAAAAAACACTCATAAAATTTAACAGAACAATTGTGAAGGTCATTTAGAATATGAGAGCAAGAATTAGACTATTTAATGTTTAACATTCTCCTATGAGATTTAAGATTGATAAAAGAATCAGGTACATATAAATTATAAAGAAGCATTTTATAGAGGGAAAAGACAAATGAATGAGAACTAGACACTTATCTTTTTAAACAAAAACAACAACAAAATACATGTCATTCTGAGAAAAATTAAACTCTTACAATTCTGATATAGACAAATATACTTGGCTCTACTTACTCACATATTTATGAGAAACATAAAATGATTTTGTTTCTTTGTAAAATATGCTGAATTATCCACAAAACTGGAAGCTTTAACCATACGTGCTATAAAGTTAAAGATGAGATGAATGCCAAAGATGTTGAGCATCAGTAACCACTTGAGAAGTTTTAATGGAATACCAATGTTTATATTTGGCATAAAGTAGTTTACTGATGTACTTGACTCAGGAGTACCCCATAAACAACTGAACTCAACATTTTAAATGTTTTTGAAATTTGTAGCTATACTTTGAATATTTGCATAGGATTACCAAGTTAAATGCATCTCTTCTGAAGCCACAAACATTATTGGAATTTGGATGTGGGTCAAGTTCTCCAGATATTAAGTAGCTTCTGAAACCGAGTATTACTGAATGCCAGGAAGAAATCATAGTCTGACCTGCATTGTATCATATGGTAGGCAACTGCATCTCACTTCAAACCAACTACTTCAGAAAAAAGGGAGCATGACATTACTGGGTAATTGTTCCAGCTGAAGTTATATCTAGTTTTTCTCATTGCTTAGATGTGAGGTGGGCTTTTCCTCAATAGCATATCCCAATACCATTTAACCATTTTGTTTTGTTTTATAAAGGAAAAGTTTGATGAAACCTTAACAAGTTAGGCATCAATTTCAAAAGGATCAAAACCATGATCATTAGCATTGTCTAGAAAGCTGTAATATACATTTATTTAAAATTTCCCCCTACGGCATTATTTTCTTTTAGGCTCAATGCTTAACTGTATAAAGAAAAAAGCATTAAGTTGAATAGTCTTCCCATGTAGAACCATTGTTGTGGAAATATTTATACAACTGAGATGAATAGCGAAAGTCTTTAAGACAAACAATTAAAACTAGATGACAGTTTTGAAATTAAACTCCTAGTTTGTTTACAACTTTGATACATGTTTTACGTGTTTTACTTAAAATAAACATCAGAAAAATAATATTTGCAGCATATCACATCAATCCATGTTTAAAGCTACTAAAATGCTGGGTGTCCATGTGCTACAAAAGCCTCTGCTGCATTATAAACCTGTGATCTCCTGCATGCATGTGTGCCCAGAGGTCTTTCACCTTTTTCAAATAGGTAACACGGAGTATTTTAAAGACACATTGAGGAAAAAACTCTTTCTGCTGGTGTGCCTTGTTCATATTCACAGAAGAGTTCCCACTTGTGGGCAATTTTTGGTGTCATTTGTCCCCTTCTTTCATTCAAGCCATGTGGTACTTCGTATGTGAGACAGAATCCCAATCAAGTAATCATTAGTCATACTACATTTCAATTATTCAAGATATCTCTACATAACTATGATGTGAATGACAACAGGTTTATTTACAGTCAATCAGTTTTTGTTTTGATGTTTGAAATAACATAATCTCACCCCATGCTCTCCTTTGTAAGTAGTACATGATTAAAAAATGTGGTTTATAGATATGAAAAGGATTTAGAGACTTTGAAGCATATCAATATTTTTGTGTTCTTTCTACAAAGTAACTCTTAGTTATGAAGAGAATTAAAAGTAATTCAGTTTTTTATATTGCTCTAAGAATTATGACCTTCTCTGCATAATAAGAAGGATTGAATTCTAATGTTTATATTTCAAAATGAGTTAACAAATAACAAAAGAATTATCTCTAACTCTTATCACACCAAAATGTTTTCCTAGGCTGTTGACAATATGTTCTGGTGAAAAGGCTCATTTGTTTATGCATCAAAGACTTATCAACTGAGTTAATTAAGCATGTAGCAGAAAACATCTTTGTGACAATCACTAGGTTGCATATAATTGCATGCAAAAAATTTGATGAGCATCAGGAGACCAATATTCCCAGATCCTACAGCTCTTTGGGGTGTGCTGGCACAGTGCATGAGGACTGTTCAGAGGAGCAGGGCAAGACAGAGCAAGAACTAGCTGACAGATTCACTGTTTTGATTTGAGGAAACTTGTAGAAAAGGATCTCCATGAAGCTCTGCTATTGTTGAACCTGTGGGCAATGGCACAGTTGGTGTCCATCAGTGGATTTTGATATTCTGTTTCCAAAGAGAAACATTAAAATCCATGTAAAAAATACCACTAACTATCTTGAACAAAAGCATATGCAGCCATAACCTTTAATTAATTTTATGACACTCACAGGAAGCATCCACAGAGAAAAATTTCTGAAGCTTTGACAAGGTCCTTAAAAGGCTATAATAATTAAATAATGAGCATATCATACTTGAAATCTCACATCTTGTCAATCTTAACACTTAGCTTCTCATAAATTTCCTATATACTCTTTTTCTTAAGTATGTACATTTTATAAAAACAAAGTTAGTCTTTTCTTTATTCCACAGAGTAATAAATACTTAAATTTTAGTTCTAACAATGTCATTGTAAAATTATTTCTCTCATCTTAAATTGGCACGTAAATCTCATTTCTTTTTAGGGTAATATTTTATTAATTATTTTAGAATTTTATATATTCAGACAATTTTCTGTTGTTGTTGTTGTTGTTTTTATTAAATTCATTTTGTACTATTTTCTATTTTCTCCTAAATGCATCTCACACCACCATATATGTTTATGGTTAAACAAATGCACCATGTCATATAATATTAAAGCTTGCATGTATAAGGACATGCTTTAACCACATATAACATTATGTGTCTGTTTGTATGTCTGTATCCATGTCTGCTCAAAAAAAAGCACTTTGTCTCTTACAATCAGCTCTGCCATTTTCTCTTTTTTTCTTTGCTGATTTAATGGATATTTTCTGTATTTACATTTAAGATGTTACCCTTTTCCATCAATCTCATTGCCCTTCCCCTCCCATTGTCTCCATGAAGGTGTTCCCTATCCCAGCCTCTCTCTCCCACCTCCACTGAGAAAATGCTGGATCAAAGACCTCTCCTCCAAAGATGCAGGGAAATTCTATCCTCTGCTGCATGTGCACCTATAGTCATGGGTCTCTACAAACACATTGGTTGGTGTCTTAGTGCCTGAGAGCTGTGGTGGGTTTGGCTAGTTGATAATTTTGTTCTTCCCATTGGGTTGCACACCCTTTCAGTGCCTTCAGTCCTTTCTCTAGCTCCTTCATTGGGGATCCTGTGTTTAGTACAGTGGTTAGCTGCAAGCATCCTCAACCGTATCTGTATGACTCCAGCAAAGCCTCTGAGTAGACAACCATATCAGGCTCCTGCCAGTAAGCACTTCTTGGAATCGTAAATAGTGCATAGGTGTAGTCGCTGCATATGGGATGGTTACCCAGGTAAATCAGTCTTTGGATGATATTTTCTATAATCCCTGCAACTCTAATTGTCCCATTATTTCCTCCCATGAGTGTTTTGTTTTCCCTTCTAAGAAGGATTGAGGCATCCACCTTCTGTCCTTTCTTCTCTTTGAGCTTCGTGATTTCTGTGATTGTTTCTTGGTTAATCTAACCCTTTTGGGCTACAATCTGCTTATCAGTGAGTATGTACCATGAGTGTTCTTTTGTGACTGGGTTACTTCACTCAGAATGATAGATTTAAGTTCCATCTATTTGCCTAGGAATTTCATGGAGTCATTGTTTTTAATAGCTGAGTAGTACTCAATTGGGTATATGTACTACAATCTCAGTATCCATTCATCTGTTGAAGGACATCTGTGTTCTTACCAGCTTCTGGCTATTATAAATAAGGATTCTATGAACATGGTGGAACATGTGTCCTTGTTAGATGTTGAAGCTTCTTTAGGTATATGCCCAAGAGTAGTATAGCTGTGCCCTCATGTAGAACTATATTCAATGTTTTAAGAAGCTGCCAGACTAATTTCCAGATTGGTTCACCAGCCCACAATCCCACCAAAAGTAGAGGAGTGTTCCTCTTTTTCCACACCCTTGCCAGTATCTGCTGTTACCTGAGTTTTTGAACTTAGCCGTCCTGACTGGTATAAAGTGGAATCTCGGGGTTGTTTTGATTTCCATTTCCCTGATGACTAGGGATGTTGAGCATTTCTTTAGGTGCTTCTCCACCATTTGATATTCTTCAGTTGAGAATTCTTCATTTGGCCCTGTACCCATTTTTTAATAGCATTAGTTGATTCTCTAGAGTTTAACTTCTTGAATTCTTTGTATCTATTGGAAACTAGCTCTCTATCAGATATATCTCCTTATATTAAGGCTACATGAGCAAACATATAGAAGGAAAAGACTCACAAACAGAGGTAAAAGATTCTGAAATAGCCCTTTGCTCTCACTCTTAGATGTCTCACCGGAATACTAAGCCTCACTATCATAATAATATATACAGAGGGCCTATGTCAGAACCATAAAGGCTCCCCGATTATTGGTACAGTCTTAGTGAGCACCTATGATACTTGGTTAGTTAATTCTGTAAGTTCTCTAGTTTTGGCTTTGATTAAAAATCATATTTCTTTAGGTCAAGTTACTTGGAAATTATAAGAAAATAGGGTATGTGTGGTCTGTCATGCCTGTAATTTTAACACTTTGGAGACTACAGCAATCAGATTAAGGAATAAAATTGGCTACATGGTGTGCCCCAGGCCAGCCTGGGCTACAGTGTAAGATCTTGTTTCAAAAACATAATTAAATGCCCTGATGCCACAGCTGCATGCAGAATTAGTAGGAATCTTAGAAAGCTGAAGCCAACAGAAGAAATCACCTCAACTAGTGGTGAATCATGAAATAAAATATCAAAATAAAATGTGGATGGGGGTATCTGAGTGAATTAGAACCCTTTCTGTGAGAGCATGTGGGTCTAAGTTCAGATTCTTAGCACCCATATAAAAGCTGCCATATGGGGCTGCATCATGAACATATTTGCAATCCCAGCTATGGTGCAAAGGGTGGTGAATGGAGAAAGATCACTGTAGATGGATGGCTAGCAAGCCAAAATAACAAACTAATAGCCAAATGAATACAGCAACCTCCATGTACACTACTTGCCTCTAGAGGATAAGATAAAAGTAATAGAGCAGATCACCTGTCATTGGATGTAGGGGAAGATGACACCCATCCTCAACCATAAGCTTTTGCTATTCTTCCTGAGGAATGGAATTCAGTTCCTAAGACCCACATCAGGTGTCTTACAACCGCCTGCAGCACCAGTTCAAAGGAATATACATTTCTCTCTTCTGAGTGAACCTTTACATCTATGGTACAAGCATGTACATGTGCACATGTGTTTGTACACATGCACATATGTGTGTGTATATGCACACACTGACAAACACACAGAGACACAGAAAAGCACACATAAATAAAATGAAGGTAAGTAATATAAATTCGAAAAGAAATACAGTTACCAGTTGTAAAATTATTGGGAACTGCAACAATGTATTCGCTATTTTATTTAATTTTTTTTCCCTTTTATTAATTTTTACTACTTGCACAAAACAATGGAATTTGTTGTGACATTTTTTGGCATATGGATATCCTGCTCTGTACCTCATCTCCTCTGCTCTTCCCCAGCCTTCTTTTGACCCCTTCCTCTACTCTAATGGTCTCATCTTTTTTTTAACAACTTTATTTAATTACACTAGCATGTCATCTGAAAAAGTGATGTTTTTACTTCTTCCTTTCCAATTTGTATCGCTTTGATCTCCTTTTGCTGTCTAATTGCTACAGCCAGGACTTCCAGTACTATGTTTAATAGGTAGGGGGAGAGTGGGCAGCCTTGTTGAGTCCCTAATTTTGGTGGGATTGCTTCAAATTTCCCACCATTAAGTTTGATGTTGGCTGTTGGTTTGCTGTATATGGTTTTTATTATGTTGAGTTATGGGCCTTGGATTCCTGTTCTTTCCAGGACTTTAAACATGAAGGGGTGTTGAATTTTGTCAAATGCTTTATCAGCATCTAGTGAGATGACCATGAGGTTTTGTTCTTTGAGTTTGTTTATATGGTGGATTACATTGATGGATTTTCTTATATTAAACCATCCCTGCATCCCTGGGATGAAGCCTATTTGATCATGGTGAATGATCGTTTTGATGTTCTTCGATTCGGTTTGTAAGGATTTTGTTGAGTATTTTTGCATCAATGTTCATAAGTGAGATTGGTCTGAAGTTCTCTTTCCTTGTAGGGTCTTTGTGTGGTTGAGGAACGAGGGTTACTGTAGCCTCAAAGAATGAGTTAGGTAGTATTCCATCTGATTCTTTCTTGTGGAATAGTTTAGAGAGTATTGGTGTTATGTCCGCAATAAATGTCTGATAAAATTCTGCACTGAACCCATCTGGACCTGGGCTTTTTTTGGTTGTGAGGCTTTTGGTGACTTCTATTTCTTTAGGTGTTATGGGATTATTTAAATGGTTTACCTGGTCCTGGTTTAAGTTTAGTATCTTGTATCTGTTTAGGAATTCATCCATTTCCTCCATATTTTCCGGATTTCTTGAGTATAGGCTTTTGTAGTAGGATCTGATGATTTCTTGAATATCTTCAGATTCAGTCATTATTTCTCCACTTTCCTTTCTAATTTTGTTAATTTTGATACTCTCTTTTTGCCCTATAGTTAGTCTGCCTAAGGGTTTATCAATCTTCTTAATTTTCTCAAAGAACCAGCTCTTGGTTTTGTCGATTCTTTGGATGATTCATTTTGTTTATATTTTGTCTATTTCTGCCCTAAGTTTAATTATTTCTTGCCGTCTACTCCTCTTGGGTGTATCTGCTTCCTTTTGTTCTAGAACTTTAAATTGTGCTGTGAGGTTGCTAGTGTATGCACTCTCCAGTTTCTTTTTGGAAGCACTCAGAGTTTTTAGTTTTCCTCTCAGTACTGCTTTCATTGCATCCCATAGGTGTGGGTATGTCATGTTTTCATTTTCATTGAATTCTAGAAAATCCTTAATTTCTTTCTTTATTTCTTCTTTGACCCTTCTATTGTTTAATAGAGCATTGTTTAGTTTCCATGTGTATATGGGCTTTTTGTTGTCTTTGCTGTTATTAAAGACCAGCCATAGACCATCGTGATTTGAAAGGATGCATGGGAATATTTGGATCTTCTTATATCGATTGAGGCCCGTTCTGTGTCCAATTATGTGGTCAGTTTTTGAGAAGGTGCTGTGAGGTGCTGAGAAGAAGATGTATTCTTTGTTTTAGGATGATATGTTCTGTAGATATCTATTAATTCCAGTTGGTTCCTAGTCTCTGCCAGTTTTACAGTGTTGTTGTTCAGTTTCTGTTCCCATGATCTGTCCATTGATGGTAGTGAGATATGAAAGTCTCCCACTATTATTGTGTGGGGTGAAATATATTTTTTGAGCTTTATTAGGGTTTCTTTTTTGAATGTGGGTGCTTTTGTATTTGGAGCATATATGTTAAGGATTGAGCACTTCTCCTGACAGAGTTCCCTTCTAATGAATAAGAAGTCTCCTTCCTTATCATTTTTCATAACTTTTGGTTGGAAATTTACTTTATTTGATTAGAATAGCCACTCCAGCTTGCTTCTTGGGGTGTTTGCTTGGAAGTTTTTTTTCCCCAACCTTTTACTCTGAGATAGTGTCTGTCTTTGTCTCTGAGATGAGTTTATTGTATGCTGCAATATGCTGGGTTTTGTTTATGTATCCAGTCTGATAGCCTATATCTTTTTATTGGGGAGTTGAGTCCATTTATGTTAACAGATATCAAGGTATAGTGGTTGCTTTTTTCTGATATTAATGCTTTTGTAGGTTGAATTGTGTCTGTGTCTCTTTCTCCTTTTGATTTTCTTGCTTAGGAGATGTCTTGTTTTTACTATGATGTAGTTCCCCTCACTCTATTGGGATTTCCACCTATAATTCATTCTAGTGCTGGGTTTGTGGTCAGATATTGTGTAAATTTAGGTTTTTCTTGGAATATTTTATTTCTCTATCTATGATGATTGATAGTTTTGCTGGGTATAGCAGCTTGGGATGGCACTTGTGCTCTCTTAGTGTCTGTCCAGGCTCTTTTAACTTTCATAGTCTCTGTTGAGAAATCGGGTGCAATTCTGATTGGTTTGCCTTTATATGTTACATGACCTTTTTCCCTTACTGCTTTTAGTATTCTTTCTTTGCTTTGGGCACTTGGTATTTTGACTATTATGTGTGGGAAGGAATTTCTTTTCTGGTCCAACCTATTTGGAGTTCTGTAGGCTTCTTTTATGCTCGTGGTCATCTCATTCTTATGGGTGGGAAGTTTTCTTCTACAATTTTTTGAAGATATTTATGGTGCCTCTTAGTTGATATTCTTCTCCCTCTTCTATTCCTATTATTTTTAGGGTTGGTCTTCTCATTGTGTCTTGGATCTCCTGGACATTTTGGGTTAGGAGCTTTTTGGTTTTTTCATCTTCTCTGACTGTTTTATCTATGTTTTCAATGTCATCAGCTCCCGAGATTCTCTCTTCCATCTCTTGTAGTCTGTTAGAAATGCTTGCATCTATGACTCCTGATTTCTTTTTTTAGGATATCTACTTCTTGGGTTGTCTCTTTTTGTGTTTTCTTTATTGCGTCCATTTCTGTTTTAAATTCCTTCTTCTGTTCAGTCATCTCTTTGGTTCTCTTTTCTTCTAGTTCTTTGAGTTCTTTGAGTGTTTTTCTTGTTTCTTCTTTAAAAGCCTCTAATTCTTTATGCTTTTCCTCCTGTTCTTGTTTAAGGCTCTCTATCATCATCTTGAGGTATGATTTTAGTTCTGAGTCTTTCTTTTTCTGGAGTATTTGGCATTCTGCTGTTTGCTGTGATGGGAGAGCTGGGTACTGGTGTTGCCAGGTTGTCTTGGTTTCTCTGGGGTAAGCTCTTTTGCTTTCCTCTTGCCATCTTGTTGTCAGTGTTTGGTTCCCGCCTTTCCCTTGTACCTGGCCTGTGTCCCTGGATCTCGGCTGATTCTGTTGGCAGATGGTCCGAGCCTTGTTATGCGCCCCAATGACGCTGGCTTTGAACAGAGGGCCTGATGCTGGGTTCCTGGTCTCTGGATTAGGCAGGGCAGGTGTATGCTTTCTGTGCCTGCTCGACAGAGATCTCTCTGCCCCCTGGCTAGTCAGAACCACTTCTCACCAGACCTTTATCTCTGTGTCTCTGCTGGTCCTGGTGGTTGATGGTCTGAGTCCTATTCTGCGTATTTGCTATTTTAAAATTCTGTGATTAATGATGTTGTTTTTTTCTAAATATAGACATACTTACAGAATACCAGGGTTGGTTTAAGAGTCACAGTGCCTTTATAGCATTAGACACACAAACAGACATCAAACAGACAGATAATGTTAGGTATGACTAAACCGTGTTTATATACATGATGGCATTAAAAAATAATGTAAGCACATGAGTAATCTTCAGCCAGTTAGGGGTGAAAGAGGTTTATACTCAGTGACCATAAAACTCATATACTGTTAACATCCTGAGGCACCACGACCATTAGAAGCCATAGAAACTCTAGGAATTCCAGTATTCTGTATTGTCACAAGAGAGTCATTTCTCCAGGTCTTCCTTTCATCATCTAAAGCAATGCACTTTGTCATCCACTTATACATCTGACCCTTCAACACTAGCAGTATCTCATTGTGAATGTTCAGCTACCTCTAATGGCTAACTGCCTCACCTTGCAATGACATTTATGAAGGATTTTATTTAGGTTCCCTGCCAGTTATTTCTTTTCCTACATGGTACATCATTTTCTACATCAATCATTAAATGATTATAAGAACAGTTACTAAGATGCCACATTTTAAAATTTAATAACTGTTTACTCTTTAAATGGTGTATGGACAAGTGGGTAAGTGGGTTTGGAAGTCACTGGTGGAGGTTAGGTATTGTTCTAAATTTTTCCTTATCTTACTTTTTGAGACTAGGTCTCAGTAAACCTGGAGTTTATAAATTTGTCTATGTTTGAAGGTCAGCAAGCTCTAAGGATTCACCTGTCTCTGCAATCAGTACAAGCATTACAGGAACACATTGCTAAGTCTGATTTTTATGTCAGCAATAGAAATGATATCAACTTCTCATACTTTACAAACTGAGGTATCTCCCTGGCTCCCTGATTGCTTGTGTTTGAAACAGTCTTATATTATAATCCAGGCTATCCTCCAACTTGTTGATGATGCTCTTGAACAGCACATTCCTTGTCTCCATCTCTACAGTACTGAGATTGCAGGTGTGCTATGCCTGGTTCATCATGCTCAGCAAACAATCCGCCAATTAAACTGTGTTCTGAGTCTCACACAGGTCTTAGCATACAAGAAATATTCATGAAGATAAGCTCCACTTTAGGCATGTAATAGACTTCCTTAACTTATATCACAAATGAAGGAGCATTAAATATTAAAGTACTGTGTTATTTCCCCACATTTTATTGGTTTTGGTTCGTAGAAAGATCCCACAATTTTTGATGTCTGTTTGTATGTCTAATGCTATAAAGGCACTGTGACTCTTAAACCAACCGTGGTATTCTGTAAAGTATGTCTATATTTAGAGAAAAACACAAGCATTTAAAAATGTTATGAAGTATAATACAGCCTTTATTATTAAGCAGCATTGTTTCATCAAGGCTGTGCTCAGCCTATGAAAATTCCTATTGAGTGTAGAAGGAAATGGTGGGTTCATTTCCTCCTGTCTTCTCTGCGTGTTTGTTTAGGTGAGAGTAAATGCCCTGGGAGTTGGTTACTCGTGCAGCTACCTGTGCTTCCCTTTCTTGCTCGGGCTCTGTTGCTCAAAGCAATGGGGACAAACACAGGGTTGAATGATTTGTCTCAAGCTCAGACCTTATTGATTGACCTCAAAAATACATGGAAATTGAAAATCGTTGTACCCAAAGAGAAAGAGGCTTTGAAAAGACATGAATATGTGTATTGATTTTGTACCTGGGAACTGAACTTTTTGGTCATTTGTCAGTTTCACCTTATTCTTAGACCCTATGGCAGGGAGGATTTCTAAAGGCCAGAAACAGGCAATAAACACATTAATCGAAGAAGGGCCTCATATTTCCATTTCCTGATTTTTTTAAGAGAGGGAAAGAATATAAAGTTACTAATCTAGTCTGAGCAAATGGACACAGTGGTAGGAATTCAGAGGGAATGCATAGATGTTTCTCCAGTTTGCCCAGGGATATCCTGCAAGAGATGCCAATGCTGCCTATATAAAACTTACAAATTCATAGGTGACTCTGCCTTCCTGTCAGGATTGGGAACCATAGATGTTAATGAGGACACAATCAACTCTGGATCTTGTAAGCACGCACAACCTGACTCCACACATCTTGGCAGCTGACAGAATAATGAGGTCCCAGTTGAAGCCTGTGCCATAGCAGCTGCCACACACCACAGGACAGGAATCCACAGGGCTTCACCTGAGGTTTCTCCCTCCCTCTAGGGAAAGTACTACATTCCTCTCTATCTTGGATACTGCATTTTAAGTTCGATCACTAAGTTATACAGTGCTCTATTTTCTCTCAAAGACAATTACTGTTTTTAAGACTAAATTGACATTTTTCATTGTTTAGTGTTTAAAGTGACACTGTATTGTTTAAGTACAGAGGTTTAAAGGATTAGTTGATTAATTCATGATTGGGTTCCCAGGAAGCAACACGTAGAAAATCATAAACCAATGTTCTTTACACTATCAGATGTGGAAAGTGAAGGGAAGGGCAGAAATGAGTGACAAGGAAAGAGAAGTTAGGGACACAGTCTCACCAAGGGATAGCCGAGCCAAGAACTTCCTGATTTGTTGGAAGAGTGGCTTTTAGAGCTGACACCAGTCACTTAATGCAAGCTGTCCCAAGATGGGAATATGGCATTTTGTGAGGTGGCAAGTAAAAGCTATTGGGCAGGAGCACTACCAGAAACCAACTTTTCAGTTCTAAGGCAAGATTTGGTCAGTGCAACACATGATATGATGAAGTTTACCCCTCATAAATGCTTAAAGATCATTTGGATAAACACTGCTTCCAATTTATGCAAGAACTGTGTATCATGGGGGAAACTGGAAGAATGGACAGTCTGGCCAATGAAGAGCATAATCTCTGCAGCTGCATTTGGGTTCATAACTGACATATTGCTACTGCTGGTTATCAACCAGGTCAATGTCTGCTTTTCCTAACTCTGGTATATGTGTAATACCCAGTGTGACCCAGTTCCTTATTTCTAAGGGGATGCATATGAATATCTTTTCAGAATTTGTCTGTAATAATTTTCTGTTTACCACTAAGATTATATGGGGAGTTTATGCACACAGAATTTGGATAAACAGGAGCCACACATATTTTGTCTGTCCCTCCTGTGTTGCAGTATCTGTACATTCTATGGATAATGGATTGTTTGCTTCTTCCCAGCAGCTGGCCCTCTCCTATAGTGAGTCCAAATTTCTACAGCATTCCTGTATAAAAAGGACACTGAAGCTCTTACTGTATACATAATGAATCGCCTGTGTATTTTAATGAACAGAAACTTCGTTTCCTACAACATACTTGAATATGTGATTAGCTCCTAGATTTGGGGCTAGTTTTTCTACTTTTGCACATTATTTTGTTCTGAAGTCAATGAGGCTCCTTAATCATAAGAAACTATTACTACAGCCTCAGGGATTCTAGTTTTCCCATGCACTACTGATTCTTTCCAAATCAGTATGGTGAGAGTTGCACAAGTGTGCATGTAGAATGGTATTCTTTTACCAAATGTAGATCCTAAAATTATAATTTGGGAGCTTAAATCGACTCAAAAGTTCCCAACTGTAACCCAGTTCTTCAACCAAGGAAACGTTCTTATGTTCTTCATGAAACAAATCTTCTCTACATAATAGTATTCTATAATTTAGAGAGAGTAGAGGGAATGAAGGGGGTGGAGGGAGGGTACTCATAAATGCTAAATTCCCAAACGTTTTTATCTAATAATGACAAATTGTCAAGTCAGACATATAGTTGAGTAATAGCTCTTATGGAGGACTGCCTTAAGATAATGTATTTAGCTTTGTCCTGAAGCATTCCACTCTCTCCCCAGCAGTAAAATTTGAATCAGTCAACCAGTCCTGCAGAACCAGCTTCTTTCTAGACGTCCTCATTGACAAGAATTACTTCTAGACACATTTTATTATCACATTTCTCAGATCTCTAAATAATTGTCTGAATCTGTTTGGGCTGTTATTACCCAATGACATAGACTTGATGGCTTTTAAACAGCAGGGATTCACTTCTCATGGTCTGGAGACTGAGAAGAAGGTGCTGGCAGATGTCTATTGTCAGATAGTTCAGACAGCCATATAATTACTGTCTTCACATATTCAAAATGCTCAGGATTCTAGAGCTCCCTGCATGGTGGTTTTGATACCACTTATGAATCTCTTATAAACTCCACCTCATGTTTTTGTCTTGTAACTATTATTAGCATTTGAACATAGAGTAGTCATGTTAAGAACATTTTGGTGAAAACATATATTAATAGATTAAATGATAACAAAATAAACAAAAACAAAATCCAGGCTCTTGTAATATTTTGTATAATAATATAAGTTGAAGAACTGATCACACAAAAATGTCATATTTTGTCTTTTGTCTTTGCCCTTAGAAATTATTTATTCATTTATTGACTCTTGAATTTGAGAATTCAAACAAGTAATATATATGTATATATATATATGTATATATATATATATATATATATATATATATATTTAGCAAAAAGTTATAAATTATGGGTTTTATTCTTTAAAGGTAAAAAATATAATTTATTACTAATTACTATTTGCTTTAAATATAACATTTGAAATGTGAAGACAGAGAATTTCCAATAAAATTGAAAAAAGATGTAGTTATAGAATTGTAAAAAATGAAAAATTCTCTTTCTTAATGATTCTGATTAATGTTAGTTTAAAGTCTATGTTGTATATTTCTGAAATTAGGATAGTGACCCTGGTTGCTTTTCTGTTTCTTCTTGGAGAACATTTTGCTTTCCTTTTATTTCTAAGTGGTGCTTAGATTTCAATCAATTATGTGTTTCTTATGAAGGAGCTAGAGAAAGACTGAAGGAGCTGAAAGGGTCTGCAACCCCATGGGAAGAACAAAATGACCAACTAACTAAACCCACCACAGCTCCAAGGAACTAAAACACCAACCAATGACTTCACATGGAGAGACTCATGACCCTAGGTGCGTATGCAGCAGAGGATAGAATTTTCTGGCATCAACTGGAGGAGAGGCATTTATTCCAGGCTCATATTGCCAGTATAGGGAATGCCAAGGTGCTGAGGTGGGAGAGGGTGGTTGGGAGAGGACGCACCTTTATTCAGGCAATGGGAGTGTAAATGAAGAGAATATCCAATAAAAAATTTAAAAAATGTGTTTCTTGTAGACAACACATAGATGGAGTTTATGTTTATTGATCCATTTAATCAGTCTTTATATTTTGAATCGAGATTTGAGATTATTGATCTTTATTTTTTATGTTGAAATGTATGATAGAGTGATTATATTGTTATTGATTTTTTCTGTGGTTGTCTGTATTCTTAGTGATTTCTTTTAATAATTTTAGCTTTGTCATTTCTTTACATAGTCTCTGCTATTTTTATTACTCTCAGCAGCCTGAAATATGCCTTCCTGTACTTTTTCTTCCATTACAGCAGATATTTTTTCACAGTATATCAGTCTGGGTTGGCTGCCATAGTATTCAAAGACTCATTTAGTTTTTAAGTTTTCCATTTAACATACATGAGGTTTTACTACCTAAAACTATCCAGTTCAATTTCCAGCTTCCTAGACTTTAGCATTATTTTAAAAAATTAAATCAATTTGGTTCCTTACAAATATTTGAAATTATGTCAATCCCCAGTGGTAAATGTTTTCTTAAAGTTTAAGTTCATTAAATATTGTAATATACATCAGATACATTTATGTTTAAAATGTTAATATACTTTTCATCTATAATACTTTCTAATCAGAGTCCAATCAGAGAGATGTTTTGAGTGAGTCATGAGTACTGATTAGTAATAAACCATTGGAGTATGGGTTTGTATTTGGAGAGACATATAATAGTTGAGGTTCTCTGTAATGGATGTTTTCCTTTTGCTTTTCTTAATCTTCTGCTAATGCAACATTAAGTCTCTCTGTTATGTACTATCAGTGAGTAATCACTCACTTCTTCAGTGATAGACAAGGCACTGTCAGAAAGCATGTTTGTATGAATGACAGACACATACTGGTGATGTAAAGTTAAAAGGTCTCTGAAGATTAATTTCTATCATTTGAGCAAGGCTAACAGAGTAAATTATCAAGATATTTAAGATATATAAAGTAAGATCTTTTTAGGAAAAAGGTTTAGTATGAGCAACTACTCTTCTTAAAATAAAGTATAAAGATGCTTAGGAACATCTAATATTATACCCTTGTTGTTAATGCCATGGAGAAATTATAATAATTAATAACATAGTTGTAAAATTCATGTCATTTTATGGCTTTCCCATTTTTTATCTTGTAATTTCTCAATGCAAGGATTTAATTACTGTCAATTTTTGACATTGTATTTTACTGCCTTGGGTTTGTTTCCTAACCAGGGATGGAATTCCTCTGAAATATTTTATAAAATATACTTCATATAGAAAAGAAATCTAAATAGAAAGATTTTGAAAGTTAAAAAGAGCTAATTACTGGTCCCTTTGAAGTCCTTTGAAAGTAGCTTTTTAAAGCTTGCCAGATAAGTCTCAGCTTGCCCAAAAGGGGAATTCAGAAATTATTCACGAAGTGGCATTTTACATCTAGGAATCTTTCCTGGAAATTAGAAGTTGTTTGGAGAAATGAAAAGGCTCCAGGGAAATGGGCAATGAATTTTAAGTGTTTTAGGTTATAGAGCAGAGAGTATGGTAATTCTCTCCTTTAAATGAAGATACTGTTTTGCAGGGGAGTCAGAGTGGTTCAGCATATGCTGGACAGCTCATATACCTCAGCTTTTACAGGAAACAGGCACATAAGCTAAAGGTAATTTTGTATTTTCAATATGTTTATGATTATACATTTATACTGTATTCATGTCTATACTTACATGTATACTCATTATTTTGGGGTGAAATAATTTCTCATTAAAAAGTAAGCAAGGTAAATCTATGGCTCTATAAACTTAAGTAATTCCTGACTGACAAGTGATCATACTGACAAGACAAAGCAGGTGCACACAGAGGAGGAATTGCAGGGAATCCAGGGCAGTGCCAAAGGAAGACTGTGCAATTGGTCTCTGGGACAAAATGCAAAAAACAAACAAACAAACAAACAACAATGCAGCTGCTCAGTCCTGGAGGACACACAGAAGCAGCAGGCACCGCTGGTCTTTCAGGCTCACGTGGAAAACTGCAAGACAATGTTCTGTTTTTCCTGAATAGGATCTGGGAAATCATCATAGGATATAATTGGATAGCAAATAAAAACCCAACAAACAGATTTGATTCTCATTTGAAGAAAAACCTTTAATTCATGGGAGACAGAAGCGTAAAATCTATTCTTGGGGATGCTAAAGAAACGTGACTGCAAAAATAAGGGAGAACACATAAAATGACTGTGTTTCTTAAAAACCACAGCTGAAGTAGGCAGCAACAGTGCGAAATGCAGAACGCCAAAACGTAGCGGGCCCGGATGCTGTTCGAGATTAAGACATAGCCAAGAATTAGGCAACACCATCAATGTGATATTTGTGATGAGGCTAAGGAATGAAAACTGAAAGCCAGAGCTGTGTCCTCCTGTGAGAGCAGCAAGAAGCAGTTTTCATGGGAGACAGATGCAAATGGAGAACTAAAGGTTAGAGGCATAACAGGGTAAAGTCAAATGCTATTGTACTTAAATAAAGGTAGAGATGACTCCTAATGATAATCTTTTATACTCACAGATCAGCACCTTATTCTCCCATTGCAGAGATGTTTCTTTCTGCACCATCAACCAAGAAGAGTACAGAGAGGGATCCATGGCTCCAGATACATATGCAGCAGAGGATGGCCTTGTCTGACATCAGTGGGAGGGGAGACCCTTGTTCATGTGGAAATTTGATGCCCCAGCATAGGGCGATGCTGGCAGTAAGGTATGAGAGGTGGATAGGTGGGAGCCATCCTCATAGAGGCAAAGGGGAGAGGAGATATGGGAGGCAGTTGTGGAGGGGTTACTGGGAAGTGGGGTATCATTTGAGGTGTAAATGTCTTTATCAAGTCCCTCGATTTAGGGATCATGGAAGAAGAGGCAGAAAGAATGTAAGTGCCAGAGGAGATGGAGATTAACAAGGGAACAAGACATACTAAATCAGTTGAAAAAATCTGTGAACTCAGATGTGGAGAGCAGGTGTGGCCGCAGTCCCAAGAAGGCGCTTGGAACTCCGGCCTAGTCTTGTGACTAGCACCTGACTTCTTCCTGTCCCTGAGATTAGACACTCTCACCATGCAAGGTGCACAGAGGGATCTCTGTGGAGTGCACACGGAAACTGCAGCCCCTGCCTTAACCTGCCCTGCCCTGCCTAATCCAACAACTAGGAACAGAATTTGGAACTTCTGTTTCCACCCGGCGGTGACTTCAGGGCGCAGAGCCGAGCCTGGCCCATCTGCCAGCCGGAATGGCGGCTCATAGAGGCTGAGCAACTGGTGTGTGGGAGACCTGGGCTGCCGAGGAGAAGAGAGATCTCTGCGGAGTGCACATGGAAAGTGTACCCCCTGCCTTGCCCCACCCTACCCTGCCTGATCCAGCGACCAAAAACAGAACTTTGGAACTTCTGTTTTCACCCTGCGACTCTGAGGCATAGAACAGGGCTCGGCCAATCTGCCACCTGGACCAGTGGAGATCCAGGAACACAGACCAAATACAAGGGAAAGGCAAGAACATATCACTGACAACAAAATGGCAACAGGAAAGCGAAAGAGTATATCCCAAAGAAACCAAGACAATCTAGCAACAGGAGAACCCAGCTCTCCCATAACAGCAAACATCAGAATTCCAAACACTCCAGAAAAAGAAGACACGGACCTGAAATCAAACCTCAAGATGGTGATAGAGAAAATTAAACAAGAACGGGAGGAAAAGCACAAATATTCAGAAGCTTTTAAAGAGGAAACAAGAAAAAAAAAAAAAAAAACTCAAAGAACTACAGGAAAACACAACCAAAGAGATGAAGGAATGGAAGAGAGAATTTAAAATGGAAATTGACAGAATAAAGAGAACACTAAAAAAGAAATCAGGAGTCACAGAAGCAAGCATTTCCAATAGATTACAAGAGATGGAAGAGAGAATCTCGGGGGCAGAAGACAACATTGTAAACATAGACAAAACAACCAGAGAAGATGCAAAAAACAAAAAGCTCCTAACCCAAAATGTCCAGGAAATACAAGACACAATGAGAAGACCGAACCTAAGGATATTAAGAATAGAAGAGGGAGAAGAGTATCAACTAAGAGGCACAGTAAATATCTTCAACAAAATCGTAGAAGAAAACTTCCCTACGCTCAAGAATGAGATGACCACGAGCATAAAAGAAGCCTTCAGAACTCCAAATAGGTTGGACCAGAAAAGAAATACCTCCCGACACATAATAGCAAAAACATCAAGTGCCCAAAGCAAAGAAAGAATACTAAAAGCAGTAAGGGAAAAAGTTCAGGTAACATATGAAGGCAGGCTAATCAGAATCACACCCGATTTCTCAACAGAGACTATGAAAGCTACAAGAGCCTGGACAGACATCATGCACACCCTAAGAGAGCACAAGTGCCAGCCCAAGATGCTAAACCCAGCAAAACTATCAATCACCATCGATGGAGAGATGAAGATATTTCAAGACAAATCAAAATTTACACAATATCTGACCACAAACCCAGCACTACAACGAATTATAGGTGGAAAACCCAATACAACGAGGGAAAATACAGCCTAGTAAAAACAAGAAAACTTCTAAACAAGAAAACTAAAAGAAGAAAAAGACACAGACACAACTCAACCCCCAAAAGCAATAATGGCAGGAAACAGAAACAACTATTCCTTAATATATAGTAATATAAATGGACTCAACTCCCCCATAAAGAGACACAGGCTATCAGACTGGATACATAAACAAAATCCAGCCTTTTGCTGCATACAGGAAACTCATCTCAGAGACAAAGACAGAAACTATCTCAGAGAAAAAGGGTGAGAAAAAAAACTTCCGAGCAAACAGCTCCAAGAGCAAGCTGGAGTGGCTATTATAATATCAAATAATGTAAATTTCCAACCAAAAGTTATCAAAAAAGATAAGGAAGGACACTTTTTACTCATTAACGGGGAAATCTGTCAGGTGAAACTGTCAATCCTTAACATATATGCTCCAAATAAAAAAGCACCCACATTCATAAAAGAAACCCTATTAAAGCTCAAAAAATACATTTCACCCCACACAATAATAGTGGGAGACTTTAATACCCCACTCTCACCAATGGACGGATCATGGAAACAGAAACTGAACAAGGACACTGCAAAACTAGAAGAGACTTTGAACCAACTAGAATTAATAGATATATACAGAACATATTATCCTAAAGTAAAAGAATACACCTTCTTCTCACCACCCCATGGCACCTTCTCGAAAATTGACCACATAATTGGACACAGAATGAGCCTCAATACATATAAGAAGATTGAAATACTCCCATGCATCCTCTCAGATCACCATGGTCTACGGCTGGTCTTTAAAAACAACAAAGAACAAAAAGCCCACATACACATGGAAACTAAACAACGCTCTGTTAAACGATAGCAGGGTCAAAGAAGAAATAAAGAAAGAAATTAAGGATATTCTAGAATACAATGAAAACGAAAACACAACATACCCAAACATATGGGATGCATTGAAAGCAGTACTGAGAGGAAAACGCATAGCCCTAAGTGCATCTAAAAAGAAACTGGAGAGACCATACATCAGCAACCTAACAGCACAGCTAAAAGCCCTAGAACAAAAGGAAGCAGATATACCCAAAAGGAGTAGACGGCAAGAAATAATCAAAATTAGGGCAGAAATAGACCAAGTAGAATAAAAAAGAACCATTGAAAAAATCAACAAAACCAAGAGTTGGTTCTTTGAGAAAATAAACAAGATTGATAAACCCCTAGCAAGACTAACTAGAGGGCAAAGATAGAAAGGAAACAAAATCAGAAAGAAAAGCGGCAACATAAAAACTGATACTGAAGAAATTCAAGAAATCATCAGATCCTACTACAAAATCATATACTACACAAAATTGGAAAATCTGGAGAAAATAAACGAATTCCTAGACAGATACAAGATACTAAAGTTAAACCAGGACTAAGTAAACCATCTAAATAACCCTATAACACTTAAAGAAATAGAAGAAGTCATCAAAAGTCTCCCAAACAAAAAAAGCCCAGGTCCAGACAGGTTCAGTGCAGAATTTTATCAGACATTTATTGGGGCTATAACACCAATACTCTCCAAACTATTCCAAAAGATAGAATCAGATGGAATACTTCCTAACTCATTTTTTGAGGCTACAATAACACTTATACCTAAACCAAACAAAGACCCTACAAGGAAAGAGAACTTCAGCCCTATCTCACTTATGAACATTGATGCAAAAATACTCAACAAAACCCTTGCAAACTGAATCGAAGAACATATCAAAATGATCATTCATCATGACCAAGTAGGCTTCATCCCTGGGATGCAGGGATATTTAATACAAGAAAATCCATCAACATAATCCTCCATATAAACAAACTCAAAGATCAAAATCACATCGTCATCTCACTAGATGCTGAGAAAGCATTTGACAAAATCCAACACCCCTTCATGTTAAAAGTCCTAGAAAGAACAGGAATCCAAGGTTCATACTTAAACATAATAAAAGCATGATACAGCAAACCAACAGCCAACATCAAACTTAATTGAGAGAAACTTGAAGCAATCCCACTAAAATCAGGGACTCAACAAGGCTGCGCACTCTTCCCCTACCTATTCAACATAGTACTGGAAGTCTTAAAAATGGCCATCCTACCAAAAGCAATCTACAGATTCAATGCAATCCCCATCAAAATTCCAACCCAGTTCTTCCTGGAATTGGAAAGATCAATGTGCAATTTCATATGGAATAACAAAAGACCTAGAATAGCGAAATCCATCCTCAACAACAAAAAAACATCTGTGGGAATCACTATCCCTGATCTCAAGCTATATTACAAGGCAATTATGCTGAAAACTGCATGGTTCTGGTACAGAAATAGGAATGTGGATCAATGGAATAAAATACAAGATCCAGAAATGAGCCCTCATGTATATGGTCACCTGATTTTTGACAAAGGAGCAGTAAACATTCAATGGGAAAAAAACAGCCTATTCAACAAATGGTGCTGGTCCAACTGGCACTCAGCATGCAAAAGTGTGAAAATAGACCCTTTCTTATCTCCTTGTACAAAGCTCAAGTGTAAGTGGATCAAAGATCTCCACATTAAACCAGACACACTGAAACTATTAGATGAGAAAGTAGGGAAAACCTTAGAACATATAGGCACAGGAGAAAATTTTCTGAACAAAACATCAATGGCTCAAGCTCTAAGGCCAAAGATTAACAAATGGGACTTAATGAGATTGCAAAGTTTCTGTAAGGCTAAGGACATTGTCAAGAAAACAAAATGGCAACCAACAGAATGGGAAAAGATCTTTTCCAACACCACATCAGATAGAGGCCTAATATCCAAGGTATACAAGGAACTCAAAAAGCTAGACACCAGAGAATCAAATAACCCTATTAAAAATGGGGTATAGAGCTAAACAAAATGTTCTCAGTTTCGAACACCGAATGGCCAAGAAACATCTGAGGAAGTGCTCGACATCTTTAGCCATCAGGGAAATGCAAATCAAAACAACCCTGAGATTCCACCTCACACCAGTCAGATTGGCCAAGATCCAAAACTCAGATGACAGCAGATGCTGGCGAGGCTTCGGAGAAAGAGGAACACTTCTCCACTGTTGGTGGGGTTGCAAACTAATACAACCACTCTGGAAATCAGTCTGGCGATACCTCAGAAAATTGGATATAGTATTACCTGAAGACCCAGCTATTCCACTCTTGGGCATATACCCCAGAGACACTTTAATACATAACAAAGATATATGCACCACAATGTTCATAGCAGCTCTATTTATAAAATCAGAAGCTGGAAAGAACCCAGATGTCCTTCAAAAGAGTAATGGATACAAAAATTATGGTACATTTACACAATGGAATACTACTCAGCCACCAGAAACAATGACTTAACCAAATTCTTAAGAAAATGGCTGCATCTAGAAAATATCATCCTGAGTGAGATAACCCAGTCAGAAAAGAACAGACATAATATGTTTCCACAGAAACAACTCCAGACTGTATGAAGTCCAAGAAATAAAGAAAACAAAACAAAACAAAAAAAATATTTACACAAGAAAACTTTGACTATTTCCATGTTATATTTTGTTTTACATGTAGTTTACGCTCATTGTAACTATTAAGTTTTCAATGCATACTATCAAACCTTTAAAAAAATCAAGTACTGACTAAAAATATATTCATAAATTTTTATGTAAAAATTATTTTAAAAGCTAAAAAAAGTACTGACAAATACGTATAATTTTAAGCAAAAACAAGTTTAAAATCTTTACATTTATCTTTGTTTTTTAAAATAAAGTTGTTTAAAAAAATAAATAAAATGATACCCCAGAAAGCTCCTATGAATATTGAGAGAATGATAGGTTTGAACATTCACTTAGAAACTGTATAGCACAGACAGATAGTGTCGTCAGAGTTCCCATTGTCTAACGTTAGCAAGTGTTGAGTCACGTTTAAAATTCTATTTATTTGGAAAATGTTAAATTTTAGGTGAATGAGACATTACAAATGCACTTATCTCTGGAATGTCTACTTCCAAGTGGAGAAATAAAGCTTTTCAAAGATAATTTATTCATTATTTTTATTTACTTTAGAATATAAGATAGTAACTTATCATACATGAAATTAGAAAAATGTCATTTCTTAGTATAATATCTATTCACAGGATAAAGAAAAACACTCATTCAAACAACAGGATTTCCTCTAGTTTGGTCATGACATGAACTTGCACTCCTGTGCTGTCAGTGGAAAGGCATTGTGTTGTTTTTGCTCCTAAAACATTGTTCTCATTCTTTCTTATAATATGCATATCTAACTTAGCCTTAAGACTCATAGTTTTGAAACATTATATTTAAATTTTTTTGTCTTTATACTTTATATATTTTCAAATACATGTAAAAACCAAATACAATAATTTGTAATAAAATTATTTGTTAAAGAAATTGGTATATAATTTTTAAAAAAAACAGTAACTATTAATTAAACATAAGTTCAAGTTTTTGCACAAGATTTTTGTTCAGGCCTTTGATCACTGATGATTTATATTCTTGATATTTAAATCAAATTCCAAGGACTTAGTATGTGTATATTCTTAGATTTTAACTTAAAACTCATATATTTCCTCCCTTAGGTGTTTTAAAAACCCTATGATCTCAGGATTCTAATTTAGTCTGCAAATATTTGCAAGTACATGTTGAATTAAACATCTGCTAAATTATTTAATTGTTTTTAAAAGTAAGCATTATAAAAATAAATAAAACTTTGAATGTTATTATATGAGTACTAATACAATATCATTAAAAATTAAACTAAATCTTATGACATTGAAATATAGCATGTATAAATCTAATTTTCAGCACTAAACTGTGGCTTCACTACTGTTTATCAGCATACCCTAAAGGTTCATGTGGAAGACTTTTGGTACCCAGTATAGTATGATCAGAAGGTAGTAAAACCTTCAAGTGAGTCCTAGAAGTTTAAGCCACTGGAGAATGAGAACAAAATGATTTTCCCAGGTTTTCTTGAGGCCCTTGTATGTACTACTAAATGAGTATTCTAATGTATTTCTATATAAGTAATTATACCAGTTTCTATTCTCTTAGAATTAGTAGGTTCTATGTTTTTGCTCTTCTTGTTTTGCCCTTGACACTGTGAGATGGGGATGAAGCAGCCAGCACTGGAGCACACCAAAGAACCCATCTTATACTGTTTAGACTTAGCATTGTGTGTTACAAAACCTCACTTTATTTATAAATAATCTCTGCTTGGCATTTCATATTAGTGATGAAAAGATGACTAATAAACCTACTCTGAAAGTTAGTTCAAAGAGGTGATAATATCATAAGGACTTAAGGAAAAATAGTACCTGTTTCCCCTCCCCCTTATGCTAAGTGTGCTAGCATCTGGATATGTAAGTTTGGATTATGCCAATAGCAATGCAATCCTCATTTCATCAGTGTGTCCTCTCCATTGCATACTACATAGCACCACCTATGCAGCCTGACTGCATTTGCATAATTACTACAACAACAAAATTACTTTCGGGTAAATATGTACAAACAACTTTTATCCTTCAAGAATAATAATACTTGCACAAACTGTTGCCAATAACTTTCTAATTTCTAAGGCTCTTTGGACTTCCTATATTTTTCATCAGGTTAATGAAATTTATCCTTCTGCTCTCAGCTACCAGCAAATAATAAACTAAAATTCTACCCATTATTCATAGGAGAAATTATAATTTGCATATGGTTATTGCTAGACATTTGACGTTCATCTGATATGATCAAATGTAATATTCATTTTATCTGTAGTACTCACAGCACAGTATCAAATAAATTATATAACAGCAAACCATTGTTTTCAATATAATGAATAGTTAATGTTCAAAATGCTTGACCAAATACAACTCAGGAATGATTTTACCATTGGGCCACTGAAAAAGCCTGTGAAAAGCATATATGTACTCTGACTTCCTAAGAGGAAAGTTCCACTACTTCCCAATGACTTTTTGAAGATTTATTTTCAAACCTGTGTGTTTTTGGTGGGGAGCAGAAGACAGGCATGAGTGCAGGTGCTCACAGAGGCTAGAACTGTTAGCGCCTTAGAACTGGAGAAACATGGGTGTCTCTTTGATGCATGAAATAAATATTAGAAACTGAATGCAAGTTCTGACTAAGTACAATAATGCTCTTAACCACTGAGTACTCTTATCAACTCTAGTCCATTTTCCTTATATTTATTTTAAAATGTAAGGCCTACTAATACTTTAGAAAATCATTCATGCTCATTGATTGGCAGGCTTAACATAGTAAAAATACCCATCTTATCAAGAGCAATCTACAGATTCTATGCAATCTTCATCAAAATTTCAAATCATTTCTTCACAGAGATAGAAAGAGAAATTCTCAAATTCATTTGGAACACCAAAAACAAACAAACAAACAAACAAACAAACAAACAAACAAAAAAACCCAGGATAGTGAAAACTATTCTCAAAAATAAAAGAATTTCTAGGGGAATCACCATCCCTAAACTCAAACTACATGATAGAGCAATAGTGAAAAAAACTGCATGGTATTGGTACAGAGACAGGAATGTAGACGAATGTAATAGAACTGAAGATCCAGAAATAAACCTACACACCTATGGTCACTTAATCTTTGACAAAGAAACTAAAACCATCTTGAGGGGGGGGCAGCATAATCAACAAATGGTGCTGGCTTAAGTGGCTGTCAGCATGTAGAAGAATGCAAATTGACCCATTCTTATCTTTTTTCTCAAATCAAAATGGATCAAAAATGTCCACATATTGATCTGCAGAAAATCTGCTCAATAGGGTGGGCTAATATCCTGGAATCATAATACCATTAATAATAACAGGAAAGATATAATAACAAAAAACAATTCTGAAATGAACTCTCTAAAAGCCTTGTGATTTTATGGTTATTAATAACAGCCAGAAATAATGGAATGTCATCTCCAGAATGTTACTTGTTTGCTTTTAAACTTTCCTAGATGGCTCTTGACACCCCATCACACAACTAAATTATAGAAATAAATTATGAGTAACTGGTAGATTAAGTGTTCAGAAGTGTATTTTATTAAACATTACTCACAAATTTTGCATAATCCTAGAGGAATGCTGATGAACATTCTCCACGAATAAACAAGTTGACTCTTATCAAAGAGTATCATGGAGGTTTTAGGATAAAATATAAACAAAGCAATTTGTAAAACAAAGTAATAAATTTAGCAGATGTACAACCCGATTTTTAAAATCTACTACCAAAGAATCTTAGATGGTGGTTTCAGAGTTTATTAACTGCCACCTTGGATGTACATCAAATGGTTATCGATATTTTCATTGAAACTCTACATTATTGTACAGAAAAAAGATTTATGCTTCTTTTCTTCTGATATATGGTATGGAAATAACTTGGTATTTTTAAGTAAATAAAAGAATTCTGACTGTTCTAAACTGTGGGTTTTATTTTTTTTTAATTTATTTTTGGTGGAGTTAATTAATTCACTTCACATCCTATCCTAATTGCAGTCCCCCTCTCCTTAGTATCAACCTCAGAAACTACTTCCACATACCCCTTTCCTTTTTACTTCATAGGTATCAACCAGTCTGGGCACATCAAGTCACCGTAGGACTAAGTGTAGCCTCTCCCACTGAGGCCAGACAAGACTGTCCAGTTAGGGGGACTGGATCCAAAGGCAGGCAGGCAACAGTCAGAGACAGTCCCCACTGCAATAGTTAGGGGACTCACTTGAAGACCAAGCTGCACAATTGCTACAAGTGTGTAGGGCCATAGGTCCAGCCTCTGCATGCTCTCTGGTTGGCGCTTCAGTTTCTGGGAGCCCACATAAGCCAAGTTAGTTGACTGTCTGGTCTTCTTATATTGTGCTTGACCCTCTGACCCCCTCCATCCTATCCACCGCTCTTTTCACAAGACTCACCAAGCTGCTCCTAAAGTTTGGCTATGGATCTCTCTATCTATTTCCATCAGCTGCTGGGTAGTGTCTCTCAGGAAAGAATTATGCTAGGGGCCTGTCTGAAAATATTGCAGAGTATAATTCATAGTGTCATGGGTTCTCTCTCTTCCATGGGAGGAGTCTCAAGTTTGTCTTATCATGATTGGCTATTTCCTCAATCTTTGCTCTATATTTATTCCTGAACATATTCTAAACAGGAAAGTATTTGAGTCAAAGTTTCTTTGGGAGGGGTGGATTTGTGTTCTGCTTCTCCCATGGGAAGACACACTTGGCTACAGAAGGTCGGCATTTCAGTCTCCAGGTCTCCAGTTGCTAGGGGTCTCAGCCATCTTATCCACACACTCCTGGGAGCCTCCTTTCCACATCTCCAGATTGTCCCAGAGATTTACCCTTGTTGATTTCCATGCAAAAATTTATTATTTCAATGGAAAAATGTTCATGCTTTTGGGGTAAATACATGGCTGGTTTAGTGAACATATGAAATTAACAATCACCAATTTCCACCAATTATAATAAATGTTAATGTAGACAAGTTCCAATAGTTGACTTTGTAGCTAAGGAAAAAAGAAGAAAACTAAAAATTAAAAAGTTTATTATAAAAACATATTAGCATGGACTCTGCACAAACATCATTTAGAGTTGGGTGAATAATTTCCGGTTAAAGAAGATGAGACATGAGAGCTTAGCTCAATACATGATTATGAAGAGGGATCCTTGCACATTGGGAGAAATGATACTGTAAAAGGACCATGCTGGGATGATTATAAGAGAGCACTGTGAATTATACATTAAAGTATATTTCAATGTGAAATATAATGAACTTTATAATTGCATTGTGATTATTTAAATATTTACTGGAAGAGATTAAAAACAGACACAGAAATGTTAAAAAGTAAAGATGAAATGATAAAGCAAATATACTAAAGCATTAACAATTGAATCTAAGCAAGAGATTGTAGATATTTCTATCCATTATTATCCTTATCACACTTTAACTAGTCAAACAGCAAGTAGCACTTCATGCACCTGTATATGAACTCACTGTGGTTTTAGTGTTGATAACCTGATGAAGATGTTTTGAGTAATAGCCCCAGCCTCCATATTCTGAGTATGGGCAGTTCTGATCAATCAGGGTGGGTGTCAACAAACCATCACTGTCTGACTGAAATCAGTGTTTTTGTGGCTCGTGGGCAATTTATGAACCCCAACATTGTACAATTCAAACACACACACATACACACATGATATGTATATACATATGTACATATATACATACATACATGCATACATACATAATGGGAACAAAAAACAAAATAGAATTTACAGAAAGAAGTGTACACATTTAGAGCCAATTAATGTTAGCATATTAAGACTATATGACAGAGGTTGGTTTTCAACAAATGGTCCTGGAACAACTGACTATGTGCAGAAGAATACCATTAGACCACACACTGTGCTACATACAAAGATCAAATCCAAACAGATTATGAACTTAAATTTCAGGTGTTAAATTATGAAATCATTGGGAGGAAATGCTGTGAAAAAGTAACACAGTCAGTGACTTGTTTTGTGTGATGCTAGCGACATAGGCAGCCAAGCTGAAGATTCACAAATATGATTACATCACACTAGTTTGAGACATAGTATAATAAATGTTAAACAGAAAGAGAACACATTTTCAAACCAGCGTCTGACAAGAAAATAATATTTAACTGATATATGAAACTAAAGGGATTTCCTAAGAAGAAAACAAATAACCTAATTTAAAAACTGGCAAAGTTATAGAATGCAGAAACACACAAATATAAGCAGATTTCTATTAGTGAGATGTCTAAAAAAGACATCAAGAAAACAATTCCATTTATTAAAGTTACTAAAATAAATAACATATTTAGGAATAAATTCAACCATGAAGATGAAGGATCTCTACAACAAAATTATTATATATTTATTAAAGAAACTGTAGAAAATAAAGCCAACATCTGCACTGGGCCAAAAACTGCGCCTTCACTAAATGAGGCTATGCAAGCTGGATAACCCAAGAAAAAAGATTGCAGTTGGAGCCCCTGTCACTCACCAAGTACAAAATTAATTAAAAATGTATAAAGTACTTTGATGCAAGATGAGAAACACTTAAACTGCTAACAGAAAATGTGGGAGAAAGGTTTGAAGATAGTGGCAAATCAGTCACTTTCTGCTTAGAACTGCAAATGCATAAAGAGGAACAAGCAAGGATTGACAAATTGTTTCATCAGAGTAAAAAGCTTCTGTGCAGCCAAGGCAGCAATCAGACTGAAACTGTCTACAGCATGTGAAGATATATCTACCAGCTATTTATTTAATAGAGAAATAACACCCAAAACTAATAAGGCACCAGACATAATGATAGCAAAAATAATTAATCCAAGTAAAATTGGACAAATAAAATAACAATGATCTATACCTCCCTAAAGAGGAAATCCAAATGCAGAAGAAACAGATGAAACTCTCAGTGCCTATGGTCATCAGGTAATGCACATCACAACTATAATGACATTACATCTCATCCTCATTAGTTAGCATGACTATCCCAAATCACACGTAGCAAACAGTGAATGTTGTCAGTGATGTGAAGAAAAGGAACTCGGAATATTATCAAGCACAGTTTAGTACAGACAATATAGAAAGTAATATGGAAGTTCTTTATCAGTCTAAAATAGACTATTATATGATACAGATGTTCTTGGGCATACGTCTTAGAGAATATGTAGTTAGCATATTCAAGAGATTCCTGCATCACCAAAATTACTATGGGATTATATACAGTAATCAAGATATACATTCAGCCAATGGGCCCATCAACAGATGAATGGATGAAGTGGATGTGTTACATATATACCACATAGCATTATGAACTAGATGCAAGTTCAAGTATTTGAAAATAGAACACTTGGATACTTTACCTGGCTTGTATATAAGGTCTTCCTTGCTAATGATCTAGATGAAGTATCTTTGATACATGTCATGGTGACTTCTCTGCTTCTCACATAAAGCATCACTGGCAATCCAGAGCCTACTGAGCACCTTCCCAGGACCCATCCATTTCCACACATTCTCTCATCAGGAATTGAGAAAACTTAAGTCTTTTTTAAAACCCTGTTTTTTTATTTTTTATTTTGTTTGTTTTATACCAGTACAACTATGGTTCACAAAGCCATATTTGTTACTACCCTCATGAGTTCTATTTGGAAACTACCTTTTGTTGTATTGAAGGTGAAAATAGTTACTTAAAACATAAAATCCCTAGAATGCTACAGTCTTTATTCCAATATAAACAGAGGAAACAAACCAAAGCTAATATTGTAGGAGTCATGAAAAACAATGACCAAGCTTAAGTTTCCAGTGAAATGTATCAAACACTGCCCTCCAACACTATCCTCAACAAAGCAAACTGCTTGATCTGAGACTAAGGAGGTGAATGTTAACCACAGAAATAACATTTCAGTTGCAGAATCTCTAAAATATACATTGTCACTAAGATACATGAGTTAGTGATTTACTGTTTGCTTAGTGTTTTAAGGCCTTATTGCTATGAAGAGAAATCATGACCAAGGTTAACTGTCGTAATGGAAAACATTTAATTGGTGCTGACTAAATTTCAGATATTCACAGGAAGCATGACAGCATGCAGGCAGACATGGTGCTGGAAAAGGAGCTGAGAGTTCTGCTTCTTGACTTAAAGGTAGCCAGGACACTGTCTTCTGCAGACAGCCAGGTGTTAAGTGTCTTCAAAAACGGGCAGAGCATAGGCGGCCTCAAATTCCACCGACACAGTGACACACTTCCTCTAACAATTCCAACAAGAACAGACCTACTCCAATAAGGCTACAACTATTAATAGTTCCTTTGCCTATGGACTGAATTTATGATGACCAAATCTGTTCAAATCACCACTTAGAATGTTTGTTAGGGTGGTAATTTATAAAAGTCAATTGATACTCTCTCTCTCTTTTTTTTAAAACCAAAACTGCCTGCAATTTATTTATTTACAGATCATTTCAAAAGTCAACATTTTTGTATTAATTCCTGTGCTGGCTAATTTTACATCATCTTGACACAGTCTAGAATCATCTGAGTGGAGGGAATCCCAATTGGTCAAAAGCCTGTAGAACGTTTTCTTTTCCTATCTTTTTTTTTTTTTTTGTCTTTTTTGTTTTTTTATTAATAATAAATGTCAGTGAAACTTCCATGAAAGTAAGCATATGAAGGCTGACACAAATTATTTATACTTCTCTAATACAAAATTATTTTAGCATAAGATGTATAAAACAATTATGAAAAATAGTAAGAAAGGTTTAAAATAAACCTGGACTAAGGAAAGACCCTTAATAAAAGGCTTCAGTATCTGTATCAATAAAGTGAATACTAATACACACACACACACACACACACACACACACACACACACACACACACACACACATGTGATACTCTCTTTCAATATGAGTCTTGGAATAAAGGGTTAAAGTCTTACCAAATTACAGATTATCTTAATAATATTTTTTCCTATTGAAAATGCAACAAATGTATTCTGTATAAAAAAAGAGACATTAGCTCTGGATACACGTTTTATAAATCTTAATTTTCATATACTTGTGAATAGAACTTTATAATTATTTAGTCATGGAAGGTTGTATATTTTAAGTAAATTTAGGTCAAAAACTTACTAAAGATTATTTTAATAATTTCATTAAAAGCTTGATAAATTGACTAAATTTCATCTAACTACTCTTATAAGTTTGTCTTGGCAATGTGAGGTTTTATAATTACAATATCAGAGGTCACACACCTAGCTAGAACTTAGAGGGAATGCTGACTAAACTGCATGCATGTTTTTTTCTCAGTTTCTAATTCCTATAACATTTTTCTATAACAAAGTTTTAGTAAAGCAAGTATATAAATGTCTCATTGATTAAATAAATGTATAAAATTTCATTTAATAAACTGACACCAGATAACTAAATGACTTTCTATCAATATGTGTTTTTTTCTTCATGTCAGATGATAAACTACTATATTTTTAGATATGTGCACTTACAATAATCTGATGAAATCATATTTTGTCCTCTGGTTCATGGCCTTTTCCAAATCTCACAAGAACCAGTAATGAATTGCTTAGGGTCCCACAAAGTTGGATGTGGGTACTCTAAGTTGTTTTCTCTCTGATCTGTTCCTTTCACTTTCATATCCAAAGTTTTCTTTTTCCCTAAGCCCAGACTTAGTTACTTGCACAGATACTTTTTGTTCCTTAAATGCTAATCCATATTATGATAACCTTACCAGGGTGTGCATGTCGTTCATAAGATCTAACAGCTCATCATCTATGTACCCATATTTTAATGACATATCTGTCACTTAGTGTACCTGAACTTTTTCACCTTGTGCTAACTAGATGCTGTGAGGTGTGCCATGACACCACTGCTACAAATACCTTACATTTTGACTTAGAATATTTGGGCAGGGTGTTGTGTTATTTGTGTATAATGAGAGGCTTGTTTCTCCACTGATGCCATTACAAATATCATTAAAGTGTGGAAATATGAAATGATCATCTGGGAAACAAGGTGATATAAAAATAAAACGTTGACAAATGCAACTCTCATATGTTTTTCTTTTCTCCCTTTGACTTCTTCGACACTAAACTTTATAACCACACTGCCATTGAGACATTTTCAAATATGGTAATTTTAGATCTTCCTAGTAATAAATGTTCAATGATATTTCCATTTAAGGAAGGAATATTTTAAAAATACTGTTGTGCCACACAAAAATAAAATATAATAAATACCAAATTAATATTTGTAAATAAATGGATATATTTTTATTATAAAATCTTTTGTTGATTATTTATTAGTTCTAGTGTGATCAACCATCAGCAAGACTAGTACACAAAAACACTCATAAAATATTTATTAGTAGTACACAATTAGAAGACAAATTGAGGTATACATTTATAATTAATAAGTATAAAAATAAGTAAGACTCCCATGGGTGAAGGTTCTAATGAACTTTTTTATTATGTGTGTGTGTGTGTGTGTGTGTGTGTGTGTATATATATATATATATATATATATATATATATATATATATATATGTGTGTGTGTGTGTGTGTGTGTGTGTGTGTGTGTGTGTGTGTGTGTTTGTTTGTGTGTGTGTGTAAAACTTCAAATTTCATTATGTAATGCTCATTCTATTGGGTTTCAATTGATTTTCAAAATATTTTTATTGGATATTTTGTTTATTAACATTTTACATGTTATCCACTTTCCCAGTTTTCCCTCTGGAATCCCCCTATCACATCTCCCCCTTCCTGACTCTATAAGGCTGCTCACCCACACACATCCCTGACATTCCCCTACACTGGAAAAACAAGTCTTCATAGGACCAAGGGCCTCTTCTCCCATTGATGTCCAATAAGGTCTTCCTCTGCTACATATGTAGTTGGAGCCATGTGTCAATCCATGCGTATACTTTGGTTGGTGGTTTAGTTCTTGTGAACTTTGGAGGGTCTGATTGATACTGTTGTTCTTCCTATGGGGTTACAAACCCCTTCTGATCCTTCAGTCTTTTCTCTAATTTCTCCACTGGGGACCCAGTTCTTAGTCCAATGGTTGCCTGAGAACATCTGTCTTTGTATTTGTCAGACTCTTGAAGAGCCTCTCAGGAGACGGCTATATCAGGCTCTGTCAGCATGCACATCTTGGCATTCTCAATATCGTCTGGGTTTAGTGACAGATAAGTGGATATTAGCCCAAAAGCTCAGAATACCCAAGATACAATTCACAGACCACATGAAGCTCACACAGAAGGAAGAGCAAAGTGTGGATGCTTCAGTCCTTCTTAGAAGAGGGAACAAACAACTAGCTCCTAATCTCACTTTTATGGTGACAGAAAACAAAGACCACTGTGTTGATGATAAAAGGGTATTTAATCTACAGATCTTTAGTTTTTTTTAAATTCAACAAAGGACCTCTATTAAATTCCCATAATGTATAAAATACATTTTGACTTTCCACAATAGTAAATGATCTTCTATATTAACCTTCTCTATTATTTTCTTATTATCTCCCCTGTTTCTTTTTCAAATAACCTACCTAACCTCTATTTTATTCTCACTCATAGCTTCTGTATATGACAGAAAATACTTATCTTTAGGGTACTGCCTCTTTTAAGGATGACCTCCATCCAGTTTTGCACATTTTAAAAGCAAATTAATTATATTCTTATTTATCACTAAATAATGCTCTCTTATAAGTGTATATAACACATTCCCATCATCTATTCATCTATTGATGGGTAGCTTTTCTATTATGAATAGAAAATAGAATCTAGTTGTAGATATAGGTGTGTGGGAATCTCTGTAGTAAGCGTTGATTCTTTGGGTATATCCCTGAAAGTAGTATGGATGGAACATGTAGAGTTAATTTTAATTTCCTCCAAAACATCCATATTGAGTTCCATGGAGGCTGAACCAGTTTACATTGCCACCAGAAGTGTATAAGAGTTCCTTGCTCACTTCACTGTTGCCAGATTTTTGTGTGAGTCCTTGAGTTAGCCATTTTGACTGAAGCAACATGGAATCGTGGTATAATTTGGATTTGCATTTTTCTGGTAATAGAGGTTGTCTTTATTTCTTTCTATTTTTTGGATGTTCTCTGTATTTATATTTTTAATGTTATCTCCTTTCCCCCTATTCCCTATGTCATTCCCCTCCACTTGTTTCTCTGAAGGTTCTCCCACTTCCAGCCACTCTCCACCTCAGCACTTTGCTGTTCTGCTACACTGGGAAAACTTGCCTTCAGTGGACCAAAGGTCTCTTCTTCCATTGATGCCAGACAATTCTGTCCTCTGCTACAACTGGAGCCATGGGTCTCTCCATGTGTTCTCATTAGTTGGTGTTTGAGTCCCTGGGAGCTCTGGAGTGTTTGTTTGGTTGATAATGTTGGTCTTCCCATGGGGTTGCAAACCCTTGCAACTCCTTCAGTCCTTTCTCTAGTTCCTTCATTGGGGACCCCATGTTCAGTCCAATGGTTAGCTGCAAGCATCTTCAAATTGTATCCCTATGACTCTGGCCAAGCTTCTGAGGAGCTATCCATACCTGGCTCCTGCCAGTATGCACTTCTTGGCATCAGCAAAAATGCTTGAGTTTGGTGGTTGTGTAAGAGGTGGAACCCCAGGTGAGGCAGTCTCTGAGTGATCTTTTGCTCAACTCCTACTCCTCTATTTGTCCCTGTATTTTGTGAATGCTTTGTTCTCCCTTTTAAGAACATGAGGCATCCACATTCTGACCTTCCTTCTCTTTGAACTTCAAAAGATCTGTGAATTGTTTCTTGAGTATTCAGAGTTTTTTGGGCTAGTATTCAATTATCAGTGTGTGCAAACCATGTGCATTCTTTTGTGACTGGGTTACTTCACTCAGGATGATAGCTTCTAGTTCTATTCATTTGCCTAGGAATTTCATAAAGTCATTGTTTCCAATAGCTGAGTAGTAACTAATTGTGTAAATGTACCACAGATTTGTATCCATTTCTTAATTTAAAATCATAGATATAGACAGTAAGATGCCTTCATTAGAAAGCTCCTTCTTTTCAAGGCCAAAAATCTGAATTCTAACTCTGATATTCTGATGCCTATGGAATAGGAAAGTCTTTAGTAAATCTTCCTCCACACACAGTATATCTATACCAATTTTCAAGAGAAATCTTAGTTATCATAAAAGTTATTAATTTCTGAAAAAAATTAGGAACCAAATTATGTCCAGATATTGCCAACATTTATTTTGGAGCAATCATTATTGGCAAGACAAATTGTTGCTTAATATGATGCATATTAATAACATTTCCTTGGTTAGTTTATATGGTAGGAAATGATTCACAGTTTCAAATAACTGTTCTTTGTTTCCTAGGTACAAGAATGTACTGGCCCTTGTGAGGATCTGTAGCAAGAAAGCTCTGAGCTATTTGTCTTTTTCAGTCTATGAACCACTCACGACTAAAGAAAGATAAATCAGTGTGATTTCAGAGGACAGGCCTTTAATTAAATGATGCTCATAACTCACACGTTCTGTTTTCTTGGAGTTCTTTGTGAGAATCTTTTTAGCTTGGCTTTAGAGCTTGAATGTATAAACATATCAGTAAAGCTCCGCATTGCTTTACAGCTTAACCCCAGTTTCCCCTTCTTGAAAAGGCTGCCTTCTGCATTTTCAGGGATCTTCTTAGGTATTGTGTTATCACCCATCTAGGTTCACCTCTGCAACGTCTAAAATGTATATAACCAGATAATGGCAACTCACTTTAGGATCAGTTCCTTGAGGATTTCTTAGTGATGAGTTTTGACTGTGTTCATCTTTCTCTCATCTCCTCCAAATTTAATCCCCTAAGGAAGCCATAATATAAAATTGTTTTAAAGTATTACAGCAAAGGAACAATCAAAAAAATTAAACTTAACTAGAGACACATAAGATTTGGGAAGGATTTTGTTACAGTTCTGTGAGTGTCTATCCTGTCTGTTTTGGGGGATGTTTGAACATCTTTGCTTAGATGCTTCTTACTCATCTAGATAATTCTTAAAATAATCATGTAATGAGTCAGTATTGAAATTAATACTAAAGGAGTCAACAATATAAATACAAAAGCATATATTGAAAGAGACAAAAAGAGAAAACAAAAAGTTACAGATGCTCTAACTCCCTCCTAAGATCAAGCTAACACGAAATTTCTTTTTGATATTAATAGATGACATGCATTACCATTGATAATTGAAATCAAAACATCTGAATCTTAGAAAAACTAAAATGATATGTCAAATATACTTACATTACTGTGTCCATATAGCTGTGCACTTTTTAACTCTCACCAGAGAAGCTTCTTGCAGTAGATATTAATTAACACGAAGGGCATATCTGGACAATGACAGATAGTGTGAGTCTTCAGAAAATTTAGCCCTACATGGGATATCTTTACCAATGGCCCCCACAAGGTTCACAAATATGTGCAGAAAGAGAAGCAAAATGTTACAAGATCCAGAGGTTGTGGATGATCCCAAGAAAATAGCATCTTTCAAACACAACAGAAATGATAGACATATCAACTCAAAGAGACTGTGGCAGGTTGTGCAAGACCTACAGATGCTCAAACAGACAATATTTCAGTGTTAAAAATGCAATGAAATGGACACAGTCTCAACTCAAACAGCAAAAATGCTGTTAGGAATTACTACTTGCTTAGAAAAGGAAAATTAGTTTTCTACAAAAGAGTGATGCTGTATAGCTACAAAGTCCAGTACAGATCCTAGAACCAAGAGTAACTGACCCCCAGTACAAAAGACAGTCCTTTTTTATCTGTGTGTGCTTTTGTTTTGTTTTCATTTTTTTTATAGTACTGATTTTTGTTTGTTTGAACTTTCATTTTTGGTGTATTTTTTTGTGAGTAACAACAACAACAACAATAACAACAACAACAAAACCCATAAAACTAGATAGGTAGGGAGAGAGATATGCGAGGAGTTGGGAGAGTGGAAAGAATGTGTTCAAAATGCATGATATAAAAATAAATGTTAAACTCCTATCAAAAACGTGGTAGGCTAAGTGTAGATTTTCATCTCTTTCTCACTCTCTCTAGAACCAATCATTAAATCTCAACCTAAGCTCTGCAACAAAACACCTGCAGCAGCTTTCCCTGTTCTCCCTTCTCACACCTCCTATGGATCATACACATCTTCCCCTTCTACCCTCCCTCCAGAACTGCCATGAAGGCGTCCTCTGCTAGTTCATAAGCTACTGCTGCCAGGGAAGCAGATAAATTGACTGAGGATCTTCACTTCTCCTTATGGTTCTCTAGACCCTACACCCTCAGACTCATGCCCAGCTCTGTAGCAAACACCTGCTTTGGTCATTCTTCCCTGTCCATGCCCATTCCCAACGGATCATAAAAATCTTATCCTCCAACCTTCCTTCTCCAGACTCATTCCATTATCCCAGTATTCAACACCAGCAGACATTCCCTGAGGACACTCTAGCTGCTCAGGTCAGGGAAACAGATTTAATCCTACAATTTCATCCTCAGTGCTATAGCATACCTTCCAAGGTGACCTAACCTTACTGCTTATCACCCTTCCAGGGAGACTGAATAAGTAGATTCTGATTGAACATTCTTCTCTCTTCCATTCTCTGAAACCCCTAGACTTTTAGCCTATCCACATTTCTAAATGTCAGTTCCCAATAACCAGATATACATTTTACCTAGAATTTCCCAGTGGCTACACTTATCAGTGCCATAGAAAATTTCCTACCAAGCAAAACAAAGTCATCATACTTTCCTAAAAACCACAGAGGAAACAGAAACCAAGAAACATAAAAGCACAAAAGAAAAAAAAAAAAAAAAAGAGCCAAAACTGACCTCCTCGATCTACAGTCATTTCAATCCCAGATGTAGATGCCAACATAAAAATCCAATCAATAACAGCTACGGCAATATGTCTACAATAGAACTCATGAACTCTACTACAGCAGGTTCCAAATGTTCCAGTATAGCTTAAGCACAAGAAGAAAGAGATTAAAATTGCTTATATGAAGATGATACAAACACTCAAAGAGGAAATTAATAAATACCTGAAATAAATACAGGAAAATACAAACAAATAGTGCAAGGAAATTAATAAAGTTGCTGAAAACATAAAAATGGAAATAGAATTGATGAAGAGCACTCAAACCGATAGAGTTTTGGAAATAAAAATTTTAGGAATTTGGACAAGAACCACAAAAAAACAAAAAAAGATTCAACAGGAAAGAACAACAAATGGTAGAAATAATCTCAGGCATAGAAAATACAATAGAAGAAATAGATGAACTGGCTAAAGAAATTGCTAAGTCTAAAATATTCCAAAACAAAACATCTAGGAAATCAGGCATACTATTTAAAGACCAAACCCAATAGAAACAGTGGAAGGATAAGAAGCATATCTTACAGGACCAGAAAATGTTCTGAAAAAATTATAGAAGAATGTTTTCTAACTTAAAGTAGGATATACCTATAAAGTCAAAAGAAGGACACAGCAAAAAGACTGGACCAGAAAACAAAATACCTCTGTACTTAATAATCAAAACAATAAATGTATAGCAAAAAGAAATAATACTAAAATATGTAAGGAAAATAGACCAAGTAATATATAAAGCAGACTTCTTAGAATTACACCTGAGTACTGAAGGGAGACTTTAAAAGTCAGAAGAGCCTGGACAGATGCTCTGCAGATATTGAGAAAATAGATTCCTGTCCAGACTGCTGTACCCATCAAAATTTCAGTCACTGTACATGGAAAAAATAAGATATTTCAGTACTAAGCCAAAATTAAACACTAGCATTCTACCAATCCAGCTTTACATAGGTACTAGAAGTAAAATAAAACCCAAGGAGATTAGTTACAGCCCTGACAACACAGGGAATAAATAATCTCATACTAGCAAAATTCAAAAATTAGAAACACAACACCCCCCACACATATACACACACAAACACAAACACACGCACACACAAACACACACACCAAAACAACCACCACCAACAACATCATTACCATCACAACCAACAACATTACCAACAGCAAAGACAAAGAATTAAACAATTATTGATCATTGATATCTCTATAAATTAATGGTGTCAATCCATCCCCAAAGATATAGACCAACAAAATAGATACAAGAACTGGATTCATTTTTTTTCTATCACATCCAACAAACAACCCTTTGCATTAAGGATATATATTACCTACCATTAAGGGTTAGAAAAAATGGCAAGCCAAGAGCAATGCACCTAAGAGACAAGCTGATATAGTCACTTTAATATCAAACCCAAACTAATATCAAAGTCATAGGAAAAGACACTAAATATTTACCTAAGAAAAAAATCACCAAGGTAAGATTTTAATTTCTAACATCTATGCAACAAACAAAAGGGATCCTAAGTTCTTAAAGAAATAATAAAACAGATAAGGAGGAAGAGATTAGAACAGATAGGCACAGAGAAAATTTTCCTGAACAGAACACCATTGACTTATGCTTTAAGATCAAGAATCAACAAATAGGGCCTCATGAAATTGCAAAGCTTCTATAAGACAAGGACACTGTCACAAGAACAAAATGGCAACCAACAGATTGGAAAAATATCTTTACCAATCCTACATCTGATAGAGGGCTAGTATCCAATATATACAAAGAACTCAAGAAGTTAGACTCAAGAGAATCAAATAATTCTATTAAAAATGGGGTACAGAGCTAAGCAAAGAATTCTCAACTGAAGGATATCGAATGGCTGAGAAGCACCTAAAGAAATTCTCAACATTCCTAGTCATCAGGAAAATGCAAATCAAAACAACCCTGAGTTTCCAATTTACACCAGTCAGAATGGCTAAGATCAAAAACTCAGGTGACAATAGGTGCTGGCAGGGATACATAGAAAGAGGAACACTTCTCCACTGTTGGTGGGGTTGTAAGCTGGTCCAACTACTCTGGAAATCATTCTGGCAGTTCCTCAGTAAAATTGAACATAGTACTATCTGAGGACCCAGCTATACCACTACTGGGTATATACCAAAAAGAAGCATCAACATCTAGCAAAGACACATGCTCCACCATGTTCATAGCAGACTTATTTATAACAGCCAGAAGCTAGAAAGAACCTAGATGTCCTTCAACAGAGGAATGGATACAGAAATTTTGTACTACTCAGGTATTTTCAAAAAAGACATTATGAAATTTCTAGGCAAATGGATAAAACTTGAAGCTATCATGCTGAGTGAGGTAACCCAGTCACAAAAGAACATTTATGGTATATACTCACTGATAAGCAGCTACTAGACCAAAAAGCTCAGAATACCTAAGAAACAATTCATAGGAATTATGAAGTTCAAATAGAAGGAAGGCTAGACGGTAGACGCCTCAGTTCTTTTTAGAAGGGAGAAGAAAACACTCATGGGATGAAATAATGGGACAAACAGATGAGCAGGGATTGGAGAAAAGATCATTTAGAGACTGCCTCACCTGGGAATCTACCCCATATGCAGCCACTAAAACCCACATACTATTGCTAATGCCAATTAGTGCTTACTGGAAGGAATCTGATATCAATGCCTCCTCAGAGGCTCTTCCAGAGCTAGACTGATAAAGATGAGGATGATTACAGCTTATCATTGGACTGAACATGTGGACCCAAGAAAGGAGCTAGAGAAAAGACTGAAGGAGCTGAAAGGGTCTGCAAGCCCATGGGAAGAAGAAAATTATCAACTATCCAAACCTACCCCAGCTCCCAGAACTAAAACACAAACCAGTGAGTTTTTATGAAAAGATCTATGGCTCCAGGTTCATATGCAGCAGAGGACATCATTCTCTGGCATCAATGACAGGAAAGGACTTTGATCCAGGGAAGGCTTGCTTTTCCAGTAAAGGGGAATGTCAAGGTGCTGAGGTGGGAGAGGGTATACCTTCATGCAGAAAATGGGAGGTGAAGGGCAGAATGGGATTGGTGGAAAGGCGATAACACCTGAAATGTAAATATGAAGAATATCCATTAAAAACAAAGAAACACAATGAAAATCACATGTTGATGACACACCTGATAGATGGAGACCTCAGTTTGCCACTCTCACTAATAGATGGGTTATTTGGGAGTAAAACTAAACAGAAATACTGGAATTTACAGCTGTCCTAATCTGAAGGAACAATCAGATATTTACAGAACATTTCACCCAAACAATAATGAATATACTTCCTTCTCCACACCTAATGGAACTTACAACAAAGTTAACAACAAACTCAAATACAGAACAAGTCTCAGTATATGCAAGTTGAAAGAACTTAATATATTCTATCTGGCTTCATAGATTAAAGCTGAATATTAACAGAAACAGAAACAGCAGAAACCCATGAAACTACACAGCTGTTTATTGAATGAAAAATAGAAAAAGCAGAGATAAAAAAGAAACTAATGAAGCTTTTAGAATCCAATGAAAATTAATACCTAACATCTCTAAGAAAGAAAGAAAGAACAGAAGGAAGAAGAAAGAAAAAAAGAAAGGAAGGAAGAAAGGAGGAAGGAAAGGAAGGAGATCTCTTTCTATCTCTAGAGAGAGAAAGAAAGAGAGAGAGAGAGAGAGAGAGAGAGAGAGAGAGAGAGAGAGAGAGAGAGAGAGAGAAAGAGAGAGAGAGAACAAACTGGAGCAATCTTGCACTAGCAACTTAACCAAAATCCTAAATCAAAAAGAAGTAAGCATACTCATGAGGAATAGAAAGAAAGAAATAACCTAACTCAGGGATAAAATCAATAAAATATAAATAAAAACAATTCAAAGAATCAATAAAACAAAGAGTTGATTCTTTGAGAAAATCAAGAAAATTAACTTTTATTCAAATGAACTAAAAAGTAGTAGAGAATATACAAATCAACAAAACCATAAACCAAATATGGATATAGTAAGAGATACAGAGGACTTAAAGATAGACATAAAGACCTACCCTAAAAACTTTTGCTCTATCAAATTAAAATATCTAAAACCAATGGATAATTTTCTCACTTACGAAAGTGAATTCAGGATCACATAAGTGATATAAATGGACCTATAACTCCCAGTGAAACATAATCCGTTATTAAAAAAATAAAAAAGAATCCAGGGCTATTTGGTTGTAAGGAAGTTGGGAGTTTAATTTCAAAACTGCCATCTAATTTTAACTGTACAGATTGTTTTCTTTACCTATTCATCACAGTTGTACAATTAGTTCTTAAACATTAGCTTTAAATAGAAAAGCTTTTCAACTTAATGTTTTTTCATTATATAATTAATCATGAAATCTGAAGGAAAATAATGCTTTAGCAAATGAATAGAACTAGAAAAAAATTCTCATAGAAGACCCAGAAAGATGATTATGTTATGCATTCACTTAAATGTGGATACAAGCCATTAAAAAGTTATCAACCTATAATCCACAGAACAATGGAGGTTAGGTATAGAGGAAGGAACTACAGGAGAACACATGATCTCCCTGGAAGGTATAAATAAAGTAGATTTTACATGTGAACTAGGCGAACTTGGCTGGGAACAGGAAAGGAAAGTTCAGGTGTGAAGGAATATGGAATTTAGGGAAGAAATGAAGGAAGAGACATCTGGGGTCATTGAGGGGTCCTGTAGAAACCTAGTACAATGCTAACTTCCTACATGTATGAAGGCTGTAGTTGTGAATTATTCAAACAGCACACAAAATTGAGTACCAACTAGCCATCTCTTATACCTAAATAATGTTCCCAGTATAGAGACTGGGTTACCACCAATTGAGTTGTTGGTCAAAGGCATCCCATGGAAATATACAAAAAAAAAATTTGGCTTTTTAGAAGACAATGAGTTGTTTTCTGAATACTAACCAGCATTGCTAAAGACAAGTCTCACAAAACTATTGAACATGAAGAAGGTAAGCTGGTGCCTACATAGAATCATCCACTCCTATGTTTTGGTGTACTTGGTACAGGAAGATACTCTACAAACTAAGAAAAGGGGATAATAAACATAAACTCAGCTGCAAAAATTTCTATGCACAATCTTTCCTGCCTGAAAAGTAACCATAGGGCAATGATAGCACAATTTCTGCTTGACCAAAGTTCATCACACAAAATTGAACCTATATGCAATACTGCTTGGGTTACCAAGAAGCAGACACTAGATAACCCCATGACCTTGAATATAGCAAACACTCCTGGTATTAAAAATAATGACAAAATGGCTACTAATAATATTCTGCTAGACTCATAGATCAGTGCTTTACTCAACCACTGTCAGAGTTTTCTCCTGAAATGGATGAGAACATACATAGAGACCCATGATCAGACCTTACACAGAATAAGATCTTGGAACACACAACTCTAGATAGGATGGCTCCATATTCCCTCCCCTTCAGACTCAAGATCAAGGTCCCTCTACATCAACTGATTAATGCTCATATGAACTCACAGAGACTGAAATAGCATGTGCAGGAACTACAAGGGTTTTCACTTACTCCATTGTGTATAAATTATAGCTTTCAGTTTAATATTTTTGTGAGACTCCTGAATGTGTAAATGAGTGGGTCTCTGACTAATGTACCTTCCTTTTGGGCTCTTTTGCTTTTGTTAGGTTTCTTTATCCAACCTCAATGTGAGAGTTTTTGTCTTATCTTACTATAATTTATTTATTAATAAATTTTTAAAAGAAAAATAATAAATAATTAAAATTATTGTATACACTCAATAGAACATATTTTGATTAATCTAAATGCTGGTATTGTCAATGGAAGGGGAAGCTTTGCTTCATAAGCTCATGCAATGAGCAATGACAAACGTAGACTATAAATAAACACCTGTCTAGGTCACTCAATCTAAACACAATGGCTATAGATTGACGCAGTCTTTCCTGTTACTTATCACTTTTATAATGAGGAGCATCTTGTGGTGGCCCATATTGGTAATTAGGAAGCCGGGGTGTATGCATGTACACAGTTATTCTTCTAATGTATGATAGGAGGTTATTTTCATTTGATAATCTATTTAACTATTGGTCTTTCTGAAATATCTAAATTATGTGGAGTTTCTCTTCAAGTGATATGCATATAGAAATAATCTGTTTAGAGCTATATATGAAAATAATTTCAGGGAGGTAAAAGTTTTATAAAATACTATTTACTAAATTACATATTGTAAGCAACTGTCATTACTGGGGTGTTACATATGAGCGTCAGTGGGGAGCATGTGTCAGTATCTGTCTTTCCCGGAAACCATAATATAACAACGCTCAGATGCTTTCACTTCCTCAGTACAGTAATTATATTTGCACTTAATTTTGAGCTTGTTACATATAATGTTTTGCCAAGGATGATCATTTGGAGTCATTTTGACACTGGCTTAGCATCATAAATATTGACTGTGAAACAGCATTGACTGCATTTGCCTAAAATATGAGGATTTTGATCCAATTACATGAGAATTTGAAATGGAAAATATGCACAAATCTCTGTCAGTCCAGGATGTGCAGAGGCAGATGTGAGCTGCCATTGCCAATATACTTATTGTCATCTTTGGCCTCTAATAACTGACTAACCTGGACCACAATTTAGTCACTACAGTGAGCTCTCAAATGGCAGTATTCCACCCATGCACCCAAATAAAAAGAACAATAATACTCCAGCACATTTTATTCCATTCTCTGAAGTTCTGCTTTTTTCTGGAGACAAACAAACAAACAAACATAAACTAAACAAACAAAACCATGGAGTGTCAACTGCCTAAGTCCCAATTTTGTATGGTTCTCTGAAAGTTCTTCATGCTCTTGTAACTATCTAGTTTTCCTCAAACTGTCACGTGATCATGCAGATGAATTCGACATCTTGATTATTTAACAGAATTAAGTCTTTGTATTCCAAACATTCCCCAGTTCATTATACAACTACCACTTTTGACCATAGCCACTGCTTTATCAAAGCCAAAGCTGCATTTTGCTTTAGAAGAACAAAACTGTCCTTAGGAAGATGCATGCAGGAAATGCACCAGAGGATGGCTGTTCTCTTAAAGGTAAAATACTTGCGTAGTTTCCTTCCTGTATGACCTTTTAAATTCCAAACATATTTCTTTGTTCCTTTACTCACATTTAGTATAAAAACTTGTATGTAGTCTGAGCACAAAAAAACAAAAGTCTATGGTGGGCATGAGATATGCAAAGAAAGTCTGTACATGTAGTCATAGCCTGACCATGGACAATAGAGACCAGACAGTATGTTGTCTCCAAGCCTGAGCAAGGCCCTGTCGGCAGAGGAAAGTGGTAAGGGTGCATTACATTGAGTAAAGAGGTCCATGTGTAGAGACAATGGACACCATAACATTAAAGTATGGATAAGCACAGTGAGCTCTGATCCAAATAGGGAATAAAGAAATTGTAGGAAATGATAAATGAAGGTACATTTGTTGCTATCAAAGGGGAGGTAAAAACATAATGAAAGTAAATTATGAATTTGGTGTACATCAGAAAAGGTATTTGAGATGCTAATGTGAAAGGAGATATTATTTTGAATTCATGATTTAAGAGTACCCTTTGGCCTGTCTTATTTTATGCTGATGCTCACTTAAAATCATCGAAATCAGTCTCTTGGAATGTCAAAATAAAATTAGACATAAAATGATAGGTATCTGAGTGAGTACCTTTGAAGATCTTTGTTTTACCAACTCATGGCCATTGGCCACACAAGGTTACATGACATGGCTTTAATGTGTTCTCCACTCCACTGAAAATATTTCCATCATTCCAAATGTGGCTGACTCCTAGATACAGTTCAGAGAAACAGCAGATTAGGCAATCTGAAGTGTCAAAAAGCAAGAAGTACTTTGAAATGAAAACATGTTGAAATAAAGATATCATCAAAGCAAAACAAATTAACTGAAGGACTGGGAAGGTACCATGACAGAAGAAGAAAGAATTTAATAACAGGCACAGCGATGATGGTGATGATGATGATGAAAATGATGATGATGATGATGATCATGATGATGATAAAGTTAGAAGACATGCTGAAGGGCTTCAATGAGGCAACTTGGACATTCAAGTAAAAAAATCATAATACCAAACTGTAACCCTATGCAGATTATAAGAACTTATTAATGATAATGACATAAATGAAATAAAAAAGAAAGGTTTTTCTTTTGAGGTAAAACTAAAAAATATGCAAAAATAAAAAAATCCACTTAACAATAAATATGCCAAAAGTATTTCAGTCAAGAAACAAGACACACAGCAATTAGTTATTGAGATAATAGAGAAATAAGAATATATTCACCTGCTCAAACTTCATTCTGTCAAAATACATTTTTAAAGAGGAGAAATGGGTTGGCTGTAGCAGAAATACCACTGAATTAATCAAGCAGTGGGGAAATGGAAAACGTATGCTTCCTGAAGCGAGCTGCATGCAAAGCACAGCTCCATTCTGTCACAGATGTGAACTTGCTCCTAGTATTTCATGAGCACATCATAACCCACTTCAAGGGGACTTCAGCGAACAGTTGTTTTAAAAGTAAATCTTCGCAAGTGACAAAGTCATGAAAATTAAGGAAAGCCTAGAAAAATGTCCAATCGATAAGAATTTAAAGAAAAGTAAGTCACTTCTAAATGTCATTTCTGAACCTCTGTTAAGTTTTGCCATCCTTATAAATATTTATTTAAATATACACATAGACAAGAAACACTTAATGGGACCACAGTGAAAACTGATGGTGAGGTCTACTGTGTATGGAGAGAAACCTTTTGTGTCCAATGTCTGGCTGTGGCTGCTATATTGTGGTTCTTTTGGAAGCCCTGCTCCCTCTCTTTCAAAGAGTACACACACTCATGTGTTTGAGGGTGGTAAACATTAGCCCCTTTCTTGGCAGTTAATTTTCTTATAGTTCTCTGGTTGGGGGAGGGTATTTTTTGTCATAGTTTTACAACTTTCTCTACAATTTTAAAATCTTAGAAATTATTTTCAACTAAAAAGAAAAGTTAAAATTTGCCAGTGTCACCTGCATATTACCCATATAATCTTCATGTTTCCTTTTCAGATTTAAGGTCAACTGTTCCCAGGTATCAAAGCAAGGAGCAACCTGTGCTGATTTTTCTTGAAGGGTATCAAGGCAGAACAATGTGTTCTGACTGATTTTTCTCCCTATCTCAGTTTTAAGAGGAATTGAATAAAGCATGTGTATAACCTGGTACCAGTTCTAAAGGCTCCTGGACTACTTTTCTGTAAATGTGCCAGTGAAATTGTGCCAATGTAGACAGACTTTCTATGTTCAAGCCAAGAGTCTTTCTAATCACATGCCTATGTATTCTTAGCAAAAATTAAAAAAAAAAAAAGACTTCACTGTTATAACTCTGTTCAACATAACTTATTAAAAGGTTTCTAAAGTGATTGACAAGTTATATGTATAATTCACAGAAGGTGGTGACTATGGACAACAGGATAAGAAATGAAAATTTTTCAAAACTTCCCAAACAGAGAAGCTCATCGAATGGGAAATTTTTACTTTGTTAGATGAAAAAACAATATCAGAACAACAGCTCAGAAGCAAAAAAAAAAAAAAAAAAAAAAAAAGCCAAAAAACAAACAAACAAAAAAAAAAAAAAACATAAAAAACCCCAAAAAAACAAAAAAACAAAAAAACAAAAAAACATAAAAACAAACTAAAGGTGGAGCCTGGCCCAACTGCCAGCTGGAAAGGTGGCTCGAACAGGCTGAGCAACTGGTGAGTGGGAGACCTAGGCTGCGGGGGAGCAGAGGGATCTCTGCGGAGTGCACACGGAAAGGGCACCCCCTGCCCTGACCTGCCCTGTCCTCCCCGATCCAGTGACTGGGAACAGATCTTAGGAACTTCTGTTCCCACCCTGAGACGACTTCAGGACACAGAGCAGAGCCTGGCCCAACAGCCAGCGGGAAAGGCGGCTCGAACAGGCTGAGAAACTGCAACCTGGAACAGATCTTAGGAACTTCTGTTCCCACCCGGAGACGACTTCAGGACACAGAGCGGAGCCTGGCCCAACTGCCAGCCGGAAAGGCGGCTCGAACAGGCTGAGCAACTGGTGAGTGGGAGACCTAGGCTGCGGGGGAGCAGAGGGATCTCTGCGGAGTGCACACGGAAAGGACAACCCCTGCCCTGACCTGCCCTGTCCTCCCGATCCAGTGACTGGGAACAGATCTTAGGAACTTCTGTTCCCACCCAGAGACGACTTCAGGACACAGAGCAGAGCCTGGCCCAACAGCCAGCCGGAAAGGGGGCTCGAACTGGCTTAGCAACTTGTGAGTGGGAGACCTAGGCTGCGGGGGAGCAGAGGGATCTCTGCGGAGTGCACACGGAAAGGGCACCCCCTGCCCTGACCTGCCCGGTCCTCCCCGATTCAGTGACTGGGAACAGATCTTAGGAACTTCTGTTTCCACCCTGAGACGACTTCAGGACACAGAGCAGAGCCTGGCCCAACAGCCAGCGGGAAAGGCTGCTCGAACAGGCTGAGAAACTGCAACCTGGAACAGATCTTAGGAACTTCTGTTCCCACCTGGAGATGACTTCAGGACGCAGAGCAGAGCCTGGCCCAACTGCCAGCCGGAAAGGCGGCTCGAACAGGCTGAGCAACTGGTGAGTGGGAGACCTAGGCTGCGGGGGAGCAGAGGGATCTCTGCGGAGTGCACACAGAAAGGGCACCCCCTGCCCTGACCTGTCCTGTCCTCCCCGATCCAGTGACTGGGAACAGATCTTAGGGACTTCTGTTCCCACCCGGAGACGACTTCAGGACACAGAGCAGAGCCTGACCCAACAGCCAGCCGGAAAGGCGGCTCGAACAGGCTGAGTAACTGGTGAGTGGGAGACCTAGGCTGCGGGGGAGCAGAGGGATCTCTGCGGAGTGCACACGGAAAGTGTACCAGGGACACAGACCAGATACAGGGGAAAAGCAAGAACATATCACTGACAACAAAATGGCAAGAGGAAAGAGAAAGAGTATATCCCAAGGAAACCAAGACAATCTAGCAACACCAGAATCCAGCTCTCCGATAGTAGCAAACATCGGAATTCCAAACACTCCAGAGAAAGAAGACACAGACCTGAAAACATGCCTCAAGACACTGATAGCGTTACTTAAACAAGAAAGGGAGGAAAAGCAAAAAGATTCAGAAGCTTTTAAAGAAGAAACAAGAAAAACACTCAAAGAACTCAAAGAACGAGACGAAAACAGAACCAAAGAAATAAAGGAATGGAAGAGAGAAATTAAAACAGAAATTGACACAATAAAGAAAGCGCTAAAAGAGATAACCCTAAAGTCAGAACACCAAAAAAAGAAATCAGGAGTCACAGAAGCAAGCATTTCCAACAGATTACAAGAGATCGAGGAGAGAATCTCGGGGGCAGAAGACAACATTGCAAACATAGACAAAACAGCCAGAGAAGATGCAAAAAACAAAAAGCTCCTAACCCCAAATGTCCAGGAAATACAAGACACAATGAGAAGACCGAACCTAAGGATAATAGGAATAGAAGAGGGAGAAGAGTATCAACTAAGAGGCACAGTAAATATCTTCAACAAAATCATAGAAAAAATTCCCTACCCTCAAGAATGAGATGACCACGAGCATAAAAGAAGCCCTCAGAACTCCAAATAGGTTGAACCAGAAAAGAAATACGTCCCGACACATAATAGTAAAAACATCAAGTGCCCAAAGTAAAGAAAGAATACTAAAAGCAGTAAGGGAAAAAGTCAGGTAACATATAAAGGCAGACCAATCAGACTCACACCCGATTTCTCAACAGAGACTATGAAAGCTAGAAGAGCCTGGACAGACATCATGCACTCCTTAAGAGAGCACAAGTGCCATCCCAAGGTGCTATACCCAGCAAAACTATCAATCACCACCGATGGAGAGACAAAGATATTTCAAGACAAATCAAAATTCACACAATATCTGACCACAAACCCAGCACTACAACGAATTATAGGTGGAAAACCCAATACAAGGAGGGAAAATACAGCCTAATAAAAACAAGAAAACTCCTAAACAAGAAAACTAAAAGAAGAAAAAAACACAGACACAACTCAACCCAAAAAAGCAAAAATCGCAGGAAAAAGAAACAATTATTCCTTGATATCTATTAACATAAATGGTCTCAACTCCCCAATAAAGAGACATAGACTATCAGACTGGATACATAAACAAAATCCAGCCTTTTGCTGCATACAGGAAACTCATCTCAGAGACAGAGACAGACACTATCTCAGAGTAAAAGGGTGGGAAAAAAACATCCAAGCAAACAGCTCCAAGAAGCAAGCTGGAGTGGCTATTCTAATATCGAATAAAGTAAATTTCCAACCAAAAGTTATCAAAAAAGATAAAGAAGGACACTTTTTACTCATTACCGGGGAAATCTGTCAGGAGGAACTCTCAATCCTTAACATATATGCTCCAAATAAAAAATCACCCACATTCATAAAAGAAACTCTACTAAAGCTCAAAAAATACATTTCACCCCACACAATAATAGTGGGAGACTTTAACACCCCACTCTCACCAATGGACAGATCAGGGAAACAGAAACTGAACAAGGACACTGCAAAACTAGCAGAGACTTTGAACCAACTAGAATTAATAGATATATACAGAACATACTATCCTAAAGTAAAAGAATACACCTTCTTCTCACCACCCCATGGCACCTTCTCGAAAATTGACCACATAATTGGACACAGAATGAGCCTTCATCGATATAAGAAGATTGAAATACTCCCATGCATCCTCTCAGATCACCATGGTCTACGGCTGGTCTTTAACAACAACAAAGACAAAAAATGCCCACATACACATGGAAACTAAACAACGCTCTGTTAAAGGATAGCAGGGTCAAAGAAGAAATAAAGAAAGAAATTAAGGACTTTCTAGAATTCAACGAAAATGATAACACAACATACCCAAACCTATGGGATGCATGAAAGCAGTATTGAGAGGAAAACTCATTGCCCTAAGTGCTTCCAAGAAGAAACTGGAGAGAGCTCACATCAGCAACCTGACAGCACAGCTAAAAGCCCTAGAACAAAAGGAAGCAGATATACCCAAAAAGAGTAGACGGCAAGAAATAATCAAAATTAGGGCAGAAATAGACCAAATAGAAACAAAAAAAAACCATTGAAAAAATCAACAAAACAAAGAGTTGGTTCTTTGAGAAAATCAAGAAGATTGATAAACCCCTAGCCAGACTAACTAAAGGGCAAAGAGAGAGTATCCAGATTAACAAAATCAGAAAGGAAAGTGGGGACATAACAACTGAAACTAAGGAAATTCAAGAAATCATCAGATCCTACTACAAAAACTTATACTCCACAAAATTGGAAAATCTGGAGGAAATGGATGAATTCCTAGACAGATACAAGGTCCCAAAGTTTAACCAGGACCAAGTAAACCATCTAAATAACCCTATAACACCTAAAGAAATTGAAGAAGTCATCAAAAGCCTCCCAACCAAAAAAAGCCCAGGTCCAGACAGGTTCAGTGCAGAATTTTATCAGACATTTATTGGGGATATAACACCAATATTCGCCAAACTATTCCAAAAGATAGAATCAGATGGAATATTACCCAACTCATTTTTTGAGGCTACAATAACCCTCGTACCTAAGCCACACAAAGGCCCTACAAGGAAAGAGAACTTCAGACCAATCTCACTTATGAACATTGATGCAAAAATACTCAACAAAATCCTTGCAAACCGAATCCAAGAACACATCTAAACCATCATTCATCATGACCAAGTAGGCTTCATCCCTGGGATGCAGGGATGGTTTAACATAAGGAAATCCATCAATGTAATCCACCATATAAACAAACTTAAAGACCAAAATCACATGGTCATCTCACTAGACCCTGAGAAAGCATTCGACAAAATCCAACACCCCTTCATGTTAAAAGTCCTAGAAAGAACAGGAATCCAAGGCCCATATTTAAACATAATAAAAGCAATATACAGCAAACCAACAGACAACATCAAACTTAATGGCGAAAAACTTGAAGCAATCTCACTAAAATCAGGGACTCGACAAGGCTGCCCACTCTCTCCCTACCTATTCAACATAGTACTGGAAGTCCTGGCTGGAGCAATTAGACAGCAAAAGGAGATCAAGGGGATACAAATCGGAAAGGAAGAGATAAATACATCGCTCTTTGCCGATGACATGATAGTGTACTTGACTGACCCCAAAAATTCCACCAGAGAACTCCTACAGCTGATAAACAAGTTCAGCAAAGTGGCCGGATACAAAATTAACTCAAACAAATCAGTAGCCTTCCTATACTCAAAGGACAAACATCTGGAGAAAGAAATTAGGGAAAAGGTACCCTTCACAATCGTTACAAAAACTATGAAATACCTTGGTGTGACTCTAACTAAGGAAGTGAAGGACCTGTATGACAAGAACTTCAAACCTCTAAAGAAAGAAATTGAGGAGGATCTCAGAAAATGGAAAGATCTCCCATGCTCATGGATTGGAAAGATCAACATCTTAAAAATGGCCATATTACCAAAAGCAATCTACAGATTCAATGCAATCCCCATCAAAATTCCAACCCAGTTCTTCATGGAATTGGAAAGATCAATGTTCAATTTCATATGGAATAACAAAAAACCTAGAATAGCAAAATCCATCCTCAACAACAAAAAAACATCTGCAGGAATCACTATCCCTGACCTCAAGCTATATTACAAGGCAATTGTGCTGAAAACTGCATGGTACTGGTACAGAAATAAGCAAGTGGATCAATGGAATAGAATAGAAGATCCAGAAATGAGCTCTCATGTATATGGTCACCTGATTTTTGACAAAGGAGCAGTAAACATTCAATGGAAAAAGGACAGCCTATTCAACAAATGGTGCTGGTCCAACTGGCACTCAACATGCAAAAGAATGAAAATAGACCCTTTCTTATCTCCTTGTACAAAGCTCAAGTGTAAGTGGATTAAAGATCTCCACATTAAACCAGATACACTGGAACTATTAGATGAGAAAGTAGGGAAAACCTTAGAACACATAGGCACAGGAGAAAATTTCCTGAACAAAACACCAATGGCTCAAGCTCTAAGGTCAAAGATTAACAAATGGGACTTAATGAGATTGCAAAGTTTCTGTAAGGCTAAGGACATTGTCAAGAAAACAAAACGGCAACCAACAGAATGGGAAAAGATCTTTACCAACACCACATCAGATAGAGGCCTAATATCCAAGGTGTACAAAGAACTCAAAAAGCTAGACACCAGAGAATCAAATAACCCTATTAAAAAATGGGGTACAGAGCTAAACAAATCATTTTCAGTTGAGGAACACCGAATGGCCGAAAAACATCTGAGGAAGTGCTCGACATCCTTAGCCATCAGGGAAATGCAAATCAAAACAACCCTAAGATTCCACCTCACACCAGTCAGATTGGCCAAGATCCAAAACTCAGATGACAGCAGATGCTGGTGAGGCTGCGGAGAAATAGGAACACTTCTCCACTCTTGGTGGGGTTGCAAGCTAATACAACCACTCTGGAAATCTGTCTGGCGATACCTCAGAAAATTGGATATAGTACTACCTGAAGACCCAGCTATTCCACTTCTGGGCATATACCCCAGAGACACTTTAATACACAACAAAGATATATGCACCACAATGTTCATAGCGGCTCTATTTATAATAGCCAGAAGCTGGAAGGAACCCAAATGTCCTTCAGAAGACGAATGGATACAAAAATTGTGGTACATATACACAATGGAATACTACTCAGCCACCAGAAACAATGACTTAACCAAATTCTTAAGAAAATGGCTGCATCTAGAGAAGATCATCCTGAGTGAGATAACCCAGTCACAAAAGAACAGACATAATATGCAGTCACTGATAGTGGGATGCTAACCCCAGAGGCTTGCACTCTCCCAGAAACAACTCACAGACTGTATGAAGTCCAAGAAATAAAGAAAACAAAAAAATATACATATACTCACAAAACAAGAAGACTTTGACTATTTCCATGTTGCGTTTTGTTTTGCATGTACTTTACGCTTATTGCAACTAGTACGTTTTCAATGCATACTGTCAAGCCCTTGAAAAAAATCAAGTACTGACTAAAAAACATATTCACATGGTTTTATGTAAAATTTATTTTAATGTCTGAAAAAACAGTACTGACAAAAATGTATAATTTTAAGCAAAAAATGTTTAAAATCTTTACATGTATCTTTGTTTTGCAAAATAAAGTCGTTTAAAAAAAAAAACAAACTAAAAAAAGTGGTTTAAAATTCTCCAAGCTGGAGTGGATATTAAAGAGAGTATTTATGCGAGATTCATGATTATAACTCTAAGCCCTCTTTGTCTAGGTTTTAAATGGACCACAGGATAGCAAATGTATGGAGTTTTCATTTCTCTGTTCAGTGCCATGATTATGCCTGCATCTATAAAAATCTTGGACCTCAGATAATTGTCTTAATTTTTTTTGTCACTGAAGTAAGTGAAATCAACATAGGCTTCCTTCCTAATAATATTTGTGTTTGAGCAGTTAGATCTGGTGTATTTCTTCACCTGTAGTATAAAGCTAGAGAGAAGATTCTGTGTCTGTAACATCTAATTTACAGCTAATTTTGAATATAAACATAATGATTATTTTAACCCAGTACAATATATATAATACTTGATATTTTTATATTTTCTATATTTGCCATCAAAATTAAAATTTTCACATATTTTATCACAATCTGAATGAATAATGTTTTTAAATTATTACAGTATTGTCTACATAGTCACTCTGAAAATTCATCAATATTTTAATGCCTTAATAAATTATCAGTAGAAACATGAAATTACTACATAAGATAAAGTCTTGGTGATGTGAAAACATTAACCATCTGCTGTGCAATACCTTATGATTAAGCATCAGCTTAGCATGGACAATAAAGATGCCACTGATTTAAACAGAAAGATGCCAGTATGTTCTAAAGTAAGAAAGAACTAATTGGCATAACATTATGGTAGGCATTTTAGGTGTCCTGGCTTCCTGCAGCCATGAAGTCCTTAAATGTTTAGCAATGTCACAAACTCTCCTTAAGAAAGAGAAAAAATTGTGGAGCTTCTGAGAAACCCTTTCAAAAAACATGGTACTGTTGTAAGTTTGTGAAATCTCCTGGAGACAGAATAAAGTCAGGGAAAATTATGAGGACTTGTTTCTATCAGATAAACCTATAGACATATCTTTCGTGTATTTGCTTGATTAATGCTTGATGTAGAAGGACGCAAAGCACAATGGACAATGCTGCCCCTGGGCCAATGTTTTCTGGGTTGTTTAGAAAAAGAGACAGAGGCAGCCAGAAAGAGAAAACCACTAAGCAGCATTCCTCTGTGGTCTCTGCTTCAGTTCTTGCTTCCATGAACCCTGACTTCTCTCAGTGTTTGGAGTAAGATAAAGATTTGAGCACTAAATAATAAACCATTTCCTCCTCAAGTTGCTATTGGTAATGGTCTATCACAGTAATATAAAGCAAACTAAATCTTTCCTTGTAAGGTTTGTCATAGACTTCTCAGTATCATGAACTGCCTATCTTTATGAAGCTAACACTGGATGACTGACTACTGTTTATTTCAGCTTCTATCATTAGCATTTTTATTTTTCTAATAAAATGAAATGTAATGTAAATTGTTATTAATTACCCACTAAATATATGAGCACTATTTCAAGCTTTGCCATTAAAGACTGTTTTAGCTTGATATTTGTAAGATCTATGAATTGCATATGAAAATGTAAGGAAGGCAAAAGAAATAAAAAATAAAGTCCCCAAAATATACCTAAAATAGAAATACCCTTATAAGAAGGGTTCTTGACTTCAGACTTTGGAAACAGACAAAGCTACTTATATCCTCAGTGTGGCATTCTGTAGAGTTCATGAGTGTGATTGTGACCATAGTATTAGAAAAAAAATTCATTTGCAGGACAACATAATAGTTGCTTTTAATTTGTTCTGATTATAAGGTTACACTAAGAAGTTGATCCATGAAAAAGAGGACAAATTTACATTTTGAGTAAAGGCCATGAGAATTGCAGAACCTTAAAGACTAATTAGGAAAATCACATATGGTAAAGTCTGAAGTGGCTACAGAGTTTACAAGGTGTTTGAGAAAATGGTTTTCAAGGAAGTTTTGTTTTATTTATATGTGCTTCTCCAGCTGATGACAACCAGTGAACTACTTGATAAAATAAGTGCACATTTAAATGTTAAAAGAAATGTTTGCATGACTGCAGAACATCCTCATATCCTGATGACACAAGTCTTGCCCTATTTTAAGATCTAACGGTTCTTAGATAAATGGCACATATGTATTATATGAAACCATCTTGTATCTGTTATTGTTTATCCAATTTATTCACTAATATCCTTTAGAAACAAGAAAAAAAAAAAATAGAGGTAGCCAACAGAATGCTTTCATCCATACTCAGAATAGCTGGGAATAAGATAAAGATTTGAAAGCCAAATAAACCATTCCCTCCTCCAGTTGTGATTAGTAGGCTCTTTATCAGAGCAATAGAAAACACACTAAGACAGAGTGTTTCCTCCTAAGGTTGATTATGGATTTCTCAGGAACATCAACTGCCTATATTTACGAGGCATTTCCATAATATACAATTCATAGATCTTACAAATATCAAGCTAAAACAGCCTTTAATGGCAAAACTTGAAATAGTACCTATATATTTAGTGGGTAATTAAATTTATCTGAACATAAAGACACACAACTATCTGAGCATAGGAAGACATTATTTTCTTCTACATATGCATAGTATCAATCAAAAGTGCTTTATAAGAGCATCACATAAAAGCATATAGAACAGTGTATGGGGAAAATTAGGATTCAGTAATTGGCATCACCACAGATTCAACATGAGAGAGAAAAATCAATACTAACACAAATCAAAAAGTGAAAACATGTTAAAATGCTCTCTGTGGAAAAGACTTCACATTGTCTATGAAATGACGAAGTGATTATATCAAAGGCAATGTTAACAGGGACTCATTTCCTTCTAGTAAAATCTCAAGCATACCATCTGAGTGCAGTTGATGTCTAGAAAATGACTGTGAATGTTATCACTGTCTTTTAAAAAAAGCCAAAATGAAGAGTAATCCCCATGCTTTTTGATACGTAGATATTCAGTGGCATTATGTTAGACTTTACGTTTTCCTGGCCAGAGTGAACTCCCTGTGAAGACAGAGTAACAACAACAAAAAAATTGATTGAAATGGTTGTATAATCTGCACTCATTCCAAAATTTAAATATGCAAAGGTCTGGCTAGCTAAATGGTGATCTTTCCTGTCCTCATCTTGGAAACTCCTACCATTCATGATAGAGTAAACCTTTTTCTGCTAGGGTATCTGTGAATGAACTTCTGAGATACTGAGAGGATTTTGATTTGCACAGTCCTAACACCTGAAGATCATTAGATGAAATTGCAGTGGTTATTAATCTTCCTGGATGATGTGATCTGCAGGCAAGAATAAGAAAAGACACTTAGCAGGACTTGGCAGCTTTGATGGTTATAAAAGAACACATTTTTCATTGAAGTTAAAATATGCATCTCCCTCTGATTATACAAGTAATCAGAAAAACTTATATATCCTTTTCACCCTTTAAGAATATAAAACAGACTAATAAGACTCTTCCCACAAGAGGTTGTATTATAAACAGAAAAAGAATTGTGAATTAATAGCCTCATATACAAAAAAATCCAGACATTGCAGATGGGATTATTTATGTCTCTAGAAACAAAAAGCTTGTCGGAACCACTGAGGTAGGACAGGGCAATACAGTGGTTCTATAGCAGGAGGAAACATGTCAGAGACAGATCCATGTGGTGGGAGGGGCAAGTATTGGAGAGACATGCTGTGAAGATAAACTAAAAGGCCAAGAGCTAAAGAAAGCAAGCAGCCTCCAAAATCTGGAAAAAGGAAACTGTGGATCCTCAATACTCCAAAAGGAACCCAGCTCTACTGCTTCCCTAGTTTAAGTCTCTATGTGAAAAAGAAAAACAAAGAGATAAAACCTATGGTATGTCTGACCAAAAATAGTGAGTATGACAACTGAAGCATCAGCAGTGGGAATCTGAATGGCATTGTTGAGTAGATCATCATATACATGTCACCACTGTCTTTTCCAAAAGGAAGCTGTATTCTACTTAAATGTAATAGTATCTTTAGTAGGCATTATTTTGAGGTTTAACTTCTTAGATTCTTATTTTGGCATGTGTTTTTAACACATGCACACATACAGACATCCATTTAGGGGTTCCATCAGGTCACGGGTAACACTATTGTACTACAGGAGCACATAGCTGGCACCCGGAAAATGGCCAGAAATGTGGTCATATAAATTCTCAGTTGTTAGCCTGTTACAGCATGTTTTGCTCTCTCAAAAATTGCATTCACTATAAAAATGTGTTCTTAATTTTAGATAATGATATACATAAAGATATTTGAGTTCTGAAATGCCTCTAAATTATATGACAGATGAAGCAGAAAAGATAGAAACTAGTTCACAACTTCTAATAGGATGCTAACTATTTTATAACTATTTCAATAAGAGATTTGACAAAAGACATTCTAGAATGTATTACTATCAGCATTTTTTTTTCTATTGCCTAGAGGTGTCAATGACAATTAGTCTGTTTGAGAATATTGGTTGTCTCTTTCCCAGGGCATGTGATTGCTGCCTAATTGCAGAGTTCTGTGTAATGAAGAGTGAATAGATGTTAACAGGGCACACTACCATCCTTGTTCTTTTCCCCAGGGTAACAGTGATTCTGAGAGAGGCTGGTGATCCAACCATGGACCCTCAGTGGGACCTTGAAGAGCCTTGTTCCAGAGGGATCCAGCTGAGAGCCTAGGCAATTGGGAGGGAGGCAAACTAGGCTCTAGTGAATCTCTGACATCTGAGGGCACTTCTCCTAAGCCTCTGAGATTTGGAGACTTTAGGATAATCCAGCAGGCAGTTTTCAAAGTGTGGTCTGAATAATTGTCTGGGGCTTCAGAGTCCCTTTGGAGGCTTCTGGGAAATCCTCCCTTTCCAAACACAGATCTACTTAAGCTTAGGTTCCCTTCTGTCAAAGCACAATGTGACTAAATACTTTAAGCAAAAGCTGAAGTCTGGTTGTCTTCTGTCATGAAGATATCAAAAGAACAGAGCACATTAACACAGAGAAAATCACCTGAAGCATCTAGACGTTATTTGATTATTTCTATTTGAGAAAAATGTGCTATATTTTATTAAAACAACTTATAATAACACATGGTAAATGGTCACTATGGTTTATAAAAACAATGAAACAATACTTTAGATTTCATTTTCAATTCCTTACACAGTCAGTAGCATAAGAAAGAGGAAGCCTCTTGATCCAAGAGGCTTGTGGTTCTCCAGCCATAGCTGCTGATGGGGCCAGAGTCTGCTGTCCTGCCTACGTTTGCAGTTGTAACTTTCCACAGAAACAGATGATACTAATACACAGACACAACCAGTAACTTCCTTTCTCTTGAGTTTTCCTAGGCAGGAAAAACTTTGTTTGTTTCTTCTTGGGTATCCTCAAGCTCCTTACCACCAAGTTTTCTTTTCATAAGACGTCCTATTCTTTTTGTTCATACTGTTTTTCTAAATAAATTTTTTTTTTTTTTTTTTTTTTTTTTTTTTTTTTTTTTTTTGGTTTTGATGCCTGATTTACCAGGGTGCTTCAGGCTCATGTATACAACTTGATAGTTGCCTTTGAAGACCCTGGAAATAGGGTTGGTAACTTCATCAGAACTGGGGATCTTTAAAGACATTTCTCTTTCTCCAGCATGGCCATTTATTTCTCCATAGCCTGTACTTTGACGTTTCCTGGTGCTGCTGGAGGGTGTGTTTATGCTCATCTTTCAGCATCTTGGGCTGGGACTTGGAGCTGCCCTGGGCTCCATGGTGTTGGTGAGGCTGCAGGTGATGTTGTTGGTGGTGGTGATTGTGGCTGTGGTTGTGGATAATGGTGGTGGTGTGTGTGCTGCTGCTGCTGTAACCTTTAATGTACTGTACTTGCCCTTAGACACAGAATTATCAGGGTTTTGGGGATTATAGAACTCTTGCCTTATCAAGTAATTTTGGCATGCTTTTGTGCAGAGGGATTGTGTTTCTGCTCTGGATGGTGTGCAAACTCCGTACTCAACAATAACGTGACAAAGTGGTCATAGCACAAGCTCTTGCTGCACTCAAAATGGGCACCTCTCCCTCTGTTTGGCTTAGTATGCTTTAAGAAAAATGTTGGGTCTGTGTATGGATAGCCCCTGCACCCTGAGCTTTACGAGGCATTGCACCAGGATCGGGTGTCCTACACTAAGGCAGCCTTTGCACCCTGCAGGGCTTGTTCCCATTGCACGCAGGAAGGTGCCTTACCCAAAAATTATTACTGATCATGGTCTTGAACCCTAAAGGTCCAACAAGAGCCTGATGGTTGATCGGCCATGTTTTTATTTAAGAAAGTAGGGGAGATGTAGGGAGCCGTTTGTGCTGAACCCAAACATGGTGTCGGCTTCCCGCATTGAAAGCAATTGACACCTTTTTTAAAAAGACCTAGCTGCCTTTGTCCCTGGAGTATGGCAGCAGCCAAACCTGCATTAGTTAATGGTCCTCCTATCTCCCTGCCGGCTTTAATCCAGGCTTGTAATCCTTTAGCCTTGCAGGGGTGATGGCATTACGACATTCTTTAGTACATTGTTCAAAAATTAGCTGCTCTATCAAGGGCATAGCCTGTTCTTGGTCTCCAAACATTTTTCCAGCTGTCTCTATCATTCTGGCCACAAAATCCGAAAAAGGTTCACTTGGACTCTGAATAATTTTTGTTAGATTTCCTGAAACTTCCCCCTTATTAGTGAGCGCTTTCCATGCCTTTACGGCACAAAGTGCTATTTGGCCATAGACTTCTACAGGATAGGCGGTTTGATTTACTGCCCACTGCTCCTGTCCAGATAACATATCAAAATCCCAAGCTGGCTGTCCTGCGGCTGCATTGGCGCAAGCCTGGACCTGACAAGCATCCTGCCACAAGGCTTTTCACTCAATGTATTGTCCCATACTTGGGAGACAAGCTTTAGTAACAAACTGCCAATCAGCATGTGTCATGGCTATAGAGCTTAATCTTTCAATTAACGACATAGTAAAATTAGCAGTGACTCCATAAATTCTGACTGCCTCTGCCAACTCTTTGACTTGTTTAAGTTCTAGAGGCTGATAACTGCATATGTTATTCTCCTCAAACACTGGAAACATTTGCCTGAGGGCATGGAATGTCTCTGGTGGACAAAAAGAAAATTCACACTTCCTCTCTGCATGAGGTGAAAAAGCAGAGGCCGCCTTTTGTTTTACTAAAGTCTTTTGTTTCCCCTGAGACTGCTCTGCCCCAAATTCTTTTGTCTCTTGTTTTTCTAAAATTTCCTCAAGTTGAAATTCCATTTGTGATCCTCTTTCCCCCAGCTCTGCTTGTGATCCTCTTTCCCCCAGCTCTGCGGCCGTTCCTTTAACGGATACAATGTATTGGACTCTGGCACAGTCCTCTCTTTTCCAGGCGGTTCTTCCACCTGGACCTCTCCGATTCTGACTTGTTTTGAACCTGTCTTTCGGAGACCATCTCCTTTAATTCTTTCTGGCAACTCTCCGTTTCTGACTTGTTTTGAACATGTCTCTCGGAGACCATCTTGCTTGTCCTTTTCTTTATCACGTTCTGTTTCTGAACCACTCTTTAGATGCTGCCTGCTAACTTTCCATCTAGATAACTTCCACAACAGTAATGTTATAACAATTACCACAAATGCAAGCAATACTCCTTCTACTGCCGGAGGAAATCCAAGAAGAGACATGCCTAAGTTTTTGGCATGTTCTTTTGGCACCCCGTATAAACTAAAGAGTGACATGCCTCACAGAACTTACCTATAAACTTCTTCCGCCGTTCTGAATTTGTTCAGCGGCCTGAGGGTTTCCCTTGGCACTCCCGGGTTTCGGCACCACTTGTCACGCGCCCACGCTTCCTGCCACTAGGAACAGGCGTGCAACAAAACAAACAACATCTTCTGCGGATAACCTTTATTGAACAGCACTTTGAGCAGGGGCTTCTTGAGCAGGAAACTTGTCTCTGAGCCGGGGACTCCCTACCGAGTTCTACTGTCTAGATGACCTCTCACACGCAGTCCCCCACGAACGATCTCTCTGTCCAGTCTCTGTCCACGCGGGACCTCCCGCAATCTCTTATACCGAGTCTCTCTCCACGTGGTGCCTCTCCGCCATCCCTACACGTGGGGTCTCCCGAAATCTCCCCACTGTCCTCCTCTTCTCCTCACGTGGGGGGGAAAATGCACTGCTATACATGCCTAGGAGACTCGTGTTGCTACCTGATTGGTGCATCCTCCTGTAGCTCAATCACGTGCCCCAAGAGTGGGCTGTGACTTATGTGGTGCATGCGCATTAAGTCCCTTGGCTGGGCAACAGCTCTGTTTGCTGAGTTCTCGGCGGGAAGTTGGCACCATGTTTGGGTGCAGCACAAACGGCTCCCTACAGCTACTGCTGCTGCTGCTGCTGCTGCTGCTGCTGATGATGATGATGATGATGATGGGTTGATGGACGGTGGTACTGTGATGGTGCTGAGGCTGTGTCTATCAGTGTTTCTCATCCACTGAAAGCAGCTGGAACTCCCTGGCTGAGGCTGTGGGCTGCTGTACCGTCAGGATCTGATAATGCTCCGTGCTTGCTCAGTGTACCTCACCACTAAATTTTAAAGCTCTGGCTTTCCACATTTGATATTTAATTCCTCCATTTTTCTTGCCCTGTTTGTAACATATCTCAACACTACCACCCCTTTTCAAATTTAAAATGCTTAGAGATGGATTAAATTTTGAGATTAAGATAACATTTTGGAACACTTCTGCTATATGAAAATCTATTTTATTGGAAACTTTTTACCTAATAATTACTTAGCCATATTGATTTGCGTCATAAATTGGAAAATATAGACGTGATCTAAAATATGTGGTGCAGATGCTGCCAACTAGTCGCCCCTTTAAGGCTGAGAAAACAGTTGGGAGTATGAGGCTGGCTGAAAGCTATCTGCTGTTACAGCTCTCTGGAGAGCCACTTGGTCTTCTGGCTGGCCCAAAGCCATTCTCTCAAAGTCTCCAATGCTGACAGCTATCCTCTATCCTTATACAGAACTTCCACAGTCTCTCAACTACCAACCCCCAAGCCTCAGTGGCTTCACGTTACCCTATACCTGCTTCTCATATTGCAATATGATACCCTTCCCGTATCCCATCCAGTTAACAAAACTTCAGAACAGGATATTATAGTGAAATACAATAAGCAAAATCACTATCCAGGTTCAAAGGGAGTATCAGCCTTATTTTCTTGCCAAAAGAAGATTTCCTAGAGGAATGAGCTTTTAAGCTGAGCGATAAAGCCTGAGGCAGAGGACACAAGCAATCCTACAAGGGAGGGAGCATTCTAAGATGCAGCCATAAACCACTGGCTTCACTGGGAGGAGGGAGCGCATGCTTTACCCAAGCTCCATCCCCTATATTGTTTTTTTAACTACCACAGAGAATATGCCAGAGCCATGTAGCACAGTGCCATGGTTTTATATTCAAATTTGTTTGGGAACATTTTTTTTTTTTGTGCCATGATGTCAGGATTCCTTTTGTAATTACTTAGCGGTGTGGCTTCTCAGTCTGCTCCGTCTTCTAAATCTGAATACATGCTGACAGGCAGAGGGTTCAGAACGACCCTTGGGAAAAGCCTTATGTCAAAACTGTACTCAGATTAGGAATGGTCCCCAAAGACCCACATGTTATAGGTATTAAATTGACATTTTTTTTTCCGTAGAAAAAAAGCAGCAGAGGTTGGTGTGATTTCAAGTCCTAATATGTTAGCAATATGAAGCTATTCTGAAATAAAAGACAGGAAACCGTGGGAGAGATTGTGTATGTCTGCATATAGAAACCAAGTACAGAATCAGATATTATTTATGGGAAGTTCACCTTGATTTTCTTGTTTCTGAGACTAGGCCATTCACTAAGACCTGGAGTTTGCCAGTTAGACCTGTATGGTTAGGACTTCCAGATAGCCAGCCTTCTTTCCACCTTCTCAGCCTGGGGATAACCAGCAGGCACTCCAATACAAGGCTTTAATGTTGATGCTGGGGACCACACTCAGGTTCTTACATGATATGGCAAGAACTTTATCTATTGTACATGATGAGATATCTCAAGACTCAGTACAGGATATAGTGTAAGAACTAGGGCAGAGAAACCATAGCCATCCATTTTAGTTCAGTGGTTTCACTACATCAGAAAATTCTTTTAATCCTGTATCTCAAGGATCAGTGAATTTGTTTATTTAAAAGTTGACCACTGAGAAAGACATCTCTGACATCTCATAGTTCTGCAGAAAGCAAAACTTAAGGTCACTTAGCACCTTGCTTCAAGTTGTTGTGAACACTGCCTCCTGTCCTGAAGGTCAGAAGAACTTAAACAATCATACCTCACAAGACAGTGGAAGAACCCGAAACTAAAATTTTCTAAAATAAAGACTTGACAAAAAGACTATGATGACAATTCATCAGTGTGACTAGATTAACTGAGAGAAATAATGTGTGTGTGTGTGTGTGTGTGTGTGTGTGTGTGAGAGAGAGAGAGAGAGAGAGAGAGAGAGAGAGAGAGAGAGAGAGAGAGACAGAGAGAGAGAGAGAGAAAGAGAGAGAGAGAGAGAGTACATTTGTAAAAGGGAGGTTTGTCTTCTTCTCCATGTTGGTTGTGGGGATTAGTTCAGGTTATGAGGTTTGATTATAACCCCTAAACCCTCACTCCCTAACCCCTTTACTGGCTGAGCCATCTTACCATCTTGAGAGGAATAATTTAAAGGAAAGACAGACTCTAATTGATGGGTTTTCCCTGATTGATAAGTATACTCTGATTGGTGGCTTCACAGAATTAAGTCTATTGTGGTGAAAGATAAGGCTGAGGCATGAAGAGAAAGAATATCTGAGATATCAAGCTTTTTGGATTACCACATATTGTTCTCATTTTGTAGGAAGATGCCTCATATTCAGAAACAACTGTCCCCACTCCATTGCTTAATCCTTTTTGGGAATGGCCATAGAGGGATGTATTAGCAGGTGTCTCAGTCCATTTTATTCTGATCAAACTGATAATGGAATTTAGACAGCATAAATCCACCCATCATCTTCTTGGACCAAAAATACCTTTTAAGGCTACGTAGTCTCCAAATAAGACACCATATTAGTTACTTTTCTGTTGCCTTTGATAAAACATGCCAGGTGATTTACAAAGGCAAGAATTTATTTGGGCTTATGGGTCCATCATGATTAGTGCAGGCTGCTGAGAGCTCACATCCTTTATTGAAAACAACAACACAAGGGAGCAAACTGGATATTTGAGGTTTTTCACCTCACATTCTGCTTTCAGTGTTATACTTCCTCAAGTAAAATTGTACCACCAAACCCTCCCAAACAGCAATACCAACTGAGGACAGGGGTTCAAATACTGCAGCCAATGGGGACTCACCCAAACCACCAAGACACCAACAAATTTATAATTCTACCTGGCAAGATATAACTATTCTGGTCCTATCTTAGACCGATTTCTTCTCTAGCATCTCAATGATTCTAACATTTCTTGAAAGTTAAAATACAAGTTTCCTTTGACACACAAGGCAAAGCCTTATCTCTGACCCTTTTGTAATATAATTAACAAAAATATTACATACTTATAAAGATCCAGTGGCACCAAGTAAATATTTCCTTCCAAAATTCTAGTATGGAAACTCAAATGGGAGCTTTGGATGATACCAAAGCAAATAAAGCCCTACAGGGGTGATATTGAACATGGTTACTCCATCTTCAACATCAGGGATACTTAATGCCATGGCTACCAAGGCTCAGGACACCACATCCTGATAGCCTTCCCACGTGTCACATCCATGGCTTCTTTCTTCTGTGATTCTGACTTCTGTTTGTATCTTTCCTCAGCACCCACTCTATGTTTCTGTAATCTAGTTTTCTATGGTCTTCAGAATGTTTTCACATTCAACTTCAAATACACACATATTATTTCAAATATATCCTTCAGGAACTCTGACTGTAATGCACACTGCCTGGCCTTATATACTCTCCTCTAAAACCTGGGTTGATGCATTCTTGACCCCAAGTTTTAAATTTGATGTGCCTTCAAAGCCCACAGCACTGGCATATATTAGCATCTACTAAAACTCAAACTGGAGCTTGGCTCATTCGAATCAAGGCTTCAGTCACCACGGAGATCCTGGATGTTGGGACACAGGAGACTTCTTAAGGTAGCCCTGTGTGAGTACAGTATCTTGGATCTCTCTTCTGAAAGCACAGCCTTTTACTTCAGTTAAAACCTTTACACTCTTATTTGAGGTGGCTAGGGTTTGGCTATTCACTGAAGTGCCTTCAAGTTATATTTTTCGTGTCTACTTTTATATTTATGATGCCTTTCATACCTGCATATCTTAGGCTACTATGTTTTGGGTATTTCTGGAAAAACTGCACATTTTTCAAATCATACAATCCTAAGTTTGACTCACAATTTTCTGTCTAAAATCATCCATCGAGAGCCATAAATGGAACACAAAGGGTTGAATGGGGGTGGTGGAGGGGATGAGATGTTAAAGGAATTTGGGTGAAACAAATAACACAAAACTCTTTGAAAAGGTCATAGAAAAACCTTATATTGTAGATACTCCCCCCACACATACACAAACACACAGAGGGAGACAGCGAGAGCGACAGAGACACACAGAGAGATACAGATAAAGAGAGAATGCTATAATGGAATTATTGTATACTACATTGTAAATTGTCCCTACTAGATATGGCAGCTTAACAAATGTGAAGCCCAACATTAGAAATGGGTTACTTCTTTTGGAGCTGCAGACCAGTTAGGTCCAAACTTTCCAATGCTGTTGCTTGTGCTCCATAATTTGTTGAAAAGACCCCATTGCTGAGGATCAGATATTTGAGGGAAGCTAGTACCTACTTGGAAGCTTCATCTTTACTATAGCTTTTATATTCCTGGAAGATGTTATATATGCCAATATAAGAAAAAAGTAATAATTAACCTTAGCCTATCAGAAATCCTGTGACCATCAATGATCACTGGCCTAGTAAGACATGTCTACTGGTATCGCATAGATATTATGGAAACAACCAGCAACTTCCTAAATTGTTAAAATCCTTAATCTACAAGATGAAACCAATATCCAGTAGAGTTCTCAGGCCACGAATGTGGAGTATATTCTTGATCCTAATAACCCACTATGATTTTTCTGCTAAATTAACAAAGCACTAAACCATTCCCAATGATTTATTGTTAGATCCATTGATTAAAGAATATCTCAATGTTCATTAGCTAAATGTTTACTTGCAGTATATGATGATTAACATGGAGACCTAAGACTGGACATGTTGCAAAGACAGTGTGGAATTCTCATCCATAAGAGGAACATATGTGCTTTATCCTTCCAAATCTTGAAGATCATTGTGGGAAAGGATGTGGAAAAAGAATATGACCGAGCTTCAGTGCATAGATTAAAGAAAATATTATCTTCTGGACACATAAGACAGAATCAGCACTTATCAGTGCACAGTGGTTGTGATGTGTATATGAGATCTGTGCATGTTCAAGCCAGACAAAATCCCAACATGTAGATGAAAGTGTAACACAAAATTCCTTCCCTAGCTGAGGAACACACAACTGGCAATTGCTAGTTTCTTGAAGTGAAAGAGTTAGATTTTTTTTAAACTAGTCTAACCCCTGATAACTTAGCCAGGCTTCACTGGAAGACTACATATACAAGAATATTTTGGCATCACAAATTGGACTTGACAGGTTTAAATAAAGGACAAACATATGGTTATTTGGGAAGGTGCTTGTATCTGGGAGGATTTGGAAGAATGGGAAATGAATATGATCAAAACACATGTCTGGAATTCTTAAAGAACTAATTCCTGTTAGTATTTCAATATTATGAGTTCCACAAGAATTACCTATTAAGCTGTTCTATACTTTTGCTAACTCGCGTCTCCAAGTTCTTCTATGTTATGTGAGTAAGTTGGTTTCAAAGGATTAGCTGCTTTACGATGGTTAGTAATAGCAATGTCCCTACTCTTATTGCACTGGTTTCCTGCTAGCCTTGTCATCACTGTAAGTACTCACTATTCAACAGGAATGATTTAAAAAGATGATCTATTTGTTCTGGTTAAGGATGTCGGGTCTTATGTATTTGTGGTAAATCAGCTCAAATCTTAGAGGGCAAGAAACAAAGAGAGAATGCCCATTAATACAAGCTTTCTCTTTTTATCTTTTAGTCTATCCATGCTTCCAGCCTGTAGGGTGCAGCCACTCATCAGCAGAGCTGTCTCCGCAATTCAGTTGGTCATCCTCTATTTAGTTGATTATTTAGTTGACAAAATTCCCTCCAAGATATACCTGGAGTATTTCTTACACATCATACATACTTCTAAATTAATCAAGTTGATAAAAGTCATCAACCATCATGGACAGGGTGGACCTAGGTTTAGGAGAAAACCTGTCTATTACATAGTTAAGACAATGTGGTTATTTAAATTTAAACAGCTTTAGGTAGAAAAGAAATATTTATCATTAACATGTCAATGAAGAGTGAGAGTAAATTTTTTCAAAGCACTTTTCTGATAGAAAGTTTGTTTGAAGCAGAGTCTCACTGTATAGTCCTGGCTAGTCTGGAACTCACTTTTTACATCAGGCTGGATTTGAGTTCACAGAGATTCAGCAGCCTCTGTGTCCAGCGTGCTTGGTTTAAAGTTACATACTAGTATGCCTTGATCTTGAATGTTTTTTTATAGTTTTAACTAGACATCACTGAAGGTAGAAGTAAATCACAGGCAAACTTTAATATAGGAAAGTAATGCTTAAAAGACTTTAGGTGTTGTTTTCTATTACTATCATTTGATACGTTTTCTTTTATAAATGGTATCAAATTGATTTTAATTTTTAATTCCTAGACATGAGTATACACACATTATTGTCCTACAATTTACAACTTTAGGATTTCATATATTTCTTTTCCTTGCACTAAAAAAAAATCTCATATGCAACTGATTGTGATAGTACTAACTTCCTCTGCAGGAAGATGTTTATCTCAGTTATTTTTACTGTGTTGTTCAACTTTGCTGAGAAAATTATACCACAAAATTAATAGGCAAGAATGAAAAGCCCGAGTGCGAGGGGAACATGTAAATACCACAATATTTAAATGATATTACATAAAATGTATTTTGGTTACATTTTTATATAAATTACTGATTTGTTAAAAATACTGTTAATAAATCTATTAATAGTTTCTTGTAAAGTCTGTTATTAAGAATCATATGTTAAAATTCTTAGTGTGAAAATATTAGAATTTACTTAAATATTAACTCACCCAATGTTCAACAATTATTGTAGTTTAATAGAATCTGAGACTTTTGGTTTTGTTGTTGTTTTGTTGGTTATTTATTTTTGAGACAGGGTCTTATTATGTAGTCCAAACTGTCATTGCTCTTAAAATTCTCATGGCTCAGTCTCAGGAATGCTGAATTTAAAAGAATTACAACACACACAGCTTTCAAAAGACTTTGTTTGCATATCTTAGTTAAAATTAACTACAGGTGACTAAAAAGATGGTCTGTACTATTAGTATTTTCAAGGTTTTATTTTTTAAATGTTTTAAATTGGTTCAAAAATTTAAAAATATAAACCTGTTCAGTGTTAAAGCATTCATTCTGAGATGTTTGGCAGGGTTTGACTCTTAGAGAGCTGGAATGAAAATGAGCAGAAAAATATAATCTTTCTTCAACAACAACAACAAACCAGGCAAAACCCTGCCTAACCCCAGTAAGTAAGAAGCATTACAGTGCACTCCTACCTCTGACTCTGCACTGCCTGGCCCTCTTGTCCTTCAGTGGCCAGTCTTAGATCAAATGTGGTAATCCATGGCTAATTCATCTCCCACGTCTTCTATTTTAAGAAACAGAAGGCATTTTTTTTCCAGTTAGAAAACTTTTGTAGCCACACTAAACCACTGAAATCTCAATAGAGCAGTTAGAGATTTGTGAATCGAATTTAATTAATCCCTCTATGCCAAAATGGAGTAGTGCTAACTTTGTTCACAGCCTTTCAACAGCTCTTATCAAACCTTCTAGGTTTAAAGGGACCTTGATTAGTGATAGCTTCATAAGAGATGAAAAAGCTCTCACCACACCTGTGGAGCATACGGCCCCAAATCCTTATGTCTACCACAACTTAAATTGAAACCCCATCTTTTCAAAGAATGCAAGAAACTGATTGTTAATAAACACCAGCAAGGCATCACTACTAGAAAAATATTCGTACAATTTGAACATCTTGTGCTTAGAAAATGTTTCTTCAGCTCCCAATTTAGGGATCATTTAGCTACTGTTTTTAAAAACATGGTGCACAAATCCATAATAATCATTCTGTGTATGCTAAGGGTTCACAAATTCATATGACATCATCAACATTGCCTCTCATTATGGTGTGCTCAAACATTCTGATTGCCAAGAAAAATGTTCAGTGGTCTTTTCTTCCTGAAAGCAAGGCAGACATGTTCAACCACATACAAGTAACTCAAGAATCTACCCGCCAATTCCTCCTTTATAACTGATAAGTAAACATCACTAGAGAGTTTGTTTTGGATTTATCTGCATTGACCAAACTCTTATCCTGTGAATGAGTAAACACTGAGATGAATTTTGAGTATTTATTTTTATCCTCAGCCCAGAATATAGTCTGATATAAGAAGATTTCTCTGAACAATTTATAGCACAGAATTCTTTCTCAATTAGGGACTAAAGAAGTAGAAATTGTTCACAGTTATGTAAGTGATCTGAAATAGACCACCGCTAAGCTAATTGATCTGAAAGTGCTTTTCCTGATCAATACTTTCTGCAGAACAAAAACCATCATGAGGCCTCCACAGAAAAAAAAATAAGACAAGAATAATTTTAAGATGCTTGTAGTTTGAACATATTTTGCTATTATTAACGTGGTTTTTTCAGTTAATATGTTTATTACCTGTCCTTGATTTTACAATATATGACAGTACTAAAATGTTTGACACTAACCTCTTTTCCAGTTAAGAACAGTCATTTCTAAATACCAGTTTAAATATTCTGCATTTTTAATTCAAATTGATATTGAGAAATGAAACTATGAGAAATCTCTGGCAGAAAGAGATGTGTGAACATGGATACATGGATGTGGAAGCCTGTGTATACATACCACACACATGCCAAAAGGGTATTCTTGGGTGCTTGGGTTGGTAGAGTTGAGTGGCTGTGTCATTGGTACAATATTTTGTTGCTTTGTCAAGGTTTCATACAGCCATGGGTGGCATGGAACTTGCTTTGTTGTCTATGCTGGCTTCAAACTTCTTTTCCCTGTTTCAGCCTCTTGAGTACTGAAGTGAGAAGATTATGCCATACCTGGCAGTAGTTTTTATACGTTTTTAACATACAACCCATGTACACTCTAACAGTGGAATTTAAAGCATAACTACATTTCTTAGGAAACTTGTCTGCTAGGCAATATAAAACTTTGACTTTCAGTTCCATAGGAAATAAAGATATGATATTCAGAGCTATAAGAACAGGTATCGTATATGTACACTAAATGTGTTTGTTATACTCAGAGCACATTCTAAAGAACAAGTACTACCACTGATTAAACTATTTTTATATAAACACTATATGAATTTAAATGATTATAAATCTCATTTAAACACAATTATTACTGATGCAGAGAAACAAAAGAAATTATAAATGTATATACTGTTTGTTATATCTTCATAGAGTAATTAGATGAAATTTCAAAATAATTTCAAATTAGAAAAATGAAATTTACATGATAAAGCTAGTTTTCATTGCCTTTAACAAAAGAAAATTATTAATATGTTTATATAGTTTATTATATTAATATATACATATATTCAGTTTTATATTTAAGCCTATGTACAACCAGATAAAACTTGATAGATATTAATTAAATTACCAAAATTATGAAAAATGTAAAGATGGGTATAAAAAACAAAGCACTCAGGATAATTCAAAAATGACATAGAAAATTCCATGAAATAAATTAAAATCAATTTTCTGAGTCTGAATTTATAAATTAAGGAAACAACATCCACAAGATGAAAAAGTGAAGACTTTATATTCATGCTGTAAGGCCTTCTACATTCAATCTACAGGTTAAATTTGTTTAGTGCTGTAATTCCAACAGTGTATAGTGTGTGAACACAGAAAATAAAATGCAATTTTCACAGTACATCAAAAGTTTCACTCAGAATAAAATAAAATCTTCTATTCATTTTGGAAATATGTTGATAGTCAGATTCAAATGAGAACTGTGTATGTGTATATATATATATATATATATATATATATATATATATACATATACACATAAATATATTGGAATATATTTATAAATTCCAATAAAACAATAAAACAATAGGATGGAGTTGGGGATGGAAGTGATGGTGTCAAAGAGAGAGGGAAGAACATGGTAAGAATTTCAGGGGAATGAACCATGGGAATACCCAGTAGTTGTGTTTTCAATTAAAGCTTAGGTTTGTACTACTTCATCCTACAACTGCTTTGGGAACATTCTGTGGCAATTGTAGTCTTTGGAAAGTGAGGAAATTACACAAGACAGATAAACTTCACAAACGTAATTACTTTTGAGTGGGAAGGTCTGAAACAAAAAGGGCAAGGTTAGCTTTAGTCTATTCCCAGCCTCATAGTCCCTCAAGTGCTCCACACTCCCTAGTTTTCCTTTGGTGATCGGGATAATTTCAAGACTTCCCCATGAACAGTTAACTCACACATACTAAGAATTCTAAAAATCCTCATTTTGCAATAATATGTTAATATGATATTTAAATACTTATTGTCACATGGACTTCTCACATAAACTACTTACAGGATAGAAAATTTTAATTCTGATAGCAGAAGTTACTGTGAGATTTATGGCAAAAATGGCAAGGTTTGAGCAAAACATAACAGACAAAAAGAAGTTCATTAATTTTCAGCCCCTTGTCCTTTAGCTACACTAAATTTTAACAATATTTTATTTAAAAAAATGTAATCAGTTTCTAAATAAGAGTATAGATGCTTTCCACTAGGAGTTGAAATCTGTACCATCAAAGTTACTTTTGAAAGAAGCTAACATTCTGCTTTCTCTCCCTGAGTTGTGAAATTGTTTCTCTTTATCCCAATAACCAAATTCCATATGAAATGGTTTCCTTCTAAGACAGCTCGTGCCAAGGTAAACGTGAGTTAAGTATTGTCCCTCAGGCATCAGTGGCCTGCAGTTGATAGTGTAAAAGAGGTAGGTAGTATACAGCAAAATCAACCAGAGTCTGCAGGAAGACAGAATAAGAGCCGTGTGACATCTAGTGGAAGGTTTGGCAACAGCTGAGTCCCGATCATGTTTTGTTTCAATAGCTTATCCAGATCCCACTGCTACTCATCACAGCAATCTGGGGCTACTTATTCAAGATTTTCTAAATCGGTATTTAAGTCATACACATATGCATAATAAGATTTACACTGTGTTTTATTTCAAAATCTATCGTCAGGGGACAGCTGGACATCATCTCCACGGTGTGCAGTTTCCTTTGTGGTCATTTTAATAAATGTATTTCTTCTGAAAAGGCATGACAGGATCATCAAATTTCTCAAATTGTAAAATGATGTTTCTTACTTTTGAGTAGATTGAAATTTATGCCTACAGTATGTATTAATACTATACCTCGTATTTCACTTCAGCTACTCCATTTTAAAAAATAAAGAAGAACCACTCCAAAACATGAGACTTGTCCTGTAATGACAGCCAGCACACGGGAGGATAAGTCAGGATGATTGCAGTGAGTGGAAAGTCAGCTTGCACGCTATGGTGAATTTGAAACTAGGTTGTAATATAAAAACAAAATGACACTCTTTCTTAAAATGGAAAAAAAGCAACAACAAAAAAGAAACAGAAAAATAGAGATCATATATTTCTTGTTATTTGAAGCAAAATTAGGTAAAATACCTGACAGGTAATTTTCAAATTCATAAAATAAACTTTACTTAATCAAATCTGTTATCATCTAGCCAGTTATATATTTATGCAAAAGCCATAAAGTTTAAGGGAAGAATATAAAAAATTGCATAAACAGTTAGTTACTTATTGTGAGAGGATAATTTACTAGAAACGGCTGCTAAATGGCTTCTCTGTACCTTTTATCTAATTTTTAAAGACACTGTCTCTGAAATTTCAGTGGAGCTGAAGACATTGAAAATTATATCCCACCATGAATCATGATTCACATGTGCCCTTATTCATTTACATGAATGCATGCATTCACATAACTCAGAGTAGACTCATTTTTCTAGTCAAAACTGCCAGGAAATACTGAACAATCCACCCTGTCTCCGATTTGTCGTCATTATGATATAGTGGTTACATGAATGAAAATCTAGGTTCACACATTCATCCATCCACTTCCCATTCAACAATGCTAATCAAATCTCAGCATGTTTCAGTAATCCTTGTAGAAGCAGGACTATTCCTTTAAATACAACACTGCTTTATGTTCAGAGAGACCATGAGAAATGTTGCATTTTTTCAGTGTCCCTGATACTACTCCATATATAACCTAAGAAAAATTCCAAAAACGGTTTCTGAATTCTGTAAAAAAAAAAAAAAAGAACACTTCTATTTTTCTGATTATTCTGAGAAATCTTTATCCATTGTCATGTGACTTAAGGTATCTAGAAAATATATTTTTTCTATTGGAATCTTGCTTAATAGAAATTTTCTATATGAAAATAAAAGATATTATATTTCAGGTCAATCAGTAGGAATGTACTGAAACTGACAAAGGGTTAAAAACAATCAGTGATTGTATAATCAGGATTTTTGGACAAGTTGATGACATTGTTTTCTTTCTTTGACATTATGCTTCATTGTTACACACACACACACATGCACACACACATATGTATATATATGTATGTATGTGTATATATATATATATATATATATATATATATATATATATATATATATATATATATGTAGCAATGTGCTACAAGATTAGATTACATATTGAAGCAAAATACATACCATAATGAAAAGAGTTTATATGGCACCCATTCAACAACTAATTAGATCCTGGATGGAAGTTATTCTTCTCAACTTGCTAAATATGCTTCCCTATTTGGGCAAAGAATTCCAGTTAACAACTCTATTTATAGCTCTTAGGAAGTGTTCCGAGGCTGCATCAGCTTGCTCCAGAGTCTCTGTGATTCTGAGGATAAATCATTTTGAGTAAAGACATACAATCTAAAATGATCTATCACAACTGAAAATCAATACATCAAGAACATAAAAGAGTCTAGGATAATTCACTTGCCAAGCCATAAATTAGGCATGCATATCAATGCCACATGGGATGCAGTACCTCATAAAAATAAGCTTAAAATTCTTAAAATATATGATTAATGAAACTACCACAGGTTGAAATATATATATTATACAGCTTACACTAACCAATATATTATACTCAGAGTTTTATGCTTCTGAGAAATGGCATTTACATACACAGTATCAACAGTGATGATAAATCAAAATTTCTTGCTCCAAAGTCCAATTCTTTGGGTAGTGATTCATGTTTAACTTTTTAAACTGGTGATTTACACTAATGTATTTCTCATAAAATATTTAATACTTCTTACAATTATTGCCAAAACTATGTTCTAGCCACTTCTATCAGGATGCCCACAGAAACTCTTCCCAAGGCAATCATAAATTTTTGAACTTTGATATTTTACAATAGAGTGACAATATTTTATACTCTGAAATTTCTTGTGCCACAAACCCTGAGCCTCCTTTTCAGTCTACCGATCCGCTGCAGATATACACAGCTCATAATGGTGCATATTCACTGGCTTAATATGGTCTGGGATTTGTTCCATTGATGGCTGCTGCATTCCTAAATGTAATCCAAAACATATTTTGAAGGAATTTTTATTATCAGAAATCACTAGCAATGCTGAACTTCATTTGAGGATGAACTTCAACCTTGCGAAAATAAGTTCCCCATACCATGGAGTTCTAGTATAAAGAATCTCCGTACCAGTACATTAACTACATAAGACCCAATCATGCCCTGACCTTATTTACTATGGTAAGAAAATACCATACTCTCTATGGTCCCCATCCTCTGCTTCATGGGAAAGCTTAGATTTACAAGTATTATTTTCATCCAAGATCCATGACATCGGTAGCATCGTGTAGCTGTCCGGGTTTCTAGTGCCATGCATAGATTACTTCTTGTTGACTCTTAAGTCCAATAAAAGGGCTTTCAGTTACCAACAAGAAATGCATGCCACTATTTTACTCTTAGTGTTCTTACACCACACTAGTCATTTCTGTGAGTCATGAGTGACATAGCGCTGCAAGACTTTTGGTTGCTTCCTTCCTTTGGAAGTTCACATGGCCACTTCTGGTAATAGGAGAGCTGATCTTCAGGGAGGAGCCTTTCAGGTAAGTTCTACTGAAGAAGCGTCTGGCTCTGAAGAGCATGGCATCGTTCTATTTCATTCTTTTTTAAAAAATATTATTGGTTATTTTATTTATTTACATTTCAGATGTTAGCCTCCTTTCAAGTTTCCTCTCCACAAGATCCCTATCCCCTATATCTTGCTCCTGCCTCTGTGAGGGTGCTCCTCCACCCATCTACCCACTATTGCCTCAGTGCCCTAGGATTCCCCTACACATCACAGAGCCCCAATAAGGCTATCCTCTGCTATATATATAACTGGAGCCATTATTCACTCCATGTGTACTCTTTGGTTGATGGTTTAGCCCCTGGTGGCTTGTGGGGGGTTGGGTTGTTTAATATTTTGCAGTTGCAAACCTGTTCAGTATCTACAGTTCTAACCCCAACTTCTCTATTGGGGTCCCTGAGCTCAGTCTGATGGTTGTCTATACACATCCACATCCATATTGGTAAAACTCTGGCAGAGCCTCACAGAGAAAAGCTATACAATGGTCCATTCAGTAAGTGCTTTTTAACATCAGCAATAGTGTCTTGGGTTGGTGTCTGCAGATGGAATGGATTCCTAGGTGGGGCAATCTCTCGATGCCCTTTCTTTCAGTTTCTGCTCCACTCTTTGCCTCTGAATTTTCTTTTGACAGGAGGGATTCTGGATTAATATTTTTGAGGGGGTGGGTGGCCCCATAAACCATGCACAGCACACAGTTTGTCTCAAAGTCTTAGGCCAATTCCACTATGCACCTGCCATTTTCCTTTGGGGTCACCCTAATGTCCTGAAATTGCCAATATTCTTGTGTCTCCACTGCAACTGAGGCTACATCTTTACCAATAACCTCTCTTAGCCTCTCTCCTTCCAACTCCAGCCATTCCTTCATGCCTTCAGAAACAATCCCATGTGAGAAATCATCACACAGTCTGTTTGTCTACCAGCTGATGCAGATTTTTTCCTCCCACTAGCTGGAACACCATCTTTGTCCTAAGGAAACACTTCATAGATAATTTTCATAATTGATATAATGGTTGTAATAATAATTTTCACATCAATGATGCAGGTCTCTTAATAATCACATTCTATTTATTCAGCCCTAGTATACACTGTCCAAGTAAAGCAAAAGTTTTACCTGAAAATTTTCTTGATCTGAAATGCTATACAGTTGCCATAATGGAGTCTTAAAGAGTCTCTCAGTCTTCCACAGAAATGTCAATGAACTAGATTTCCATCACCTGTATATTCAGTTCTTCAAGATCCCAAAGAAGAGCACATTGAGCACTGAACATTCATTATGCTTTCCAGCACAAAGTTCCACATACTTCTACAATCCTTTATAAAACATGGTCAGGTCCATCACCCCATATTTCACTTAATATTACCGACTGAGGAGAAAAGAAGTTCATCTATTGTATATATTGTAGTCTCTTATTGAAAGAAGCCAATACTGAGATTGAAACAAGGCCATGGAGAAATGCTGTGTTCTGTTTCACTGAATGTGGCCTGCTCAGTTAGCATTCCTGAACATTTAAAATTTACTTGCCTAGGTATGGGAACACTCACCGTGGCCTGGGTCCTGTTACATCAGTTACCAGTAAAGAAAGTACCTTATGCACCTGACCACAATCCAATGTGATGGAGGCTGTTCATCAGCTGGGACTTCCTTTTCCCATTCATGTCAAGTTTATAAGATACTATCACAATCTGTATTTTAAATATAGTGGTCTGGGCTACAGATCTTTCTATCCTACTTCATATTATGTTCTTTTTGGAATTTCTATCAGACAAGAACAATTTGAGAATATTGTCTCCACCATAGATTTTTGAGTATGGGTTAATCAAATTTAAAAGGCAGTATATTCACCTGATGTCAAGGAGGACTTCCCCAGAACTCCTATAGGCAGGGTGAATTTGGCAGGTTTTGTGGCAAACCATCTGTATAAAGCTTCTCATCTTTCTCTAGCATATAAACGTTGTGGCTATATTCAGAACAGCTTCAGAATGCTATTTAATTAGTTCATTTTATTTAAACAGAAAACAAGGTTTAAATAGTTTATGCTCATTTAATTTTAATTTTTGTTTTTTCTGTGTATCAGTTACTATGTGTTGGTAATTATATTCTTTTGGTAATTATGAACTGATATCTGTTGAATATAATTTCTAATTTCCTTCTTAGCTTTGTACTCTTAATAATTAAATCAATAATTATTTATTAGATTTTTCTTACTTGTTGAACCTTCCTTTATAGAATACAGAAAGTCTGATATATTTCATATTTCATTAGACCTTTATATAACCATTACAGATACTAATATTTAAATAAGTCTTTTAAAATGAATATAGTGAACGTATTGTAAGATAAAGCAATGAAGCCATTCCTCAGCTGCAAGAAATAAGAGATAAGAATTTTTGAAAGGAATTCAAAAGCAAGATTGTTTTTACAAAATTATCATTAGCTACACTGCTCATAATTTTTCAAAGCAGAAGTCAAATAACTGTTTTGGGTATTTATCCAAAACCTGAAATTCATCTTAGATCCTCAATATATACTTACAGTTCAATGTCATAATTCATAATATAATACTATGTTTCTAGTTGTTCTCAAAATGGAATAGATTTATTTATAAGAATTTCCAATGTTTATAAACTAGGCATAATTATTATCATAAATGAAATTCAATTTTTTCAATAAAAGAAAACAAATATCCCATTACTTCCTTTGCCCCATAAGTAATTACGTTTTGTGTGAAATTGGTTTTGGGCAGGCATCTTTTTTAACTGAAAAGCATGGGAAAAAGAGAAATTATGGAACCTTCTAGAAAGCTTGGTTTTGGTGAAAAGAGCCAGAAGGCTTACAATCCTTCTGGGAAAAATATTGAAGTGACTGAAAATAGAGGTTGATAGAAGGGTACAGGGAAGAAAGAGAATGGAGAAGATGATACAATAATATTTTAATTAAAGCATAAAAACTATTAAGAAGGAATAAAAGTTCTAACTTTTTTGTTGTTCTATTCTCAGGGTACAGATCAAATGAAATAACAAGTCAGCTATTTATATGCCCTCTGGAAATGATAGCATGACACAATCATATATTAATCATTAAGCAAAATAATAGTCATGGAAATGTGAGCTCAGCATTTAGGTTGTAGTGAGCATTTAATAAATGTATATTATTATTTTCAAAGACTTTCCAAAAAGTAAGCAAACATTTTTCATTTATATAGTGCTTTGTCTTTACTTTTACTGTTCTTTATTTTTTTTCTTATTTACATTTAAAATGTTATGTAACTTTCCATTTTTCCCTCCACAAGCTCCCTATCTCTTTCCCTGTTCCCTGCCTCTTTGAGGGTGCTTCCTAACCTGCCCACCCACTTCTGCCTCAGCGTACTAGCATTACCCTGGGTCATTGATCAAGGAATTGATACAGGATCAAGGAATAAAGAGTTTGTAACTGAAACTGTATCTCACATAGTAGAATAAAGCTCTTGATTTAACTTGAAGAAGCACATGAACCAATCTTTAGAGAGCTCAGAATGTGGAAACAAGGGGACTCCGGAGTTTGAGCCATTCTTGGATACAGAAAGAGTTTGAAGCCAGACTGGAATATATGAAAACTTGTCTGTAACAGAGATATGGAAAAGAAAGAAAAATGCACACATATAAATGAATGCACGTACGCAGGTGCACACACACATTTTAATAGTTTGTGCTCTAAATTTTAAAGTGTTTCAATTCCATCACTGCTTGAAAATTACAATATTATGGGTGACAGGCAAGATTAGAACAAGCATAGCAGGTCTAGGGAAAGTGCAAGTGAGGGAAATAAGATGAGTGGAAGAAGAAAAAACTGTGGTTGGGATGTATTGGATAAGAGAAGAATCTATTTTCAATAGAAAAGGAAGGAGAGAGAGAGAGAGAGAGAGAGAGAGAGAGAGAGAGAGAGAGAGAGAGAGAGAAAGAAAGAAGAAATCAAGGAGTTTTAAATTTGAATCTGCCTCAAGTAATTTATTTACATAAATTTCCTGTTAATTACATTTGTTTTATTGCTTGGAATTATAGAATAAAATAATATAATGCAATAAAAATGTTTCCAAGCATAGATTGTCCTTGTGACAGTATGCAGCCTAACTTTGTATGAACTTTGCTCGTGACCATGCTAAATTAGCCCACAGAATAATCTCAGAATATAAAGTGTCTTATGCCCCGAATAAAGTTGACTATTGCATGAAAAAAAGCATTTCATAATATTATTAATAGCTCAAAAAGTTGACTCTAAAAGTTTAGTAAGCACATATTTTACTTGCTTAACTAAAATGTCAATGTAAAAAATTATCAAAAGCAAATTTAAATTTTTAGAAATACTTAATACAATTTAAAACACCTACGAGCAATATCAGCTTGTGTTTGTTACGCAGTGCTGTGGGGCTTTCCGGTGTTGTGTTGCCTATCATAATGTATTTCATAGTCTAACTTTTTAAGCTGCCAGAATCTTTAAGGGAAACTTGAATGCACTGCCTTTGTTTCTTTGCTTAGAGCATTAAATCATATTTTTATGTGAAGCCATCATTAATAGTTGTAGAAAGACATGATAAATTAAAAACTGTGTTAGACAAATCATTATAAACCAATGAAACTTATGAATGAAAGTTGGGTGTACTGAGAAGTCACAGTTTCAGTTAATAAAGGATGAAATTATTTATGTGCTGATATTCTCACCTGTGGTGTGCATAGATCACTGGTATGAGTTGCCACCATTCTAGATAACTTCCCAGTTTGGGAGGAGGCAACTAAATACAAAAGAAATAGACTGGAGTCGGTTCTCTTATAAATTACATTTTATTATATTGACCATTTTATACTCGTGATATTTTATATCATTGTCACAAAGTTGAGTGACTTATAAATGCCATCTATGTATAAAAAAAGCAAGCATGTATGCTTCTTCTCCAGTCTGAAATGGTTAAAGAGATGGGACTAAATTAGGCATTATTAGTTGACTGCAGGGCATGATTTCAAGATCTTTTCACAAGTTTATTTAAAAGTAATTTAATTAGCTTAAAACCACATGTCTCATAGACATCAGCGGTGATGATTTTGCCTCGTTAACTTAGTCTACGTTTAAAAACATAATGAGACAAATACTGGTGGCTTTGCTTTCCCTCACCTGGAAATTGACTCAAGACACAGCCTGCTGGTTCCAGTGAATCAGAAGTAATTGGTTGTTAAGTGAGCTTTAAAGCAATGCCATGTCTTAATTAACCAGGATCTGTTTCTTTGTGGTAACAGTGTCCATTAACCAGTATGCCCTTTAATACATTTTTTTCTAAATGCTGCACTTTTACTTGTTTTAATATAAACATCTCATATTATATACAATGAATCACTTTTATTATATTCTAGTTATAAAAATGTGACTTTTTTATGTCTTTAAAACTTTAACTCAGTAATAGGAAATATGAGATTATTATTACATTCCCTAATACAATGATATACCTATGTAGAGTACACAGTAGTAGACCCTGTGTGGAGGAACACTCTTCCAAGTTTGTATCTTAGCTGTAATTGTGTAGACTACTGTAGAATGAACTTATTGCACAATTTCATCTCAGAATTTTACTTATCTCAAGTTTGTTATTAAAATCCAGACCTAGTACTCTAGGACTGTATGAAAAACAACCCATTCTTTGGCTGTATGACTCCAATTGCATGCAGTTATCATAGACAAAGCACAATGTTCACGGAAAAATAATCAGCATAAACATTTGATTAGCAAATGTCCTCACTATGTAACTATCAGTATCTCATTTTATAAGAATATTCAAAAATCTCCTCTTAAAATACCATTGCATTCCACTGTGGAGTGCTGTGATGGTATTGGAATGTGGGTGGAATTTATATTACTTAAAATATGACTCTCAAATATTTGTTCAGCACACTGCTTTTAAACTAAAAATTATACAATACTGAATGACAGTCCTCCCTTTCTTTTCCCCTTTCCTCTCTCAGTCTCTTTCTTTCTCTCTTTATCCTCCTTCCTCCTTCTTTCTCTTTCTCCCCCTCTTTTACATGTGTGTACATATAAGTAAATTTTTCCCAGAAATTTACCTAACATTCTTATATTCACATTAGAAAAGGAGGTAGTTGTCTTTATTTTCAAAGCACTAGAGTATAATTATAATCATATTTTAGTATCTTTGTTATATCATTAGTTTTTCAATATTCTAAAAATAAAATTTCTATTAATTATTAGAAAATTTAAAGATTTTATATTTTTAAAATTTGATGTGTGTGTGTTTGTGTGTGTGTGGTGTGCCTATTCTGGTATGATATACCACATAATATGCTCTCAAAAAATCATTTTTATGAGCATGGTAGAGCATACGTCATTTTTATATGTTGAAGCATTATTTTGGGTATATACCCAGGAGTAATATAGCAGAGTTCTCAGGTAGGACTATGTCCAATTTTCTGAGGAACCACCAGACTGATTTCTAGAGTGGCTGTAGCATCTTACAATACCACCACAATAAAAGAGTGTTCCTCTTTTTCCACATCATCAGATCATCCAGACACTGCCTCACCTGGGGACCTATCCCACATGCAGCCACCAAACCCAAGAACTATTACTGATGCAAAGAAGTGCTTACTGGCAGGAAACAGATATGGATGCCTTAACAAAAACAGAGGCTTTGCCAGAGTCATTCATACACAGTTGAGGTTGCTTGCAGCTAATCATCACGCTGAGCACAGGGAACCCAATTAAGGAGCTAGAGAAAGGACTAAAGGAGCTGAAAGGGTTTGCAATCCAATGGGAAGAACAGTATTATCAACCAACCAAACCCTCCAGATCTCCCAGGGACTAAAACTCCAACCAGTGAGTACACATGGAGAGACCCATGGCTCCAGTTGAATATGTATCAGAGCATGGCATTGTCTGGTGTCAATGAGAGGAGAAGTCTTTGATCCAGTGAAGGCTCATTTTTACAATGTAAGGGAGTGCCAAGGCACTGAGGTGGGAGTGGGTAGTTCAGAGAAGGAGCACCTTCATGGAAGCAACATCAGGGAGAGGGGGAATGTGAGTGGGGGCAAAGGGTATAACATTTGAAATGTAAATACAGACAATGACCAATAAAAACAAAAAATATTTTTAGTCCTATAAATTCACAAAGCATGGAGTCTATATAGCATTCAGCATTCGGTACAAAGTAAACAAAGCATCCATCCTGTACTCACTCTTCAGTCTACCCTGATCTTTCTTCACTAGGCTTGACACCTCACCCTCATCTTTTTGCTGAATCAAAAATTTTGAGTTCTTTGGTACTTTCAAGATTTTCAAACTTTCATATCTCAGTCATCTTATAAAGGGCTGTTGTGTTGCTTGATCTTCAGGAAAACTCTACTGACAGTTAAAGCCAAGTTGTACTATGGGGAGTATTTAACAACTACCACCAGAGCCCTGTGCACTGGAAGCCCTGGTAACACAATGAAAGGTACCTACGTCCATCTTACTGCCATCGAAGTTATTATATGGAATGTGTCTGAACTGTTTACAATCTCAGAGGGATCTCTTCCAGTACAAACACCAGTGTCCAGTTCACCAGCAGATGTGTTTTTTTCAACCACTTTTCTGTGTTTACTGGTTGGTTTGGGCCCAAATTCATAGTGATTCTGGCTGGCATACACAACCGCCTGGGGTCGCATTGCTTTCAGTTTAATGCTCATGGACTCTTCACTCCTCACTCCTGACATGACCAAAATATATTCTCTACACCAACCAGATCATGTTGTTTTTTAAAATAGAAACTGTATAGAGTTAAATGTAAACTACAGCTTATAGAAGCATCAGTACTTTAAATATCTCATAGCTCATTTATAATAAAACAAACCTATCAGGGCCCCCAAGACTCTACATGAACTGTACTGTTGAGAGTCGTTTGTGCTGCACCCAAACATGCCGCCAGCTTCCCACCGATGACTCAGCAAACAGAGCTGTTGCCCAGCCCAAGAGACATAGTGTGCATGTCACAGCCCGCTCTCTGGGCATGCTAATGAGCTACTGGAGAGTGCACCAATCAGGTAGCAACAATCAGGAGTCTCCTGGGCATATATAAGCAGTGCATTTTTCTTCCATGTGGGTCCCCTGCTCAGAGTGCTGTACAATAAAGGTTGTTCGCAGAAGAATCCTGTTGTTGCATGCTTTTTCCTGCCGGCGGGAAGTGGGGCACTCCTGGTTTTATTTTATACTTTCTGTCCTTGTTCCTTATGTTGATACCAGAGTCTTTTACTGTTCACGGAATATGACACCTCACACACTGGGAAATGTGGCCTGGCAGTTTCAGTGACCTGTAATTTTCTGCCCTCAGATCTTCAAGTGCGTGGCTCATTTTGTCTTTCATCTTCGAACTCTGCTTTTCACTTTTCAGATATTCTCCCTTAAGCAACATATTAAGCACATTTGCAGCAACCATTTTCTCCTCATATTCTCCATCTTGGAGAATATAGTATTCAGCACACAATGTTCTGCTTCTCATTCTGACCTCCATTAATTTAAGAGAATGGAGACGAGGCCAAAGACAGTATTCCTTCACATTTCCAGTATCCATGTTCTTTTGCTTTCTCCATTTTTAATGTTTGAATGTTGTTATAGTTCTGTTTCTGTTACTGTGATAAAACTCCCCTGACCTAAAGCAACATAGGAAAGGGATGTGTTCTTTGTGGGATGGGAGGTGCTTACAATTCCACCCTACAGCCTATCACTGAAGAGATTTCAAGGCAGGGATTCAAAGCACCAGTCACATAACATCCATAGTCAAAAGCAGAGCAAAACGATTGCATGCACACTTCCTTCTGCTTTACTACACAACCTGCTCTCTCTACTCTGATATAGTCAGGGAGTAGGATGGGCGAATTAATAATCAAACAACACCAAACAGACTTGCCCATACTCCAACACTATCTAGGCAAGTACTCATAGTATACCATTCCTGCAAATGGTGTATTAGGTCATGTCAAGAAGACAGTTAAAATTAAGCAGCAAAAACATTATCTACCATAAACAGCAAAACAAGCATCCAACCTGTGTTTTTAATACATGAGTATAAACAATAAACAAAAATGTTGCACAGAATTATTTATATACTTAAAAGTATTTCTTCTCTTTTAGTATTTGTTTTTTATTATTTTCTAGATCTTTTTCCATGAGTACTGTTACATCATTCAACCCCACTTCCAATAATATTCTTCAGAAATTATATTAATATTCCAACACTTTTCCAGTCACTTTAATAGTTACTTATATCACCTATAACTTGCACGTAGTGAAAATTCTTTTTCTCCCATTCAGTTAAAATGATTAAGTAGATACTGCATATGGGAGACACAGCTGGTGACTCAAAAATTCATCACTGAGGATACAGTGGTTCATACAGGGACAATAGCCTTGTTTTGTAGTGAACGAGAGTTAGTGTGGCTGTTCCAGAACACAGAAGAATGAGCAGGGAGCAGCAAAACATAAATCAGAGTGAGGAGGCAGAAGAACAGCCTTTACCTTCGTCTCCAGCATTGTTCTTCTGACAAACACTGGAATACAAACGAAGTAGTAAGGCCACAGCTGTTTTCTTTAGTCTCTCACCCTTTCTAAGCGAGAGCCAAAAGGGGACAGGCACAGTAGATTAAAAATATCTTCTAGTATACATTACCACAGATTTCATATTAATGCTATTTTTTTCTCTTAGCAGACCTTTTTTGGGAGGGCCCTCCTCGACCTTCTTAATCATTCTTATTCACGAGGCCCTAACAAATTATTTTTAAATCTCCAAAATGTATGATTGTTTTAGACATGCTGGGACTTAGTCAATGGCTTTGAGTCTTGAATGCATGTTAAAATCAGGAATTCAAAGACACTCTGTAGTCTGAGCATGGAAGCCAGCAACAGTAAAAAACCCTCAGCTGACGTTGACATGCAGCCAACTTTTAAAATCATGGGTCTAGGCCAAGGACAGAACATTAGCCAGCTTAATGAATTCATTTTGGTTATCTCATCCATATTTCTGCTTTCAAACTCGATGCCATTTAAACTACAATAGACAAACAATAGATGATTCTCTTATCGGGCATGGTATCTTTCATCTCTTAGTCTTAAAAATCAATTATAGAAACATGAATGTAACATTATGAGAACTGACCAGGTTATAGCTAGGAATATATATGTATACACTTGTACACATGCCATAACAATTAGTGAAAAAAAAAGAGGCCAGGAACTAAAAAGAGAATGAGTGTGCACATCAGAGTGTTTGGAGGGAGGAAAGAGAATGGAAAAGGTTGTAATAATAATTATAAGTATTATAACCTCAAAAATTAGAGTAAATGTCAGCAATGGTGATTGAAATAACATAACTAAATAATTTAGCTTCTTTTTCTCTTACCTACCATGTAGTGCTGTGTCTGTTTTAATAATCCATGCTTCATCAGCATATGCTATTATATTTAATTCTCTGTGGTCTTGCCTGATGTATTTGCAGTAATCTTATCATTAAAACAAGCATATGGAAGTAACATTTATACAACTACAGGGACATGACTTATTCAGGTTTGCAAAAGAATATCACAGAGAAATTCATGAAACTTAAAAAATTAATCTTCTTTTTACTTGCTACAGTGAAACAGCAGTTGGTACTTAACCAAATACCATAGGATATATTTGTAGATAAGCTAGCATAATAATAAATGGAATTAACGCTGCTTGTAGCCCTTATTCCCAAAAGAAAGGATATTTTTATTTCACCAGGAAAATGTTCTAAAAATAATACATAGCCTGTGTGTTACACTTGTCAGTACAAAATTTAGCACTAAATGGAGTCACCTTTGTAAATATGGCTAATTTGAATATTCTTTTAGATCCATGAGTTAAGCAGTGAGTCATATCTTAGAATATTATTCTATATAATCAATACCTATCTTGATCCTAGCCTTATTACATTATTTCATATGACTAATACTGCTTGGGACAAAGTTCAATGAAAATTAAAACCATATGATGTCATTGTATGACCCTCTAACCTAATGATTTTTCTTTTCTCTATCTCATATCCACATTCATTAATCATGAACTTGACTCAATGCTACAAACAAAAAGTTTTGTTTTTAGCAAGAACAGCTTGCTAGGAAGCCACATCTGCAATTCATAATTTGAAGATCAAAGAGTAAAATTAAGAACAAGAGCTATTTTAAGCTATAATTTCATAATGCTGAATACCATTATTTTATACTTACAGACAAAGCAATACTCATAAATAATTGGTTTGGTCTCCTCATAAGAAAAGTACTAAAACTTATTAGAAATACTGTATTGACTTTTAGCTTGGTTTACATAGAATAAAACAACACAAATACATGTATTTAAGAAAATTAAAATCTATTTTATTGTAAAATATTACTATTAACAATCTTAGACTCAGTGGATATTGTTAAAGTCAAGAAAGTGATACTGACCTTGGTAATTTGATAGCACATTATCAGATTATGGTAAAAGTAAAATTGTCTGACTTTTCACATAACATTTTTCAGTTACATGAGATTTCTCAGGATTTTTCCAGAAAATGACAGGTCACATTTTCCCATGGCACACTCAATATGTGGAACTGCTGCACTTGTTCTGCACTGTGATGACTCAGATATGTGGCAGGGCACAGCCAAGGCCATCTGCTTGGTCTCTAGAACCTACAGAGGACAACCTCCGCATGGGGCCTGGAGCGTCTGCTTTGCTGATGACAAAATAGCTGTCATGCATTTTGGGCAGACCATGTAAGTATAACAGTATGCAGAGGGGGTCGGTACCAGACTGTGCTGTACAGTTGATATCGTTTGTCTGTTCTTGTCCATTATAGCACCTTTAAACTGGTCTCTAACCCCCTCTTCACAACTCCCTTATACTCTATCTAAAGACTGCTTTGTACAGGTGTGTGTGTGTGTGTGTGTGTGTGTGTGTGTGTGTGTGTGTGTGAGAGAGAGAGAGAGAGAGAGAGAGAGAGAAAGAGAGAGAGACAGAGAGAGAGACAGAGAGAGAGACAGAGAGAGAGACAGAGAAAATAAAGAGAAAGAGAATAAAACAGAAAACATAAGAGATTCTCTCTCTCTTTCTCTCTCTCTCTCTGGTGTGTGTGTGTGTGTGTGTGTGTGTGTGTGTGTGTGTGTGTGTGTGTGTGTAGCATGGGAAGAAATATGTTTGGTCCTCCTGCACCCTTATTTTTGGCACACATCTAGAATTTTAGAATAAGACTATGTTTTCATGTGTTAGGACTTGAAGAATGGTTGCCAGGGGAACCATTTATATGATAAGAGGCTTGATATTGTGACCTCACCCACTGCTGGGAGGAAAAAGAAGCTAAAGATTAAGTTGGAGACCATTAGTCAATTATTTAATCAATTGTACCTATATAGTTAATAGTCCATTTAAACCAGAATATATGGGATTGAAGAGCTTCCAGAATGTTGAGCAAATGGAGGTTCTGGAAGATGGTTAGACAGAAAAGGTAGGAAAATTTCCCTTTCACCTTATTCCCCAAATTCATCATCTGTATCTCTTCATCTAACAACAGTTCACCAATATCCTTCAGAAAAAAATCAGTAAGCAAAGCAACCATTCCCCCGAGTTCTGTGAATAATGCTGAAGAGGGCCCTTGATTTATAGTAGAACAGTTAGTAGCAGAAGGTTCCATGTGAACTTACGATTACTATGTGAAATACAAGAGAATCTTGGGAGGCTAAGCCTTTAACTGTGAAATCTGATGCTATCTGGAATATTGTTAGAATTGAGTTAAGTTATAGGTCAGCATGTTTCTGTAAAAACTGAGCAATTCTTTGATGTGGGGAAAAAATCCTAAATATTTAGTGACTTAAACTCAAGGTGTGATGTGAATGTTAAAGGGAAACTATAGAGAACCATTCATTTTTTATTGTAAAGAAATGAATATGTATGTTATTTTTCAAGACACATATGTAATTGCAATCACTGAAGATAGAATGAAGTAAGAACATGATTGTGAAAAAGAAATAGATCTTTAGTGGTTTTATTAAGATTGTTCCCACAGACTAGATATTTGAACACTTTCTCCCAGTTGATAGTTCTTTTTGAGGGGCGTTAGAAAATCTAGTTTTACTGGAGAACTATGCACTGGCATTAATTTTGGGCATATAAAGTATTTCCACACATCCTGTTCACCCCTCCCCCACACTTCAGGTTTTCATTCAAAGACATGGGCTTTTAACTTCTTACTCCCGCATTTTTACTACCTGCCTCCACACTTCCCCACCTCTGGAACTATAAGCCAAACAAAATATGTCAAGAAACATAATTTGGTCATGGTGTTTTATCATAGCAAAGGTACCTACTACAAGATCAATACAAATACATGTATAATAATTGGGAAAAGAAGACAACAGAGAAACTCCTTAGTACAAAATAGAATAAATTTTGTACTAAATGAAAATATGTTTCAGGTAAAATTGGTGTCTACCAGGTGCTTAGTATGATCCAATAGTATGGGGAACATCTAGTGTAAAATCAAGTGATCTTACTGAGCATGTCTAATCCTAATAATGGTAGCTTTTTCATCATTGTGGTGAAGACAGTGTAAGAGGAAATGGGGAAATGTTATTAGTTTAGTACAAGTAAGTACTTTGACTGAGGTGTTGGAGAGATGGCTCAGTGGTTAAGAGCACTGAGTGCTCTTCCAGAGGTCCTGAGTTCAATTTCCAGCACCCACATAGTGGCTCACAACCATCTGTCATGGGATACGATGTCCTCTGGTATGTCTGAAGACAGTTACAGTGTATTTATATACATTAAATAAATAAATCTTTTTAAAAAAAGAACGGTGACTGACAAAGATCATGTGCATTAATGTGTGACTCCATCTTCTGCTGAATGATATCACATTTTTTACATCTCAAAGATTTGTTACATCATGCATGGCAGCCTTACAGAAGAAAAGCAGTGTAAAACCTGTTTAAATTAAAATGATTCATATGGAAGACCGAGCTTCAGCAAAGTTGCAATGCTAAAAGATGACAGTAACTCAAGCTGTAAAAGAAATTGACAATTTGGCTTAATAATTAATAAAGGAATTTGTCACAGAATCCAAACTTTCAGCCAGGTTTGAGTAATATTTATAGTGTTTGACATAGCAAGTGTGAAAGGAAGATCAGGTCAGACAGAAACACAATAAATCCTTCAAGTTATTGAAACAGAAGTATATTTGTATGTCCCATGCAAACTGCTCCAGTGTGCACTCTAAGCAGCACACACTTAGTTTTCTTTTTCTTCTTCACAATTTTGAATACAAAATTATGGCAACTTTGGCCTCTTCCTCCCTTAGCAAATCAAGAAGTTTTCTATTTTTTACTTGAAGAGAGAACCTTAAATTTTTTCTGAGGTAATTCAGAATTGCCAGCATCACTACTCTTTACTGGGGCCCCTGTGAGGAAGAAAGGGGCATTATCGTCACAGCATACAGCAGCATGACATTGGCCCAAATAACCAAAACACTACATAACAGTTTGCGGTGGTTTGTGTATGAATGTCTCCCATACTTCCTGCCACAAGTATGTAGATAAGATGTAAATCCTCAACTACTGCTCTAGTGCCAGGCCTGCCTGCCTGCTGCCGTGTTTCCTATGAAGATGGTCATATTCAGTCTCTAATACATTAAACAAGTTCTCAAATAAATGTTTTTCTTTGTAAGTCAGCTCGATTACAGTGTCTCTTCATTGCAATAAAAAGTATTTAGGGGATGCCATAGTAGGAAGGCAGGAGGGAGTGGGTAGGTGGGGGGAGTGGGGGAGCATTCTCATAGAAGCAGGTGGAGGGGGATGGGATGGGGTGTTTCTAAAGGGGGAACCAGAAAGGGGAGGTAACATTTGAAATATAAATAAAGAAATATCCAATAAAAGAAAAGATAAAAGGAGTAACTAAAATACAATTGGGTCGTATAAAAATCTAAGAATAATAAAAAGGATACTCAACAACTGTCAAGATGGAGTGAGAAGTGAAATTTCAGTGAACTAAAAAGCAACATTTTTTTTTCTGGAATTTTCCATCTTCTATTTTCAGATACTGAGTATTGAAGATAACTGTAATGAAGAAAGTAGAGGTGCAGAAGTTGGAAGTTGGGGTATATAGTATGCTCCTGCATTGTATTGTTTCCAAATTGCCTATTTTAAATGTAATTTTAATAAATAAGTAACCAATGTCAAGAAAATCAGAGAAATGGATGAGTGAAAAAAATGTAAAGATATTTATAGTAAAATAATTGTTGAAGAAATAGGATGTATTTTCTCACCCTATGCTGTGGATCCATTATCAAAGTATTCCAATTATTTTTCATAACAACATAAAATATTATTACAGTTTTTTTACAAACCAAGATGTTGATATCTGTATAATATTTATTCATATCAACCTTTTTTCATATAAATAATAATACTAGTTTGCAGTATGCTTTCTTCAGTGTTATACTGAAGGTTCAACATGGTTTTATTGTAGTTATAATGATGTTCCTCACAATTAACAAAAAATATTTTTGAATAGGCCTGTGAGGATGGGTGTGTAGAAAATGCTCAGTAATCTGACTTCGAAATGTTTGTGTGTCAATCTAGAGTTGATGATGCTGTATATATGCTAGTTCTGATTATTAGCCATTTAGAAGCCTCTACCATGATTTTCATTGTATCTGAAAATGTACATTTGAATCAAAAATTCTTAAAGGTCCTTTCTTCATACCCCTACCAGTAGCTGTTCTTGCTTTCTCGAAACCATTTTGAATGTACCGTCCATTTTCAGTTTTTATTTCAAAAGTATCTGTAGTCATTTTCACACTTGTTAAATATGCCATATTCTCTTTTAATGTCAGTGGTTGAACTTTTCATCTAGCAAAGATATTAATCCACTGTCCAATGAATACCTGGAATCCCTTATTGTGCAAGCTGCGTCGTCCTTCTGAATATTGTACCTTTAGCTATAAAAAGGCTTTTAAAATTTCTTTTAACTTAGTTTATTGTTACTGTGATTATATGTGGGCTTGCACAGTCCATGACACGTCTTTGGACCGCACATGGTCAGTGTGTGCATCTCCCTTTGTGAAATTGGTGTCTCTCTAGATTCTGCTGTGCTGTGTACTCTGTGAAGCTCGCCCTTGAGCTTCTGGATAACTGTCCTGTCTCTGCCTCCCATCTGTTTGCAGGAATGTTGGAATAATAGCTATGTGGTACTAGATATTTTACATGAGGTCAGGTGATCAAACCAAGATGGTCAGCAGGTAAAACAAGCCCTTTTACCCATTGAGCCATTAGGATGGCCTAAGAAGCTTTCAAACTTAATATATCCCACTTGTCAATCCTTTATATATTTCCAGGTATAGTTTTACTCAGAAAACTATTAGCTGGTGCTTTGATTTTATTTTAGTAGTTTTTCAAATTTTCAGGTTGTTACATGGAGGTCTTTAATCCATTTGGTCATGATGTTTGCCGTACAAGAAAGAGAGAAGACACCATGAGATAGTTGAATTACTCTGATAACAAATCTCCATATAGTATTCTAAAATGAAATATAACACCAAATATAGAAATTAAATTCAACAAAGAAGTATAGATTGGTCATCATTTGTCTTTTGTTACATACTTTCCATGTAACTATTGAACATGTTTTTAAAGACAGTTTACTTAAATATTATGTAGTTTTGTAAAAGTGTTAAACATCTTATTAATTTTTAGGATACTATGTTTCTCTAAATTGTACATTAAAATTTTATCTCCTCCTCAAGAGCCTGGTTTATTTCATCAAGACCAGGTGGCAGATCCTAACTAGACATCATATCTGATATTATTTTGATTGTAGACTTTCCAGAACGGAAAAAGATAAAATTTTGCTTTTGAAAACTTCTCAATATAGTATTTTTATTGTAACAACTAGATGAGATTAATTGATTTTGTATATATTATGTATATAATTTTTGAAAGGTAAATGTCTGTAAGATATTCTTCTGTGATTAATCTTTTTTATTAAAAATGTTTCACTCAAATATTAAGGCTATAGAATATTCCTGTGAGAAGGTTAGAAGCTGTTAAAAAGAATAAATACTTCTGCAAATCCAAATCATAATTAAGTAGACATTTTTTAGTTATGACAATATAAATAAATATAGGGATTATAAGCAAAGTGTAACAATTTTGGAGGGCAAATTTGCACTCCACTCTGTAACCACTGCAACCAAGAGGAGTATAGTTAAAGTTGAAAACACAGTGAGTGAAGAGTGGACACCAGAAAGAAAGAGACAATCATTTTCTCTGCAAAAATTATTCTGCCCAGCCTCTGCCACTTTTCTTTTTTTTGGCAAAATTAAATATATATATATATATTTATATACTTAATATATTATATATATTAAATATATATAATTAGATACTCTCTGTATTTACATTTGAATGTTATCCCCTTTCCCCACCCTGCTTCCATGCCCCCTCCCCACTACTTGTCTCCAGGACGGGGCACTCCTAATCACCCTCTCCACCTCAGTGCCTTGGCATTCCCCTACATTGGGAAAATGTGCCCTCGCAGGACCTAAGGCCTCTTCTCACATTGATGCCAGACACTGCTATCTTCAGCTAAATATGCCCCTGGAGCCATGGTTCTCTCAATGTGTGCTCAATCATTGTTGTTTTAGTTCATGGGAGTTGTGGAGGATTTGGTTGGCTAATAATGTTTTGTTTTGTTTTTTTTTTTTACTCAACTATTAAAAAAATGACTTTATGAAATTCCTTGGCAAGAGGATTGAACTAGAGACTATCATCCTGAGTGAGTTAACCCAGTCACAAAAGAACACACATGGCATGCACTCACTGATGAGTGGATACTTGATCCAGAAAGCTCTGAATACCCAAGAAAAAAATTCACTGACCTTATGAAGCTTTAAAAAATAAATAAATAAAAAGGAAAACCAAAATGTGGACACCTCAATTCTTCTTAGAATGGAGAAAAAAACACAGGAGGAAATACAAGTTCAAATACAGGAGCAGGGATTGAAGAAAAGATCATTCAGAATCTGCCTTACCGTGGGATTCACCCCATATGCAGCCAGCACAACAACTTTTCAACTTGTACCCACTTGTTTCCTTGGAAACACAAGTAATGAAAAACCTTAAGCAATGCAATTTATTAGCTATTTTATTAAAATGTATTAGGAAAAGAGAAAAATGACACAAGACATGACTTTGTACTCCAAGGAGTTGTAGGTGCCAAAAATTAAAGACACAAGTTAAGGCACAATAGTATGCACTTGTAATCCCAGCACTTGGGAGAGAAGGTCAAGCAGATCTCTGAAGGTTGAGGCCATCCTCATCTACCTTCTCACCAAAGATATAAATATGTGATAATGTTTTCCTAGTAGAACTTGTCCTAGCAACTTCTTAATCTTGATTAACTTTTTTTTGGTTTTTTTTTTTTTGTTTGTTTGTTTTTGCGTTTTAACATACTCTTACATTGACTAAACATCTATCCAGAATGCTTGGCCCTTTCTTGCTACCTGCACCACTTTATTGTTTTCCACTTTGAAGTGTGTAATTAAATCATCTGATTTGGAGTGACTATACCAACCAGTGAGATAATGTCTCTTTGTATCAGTTGTTTTGCTCTCAAAATTATTTTAACCTGAATCCTGAAAGGCATAAAGAGGTGACTCGTTCTGTACTGCACTGAGATTAAATGTGGAATTGAATAACTATTTCTTACACCTTTCTTTTTTGCAAGCTACATTCTTCTTTTTTTTTTCAGCATCAATTTGTACTTGACATTCTTGATGACACTTTTTATATAGTTTCTTATTTAACTTTTATAGTCTTTGCAGGTTAAAGTACAGAGAGTTAAAATTCCCTAATGGTATACAGCACATATTAAAATTCAAGGATTTAGGCAAGATCTGCCAGGGCCAAGTCTGACTAAAGAGTAACTGTCAATTAATTGAATGTATTACCCTGTACTACATTCTAAATCTGAGAAATAACATTTCAATAAAGGGATTGTTAGAATGATGGGTAAAAGCTCAAATTTTATGCTAACATATTTCCACAGTTTGTCCTCTGTTTTTTATGAGAGTATCTTTATCTTTGGGAAATGTATCAAAATTATTTCTGTGCAAGAGAATTAAATGTATACCATCTATAGGCTAATGGTTCTATATTAACAACATATATTCATATTACACACTTTTTAAATACTAATGACTGGTAAAGTAATTTTCATGAAAATTAAATGAAGAATATTTTGAAAATTTTATGTGACTAAAATCTTTTTATAACATAGACTAAACAATCTGCAAAGTAGTAAATTATCAGTAGTAACTATTGTGACAAATTCCCCATTTTTGCTGATTTTATTTTATTTTATTTGAAATCAGGTAGGTCCCATGTAGTTCAGGCTGGCCTGAATTCATGTAGACAAGAACATCCTTGAAAACCTCATCCTATGGCCTCTTTCTCCCAAGTGCTGAGATTGCAGGAGTGTTCTATGACTGTGACCAAGTCCAAGAATTTGGGAGACAAAAGGAGGTGCTAGTTGGGAATTTGTGCCATCCTGGTCTATAAAACAAGGTCTAGTCTATCCAAGGTTAGATAATGAGACTATCTCAAAAAAGAAAAAAAGAAAAAGAAAAGAAAAAAGAAAAAAACCATGACACCATTGTAGCATTTACTACTATGGCTGTATAATTATGTTTTGAGATCAGAAAATGTGATACATCTTTCCTTGTTTAAAATTTCTTTATTTTCATTATTTTCTTAGTTTTTTTTTTTTTTTTTGTAAATTTTAGAATGAGTTGTGTGCTTCTATTAAATTGGCTTTGGAATTTTGATGAGAAATACATTCACTTTTAGGACCATTTCAGGTAATATTAAAATCAGCAGTATTCCAACTCACAAACATGAAAATCTTTCCATTAATTTCTGTATCAATTTCTTTCATCAATAAGGTATAATTTTTTGCATGTAGGATTTTCACCCCTTTGATAACAAAATTCCCCTACTTAGAAAAACGGAGTTTATATCTAGCTGTATATTTTGTTTTAGTGTTTGAAAAGGCTGCATTTTTCTATGTTATTACATACTGCTTAAGCAAGAATTACTTCTATGTTCAATGGAATGAGAATGCTTTGTTTTGTAAATAAAATTTTCAACCAAATGTTTTTCAATTTTATTTCATCTTCAACACCTTTTGGAGTCTTATTTAAATGCTCTGCAAATGACATCTACTTGTAATCATTTAAATGGAGAAAGCTGCTGTATTTATAGTTGTGATCTCTTGGCTCCCTCTTCGCTAATCATAATAAACACACGGTGATATACAGTGTGATGGTTTGCATATGCTTGGCCCAGGGAGTGGTACTATTAGAAGGTTTGGCCTTGTTAGAGAAATTGTGTCACTCTGAGGGTGGGCTTGGAGACACTCCTTCTGATGGTTTGCATATGCTTGACCCAGGGAGTGGCACTATTAGAAGGTGTGGCCTTGTTGGATGAAATGTGTCCCTCTGTGGCTGAGCTTGGAGACACTCCTCCTAGCTGCCTGAGGAGAATTAGTCTGTTCCTGGCTTCTTTTGGATGAAGGTATAGAAATCTCAGCTCCTCCTTCATTATGCCTGCCTGGATGCTGCCATGTTCCTGCCTTGATGATAATGGACTAAACCACTGACCCTGTAAGTCAGCCCCAATTAAATATTGTCATTTATAAGACCTGCCTTGGTCATGGTGTCTGTTCACAGCAATAAAACCCTAACTAAGACATACAGATATGAGAATTATTTTATTTCTGCTAAGTAGGGTTTTTTTTTTTTTTTTTTTAAATTTTTACCTCTAAACTTATGATTCCTCACTAGGAAGGAAAAGGATTAAACTGTTGATACTAATACAAAATAAATTTTAAAAATGTAAGAGGTACTGTTAATATTATAAGGAAACATTTCTTCATTAGAAGTAAAATCACTACCAACAAGACATCAGTCTTTCTTTTGACTAAACTTTCTAATTTTTTTTAAATACAATAAAATCATAATATTGTTTGGCTTTAATGTCCACAACAATTGGATATATGTGCAGAAGTTCATAAATAATTTAGTGTTTCTGAATTTTATTATAGGTTTTAATTTGTCTGAACAATACTATTTATTTTGTAAATTCACATTGCAAACTTATAACTATATTTTATTTTTTGATTCTTTGTTTTCTTGTTTTGTTTCATTTGTTTTTAAATGTGAGGTTGGTGATATAGGTTAGCAGTTAGGGGCACTTGCTGCTCTTGCTGAAGCCCAGAGTTCAATATCTACCAATATTGAGAGGCTTATAACCTTCTGTAATTCTAGCAGTAGAGGATTTCATAGCTCTTTTTAGCTTCCATTGGAACCCTGAAAATCCCATATACATTAAAAACACTTAAGGCAAGAGTTTTTAAAATTCATATGAAAACTTACACATACATAAAATAGGCATCCATAATATTTGGTGCTTTCTTGTTGTTACTCATAGATTTACTTTGTAAGACCAGTATAATACGGATTTAACAGTATTAAATCCCTATATCATTTTGTGTGATAAACCTAGTTTGTAAATCTGAAAAAGTTTAAAATTAATGATTCCACAAAATATAATAGTGCATAAAACTATCTTGTGCTGCCTTTCACATTCTATGTCCATCCCTCAGAGCAAGCTTTGTATAAAAAGTATACTTGTTCAATTGTATATAATTATTTTTACTGTGTGGTAAATAATTAATTTCCTCTTGGTGGCTGAGCCACCATATGCTTAACAGTCACTTTCTATATTAAAAGCATCTACATTTGTAATGACTTTCAGATGACTAAACTGTCAGTTAGCATAAGAACTAATGTATATAATTTAAGAGTGTATACCCTTCTAATTGTGTGATTATGGGAATTTCATATAAACTATTAAAAGCCCCTTTACTATTGACCTGCAAATACCAGGGACAAATGGATCCAACATAAAAGACATTTATTAGTTTATCATACATAATTAAGTTTTTTTTAGAGTGGCTACCAACACTATTTTTTTCCTTTTTCTTTTTGGAAAGTGAACAGTTTTGCATGCTATATCTTGAAATAGAAGTTTCTGGTTATATCATGTAATACAGATTCATGTTGTGTGTTGCTGAGGGAAGACCCATGTAAGCACAAGGAATGTTTGGAAAGAATATATGTGAGACCCAAGACTTGACTGAGTGCTTCCATAAGTAGCTGTGCAGCTCTTTCTTAGTCTTCTGTCCTTGCTGATTTTTACTTCACGGACAGAGGCATGGCCAAGAACTTCTGGCATTCTGACTAGTCCTGGTTCCTCATACTAACTTACATCCATTTGGCAGTGGCTGGGCAGTTTCTGCTGGATTGTGCCACCATTGTTGATTTGTGTTAAGTGACACTTTTGAACTGGACTATCAGAATCCTGACAGACACTGGAATCATCTCTAAAGAAATACTTGCTAACTGGTCTACATTCCCATGTCCTATTTACCATATTTTCTCTCCTAACATTGAACGATGGGCTGGAAGGTTAAAGTGTTTCAGAAGAACCCTTTTGAAAATAGATTTTTAAAAATCTAAATCTACATTATCTACTGCTACAAATATTTATAGGTAGACAACTTTATTTTAATCAACTCTCCTTCAACATTTGCTGTATTGTTCAAGAAAATTGTTTTTCTCAAGTGAATACTTCTTACACTTTCTTTAATTATTAAACTACCCAAATTATTATTAAATACTAAAATGACCAATCTACCAGTTTTCAAGTACTTTTGAGTAATATGTCGTAATCCTATGAAATGGTATATGAAATATCCTTATAGTTAAAATAAGAAGAATATAAATTCTAATCAAAATGCCTTTAAAATAAAACAAAAATTTGGTTTACAAAGAAAAGATAAATGGAAGTGTTTCTTCATACAGGCTTTCATTAAGAGGAAAAGTATGGCTTATGGTTGAAGGAGGCCATCGTTTCCCTTATATTTCCTTCTGGAAAAGAGGTTCATTTTAAGACTTTCTTTCTTTCTTTCTTTTTTGAAACAGCATGACTGCCAAAAGCAACTAGATTCACCTCTCTCTTGGCCTAATAGAGGAGGAATGATGGCTTCCATCTCATTAATTTTTCCTCTAGTTGAATATACACAGAAGTGGAATCATTAAACTGAAAGTTGTAATTCAAATCATAGAGCCATAGTCATGTACACTTATGGCATGCAGACACACACAACAACAACTACAATTAGTTTTAAAAATAATAAAAATAAATCTGTTTTGAAAAGACAGATTAGGACTAATTGAAATTAGATAGCAATGATGCAAGACAGATATTTTCCAATATGAACAGCAAGGGTTTAATATTGAAATATGCTCAGACAGAAGTTGAAATGAAATCCAGCTAGTCTTGCTAAATTAGGTTTTATTTTTCAGGTAAGCAAAGTATATTAGACATAATGAGGTCAACTTATGAAGAATTCACAATACTGGATTTGGGACTGTACATTTTTGTCCTGTGGAAGTAAGAAATCACAGCTTTATTTGAACAGATAATTAACATTTTAGAGGTATTTGCATTAATCTGTTTTTCTACTATTATAACAGAATAGATGATACTGGATACATATACAGGCATACTTAAGTTCAACTTGGATGTGATAAAAGTCTATGCTTTCTGAAGATAAAACCATCAAAACTCCTTCTGACCAATCCACATTATGATAGTCTTCATCAAGACAATGACACAAGCAGGAAGACATTGAATAAAAAGAAGCTAGAGACTGCAGAAAGCCTCATTGAACATGTTCATCTGAGACTAATCAGGGTTTTATGAGAACCATATTGATTTTTCCCAAAGATAGCACCCAAAATAAACCAGTTACATCTCACTGCATCTTAAATGCTCTATTGTCACAACACCATCCAAGAGTGGAGTCAGAATAGTGAAAAAGGTTCTCAGCGCTTGTGAGACATGTACTTGTGGTTGTGCATTTTACTCGTGTTATTGTTCTTAGCTCTCAGAGTCTAAATGGTCTGATGCCCTGAATAAAGTTGGCTGTTGCATGAACATTTATTCTGGGTCATTTACCAGCTTTGCTTTTTCATTGCTTTTGAACCAGTTAACACTCTACCACCTGTTAACCTCTTCACTTGTTCTGATTGGCACACTCCCACTTTGTTTAACATGACAGTGTTTTATGAGGAAAGTAAGTCGAGCAATGGTACTGGGGAAGAACATTTCTTAATCAGAAATGCATAGTAAGCAACTTATTTATTGAGAAATATTTGTTTCATCAGCCATTATTTTAAAGAACTTAAAACCAGTAAACAAAGCAAGCAGAAAATTCTGCACTCCTGAAGCTCATATTCTCGTGGGAAGCCTCATGCACAAATACATTCAGTTTTCCTGTCAAATTTACAAAGTGGGGATCATTAACCATATTTTAGAGCCAAGTCATTAGAAAATAAATTAATTTACCAAGGTGACATAGTTCCTAATTGGCAATTAGAAATATAATTTCAGGAGTATGTCAGAGAAGTTGGAAATATGTTTTTAGGAAAATGATAAGGAAGTTTAAATAGGAGGATAAAGCTGTTACCCAGACATGTTTTATTAAGGTTCAGTATAAAGCAGTGTAAGAATAACAGGATAGGCAGAAGAGCTGACTCAACTGTTAAGAGCACTGTTATTACTCAGAGGACCTGATTTTGATCCTTTGCTTCCACACAGCCACTCACAACCGTCTGTGACTACAGTTCTACTCAAATGCTATGCTCATTTCTGACCTCTGCAAGCAATCATGCATGTGATATACATACATACATACATACATACATACATATGTACATTCAGGAAAACACCAATACACATATAAAATATAAAAGAGTAACAGAAATATAGATCAACAGGCTAATTCACATTAACAAGGCTAAATTGGTGCTAAAGAAAATAGAAGAAATAAGTTAAAGAAAACAACTGTTAATTCTAATTTGGAATAACTATCAGAATGTCAAAAATACACTTTACTTGGAAGAAAATGAATATTTTATATCTAAGGTATAACATTTGAAGTTATGGACTGGTATTGAACCAAAATATAAAAAGATGACATGTAAATGTCTCATGAATGTGACATTGTACAAACTTTGACCCTAAGTAACTTCACTCTATTGCTGTTATCTTTTGAATCATTGTAAATTGAGATGATAATAGCACCACAATTAACATTACTGTTTCAGAATTAAATGAAATATTGTAAAATATATAGAAATACCTCCACACATATCACATGTTGAGTAAATACTACTTATTATATTTTTGTTAGTAAATGTTGAAAAGTTTAAGATTAAATAATGTATTTATTAACTATAAGTATAAAATCTTAGTTTTGTCATATACATTAAGAAATAAAGGAGAAGTATAAATACAGAATAAAAATTATTAAGACAAGTAGTTATACTGAAAACATAAGTAGAAACAGAAATAACAATGTTGTAACACCACTTATGTTAACAGTTGATACTTACTTGGTACTTATTCCTTTACACTAAAAGTCTTTGTGTATTATGCGGACTTTTTTCTGATTTAACAATTCTTTCAGTGTAGAAATATAAGCTTAGATCATGCAGTTTATACATGGTAGAGAAAGGATTTGTTTCTAGATAAATGGATGCAAGCTCCCAAATTGGATATTTTACACAAGACAATCTGTGAATTTTGGAGTCAGAGACAGGAGGATTGCTACAGGTTCAAGGTCAGTCATAATTTTGGAATGAAGAGTTCCAGGGTACCCAGGCAGCTAGGACTACAAAATGAAAGCCAAAAGGAAAAAGAAACAAACAAACAAAAATCAAATACCCCAAAATGTACATACACAGAGACATGAAAAGACAGAGCTGAATGACCTTTAACAGATTTACTTTAAGATTCATTTAAGGTTTCCAAGCACGGTGGTCTCAGGAAGATAATTGGAACTGCTTTACTCTGTGTGCATTTTGGATAGCTAAATACTTAAACCCAACTCAACTCAATCATAAAGAGAAGATAGATAAAGCATTATGTACATAATTTAACAATCTTTGAATCATTTTATTTTCCTCTTCAATGAAGCGATGGCTTAGGAAGTGTTTAACATGTGCAGTAAGTGCACCAGAAAAATATCAAAGTCTCAATAGGAACAACAGATATAATTACTCTGAAGTTTAAAATAAATAACAGATAAGGGAAGACTCAAGATATTTCATAATAATATTTTGTCTATGCACAATGCATTTTATTTAAATATCTCAGTGGACTCTATTATAGCTCATAATTATAATCAAATTTATGAACATTCCACTGAGTTAGTTGGTATTTTGTTATTATTACAGATGAGAAGAATATAAATTTGTCAAGGTCACTCAGAGAGTCAGAGGCTGAAGAAAGAATACAACAGAAGTCTTTTAATTCAAGTCATCTGGTAAATATAACCACGAGCTTACAATGGGAATGGCGAAGTTCATTGAAATGTCAAAAGAAATTACACTGAAAAAAGAAATATACCTCTGGGAAGCAACTTTGATGCTTTTAAGTGGAAAACGTGACAACCCTTGTGTCTCAAGTTCCCATGTTACTCTATATTTCAAAATATTAAAACATGTAAGAAAAAAAGCAGTAACTAAAATGCACTTTTATTAGGGGTCATATTTGTAAATAGAATGCTGAGGATAGCAGAAAAATGTTTTCTGTCACTAGGAGAGCAGTCATGGAGAAACAGTGAAGTTCTCTGAGTAGATTAACAACTAACAATTCTTTTAGTCTCCACCAATATAATAACTGTTGAAGTTCAAAGTAAATAGAAATAAGCATAAAATAGAAAGATTTTAGTTTTAGTGTGTACGGTTGGGCCATTTCTTGGAACATGTTATTTTGTTCCTAGCCTTGAGACATACTTGTCCACAAGGAAGGGTCAGTGCATCCAACTTAAAATTTTAGCTCTCTCATTCCCCACTTCTTCTAGTGGCTAGTTCTAATCTTAGAACTCAGTATCCTGCTCTTCAGACCTCTTGAAGTCCTTCAATGCATGATATTGCTGGCGAAGTATTAAAATCTGCACTCTTTCCCTAATGAAAGCTACTAACTTATTTAGGATGCAGGGTATAAATGTAAGAAGCAAAAGCAAAATTAAAAGAGGCCCTACTAATGAGGAGATTAAAGTAGTCAGCCATCGGGATCTGTTAAACCATCTCTTAAACCATCCTTGTTGTTCTTCTCTGTCTCTTTTTCTTTTGTCTAGTCTTTTTCTTAGCATACTCAGAGTCTTTAATCACCCCCGAATGATCTAGTTAAAAGCAGCACTCTTCTCTTAAGACAGTACATAGCCCTCTATCTTAAGGAGCAGTAAGTCTAGTCCCCTTCTGTTTTGCAAGACCACCTCTGAGAGGGAGGTCAGTGACTCTTCAAGCTTAGGTATGGATTGTTCTGGGTTTGTAAATCCTCATTTATTGTGGACCTCAATGTATGGAAATATTGAGGAGTCTACATTAGTGCTGCTGTGTCTGTTCCCACACACATGGTCACCCCAAGCCCCAATATAACTACTAGGAATTGTCAAAAGCACTAGATATGGCCTCTTCCAGTGAAGTTCTAGGTTTCCCACTGGATGGTGTCATACCTGGAACTGATGGGGTACATCTGGACTCACAGTCTCATAGGCCTCTTTCAGTTGTTCCAAGGCTTGACATCTTATCACCTCAAGGACCTTTAGGCAGGCAAACAAAGGCTTAGCGAGAACAGCATCAGGATTATACACTCCACTTGACTCAGTAAGCCCCCCACCACAGGATCTCATAAGGTATTAAGCCAAAGGAGCTGGGAGTGTTCCGTACATGGAACAAAGCAAAGGGGAGGAGGACAGTCTAGTCTCCCTCACCAGTCTCTGAGGCCAATTTTGGCAAGGTCTCTTTTAGAGTTCTAATTAATTTTCAATTAATTCCCATCTGTGTGGCCAGTCCCTGACTTACCTGGGCAACAAATGAGGGTCTATATCTTCCTGGCTTAATCTCTGTAAAATCTACTTCCCAGTAAACCTCAGTTTCATCTTTTCTCCTTCCTGGCCTTCTACATACATTTGCTTTCCGGTATGGCACACAGTTATTTACTCAAATCTGGCACACAAAAAAATTGACCTCAAGACAGTCTTCACAAGTTTCTCTACCTGTAGATGAGTCCATTGATGTGGTTTTTTTCAAGTCCAGGACTGTACAGCAGGTTCTGAATGGGGGCAATGAGCTCAACAGGTTATAGGGTTAAGTACCCGTGAGGTGGAGATCAGCCACCCATTTGCTTACTGCTCGGAGATCTTGAACTACCCAGCAGTTGTTGGTTCCAGGTTTCTGCACCAGTAGGAGAGGCATATTTTAGGCTGATCGACACTTACACAGAAACCCGAGTTGGAGTAACAGGATGATGTGTGTCTTGATCCTGTCTCGGACCTCCTTTGACTTGGGGTACTGACAAACTGCAACCCTGGACTTTTAGCTCCATATGGGCAGGGACTGGTGAGCGGCACTGGCCTCACTACTGCCGCCCCTGGCCAAGGCCCCACACTGCACCTTAACCAGCAACGCGAAATGGTGGTTGCTCAGCTCCACTGGGCCCTGCGAGATGCAGCTTGGCTCAGGAGCCTGGGCTGCACTGCAGACTGGGGAGGTGCACAGAGGGCGGGGCTGGACCAGCCTTAAACTCAGCCCAGACTGTGGCACCACCTCCCCCATTCCTGAAGTCTCTACCAGGCTTGTGGATATGCCTACAGCCACCAGTCCGTCTGATCTGAGGCAGGCTGTTTCTGCTCAAAGAGTACTCTTCCTCTAACCAGGTGGGTAGAACCTTTACAGCTCTGGGTCTAGGGGCTCCTGTTACTGGGGTCCCCTTTTATTCCTGTTGGGGCAATCTGTGGCCCAGTGGCCTCTTTCTTTACAGAAAGCACATTGATTCTTGTTGAGAGGCTCCTTCCCAATGCCAGACTTGATTCCTAACTCCCTGTCCCTCACCACTGTGGCCAAAATCCTAGTCAAATTCCTCTCGTCTACAATCCCTCTGGCCCTCTCCTTTCTCTGCTTCCCGCTTCTCTCTCTCCTTTGTATGTGTCTCTGTGTCTCTCTGTCTCTCTTTCTACCTGATTGCTGTTGTCTATCACTTCCCCTGCCCCTCCTACTCATCTACTTTTTCCTTTTACACTCAGTGTTTTGTTTTTCTATCTCCCTGACCAGACAAATCTGTTTTCTTTCTTTTTCGAGCTCTCTTTTTCACTCTCTCTTCCTTCGGTAGTGAAGAGGACCTACAAAGGCAACTGACAAATATCTCAGGTGGGCTGGTGGGAAAATATCAAAGAATCCACCACAACCATCAGGCTGACATGGTTTTCTTTTTAAGGTCATCTTTGGCCCGGCCCCGGGTCTCAGCTAGCACAGTCCACCTGGCCATGCTGGCGATCTCAGGCTGCGCCCCCATGCCCCAGTGCCGCTCTTTCTGCGTGTCATTCTTCCAGGAGTTGGCCACACCCTCCCTCACTCCCGAATGCCTCCAGAATGAGTCCCCTCTTGGCTTCCAGAGACCAAGCCTGTCCCCAGCCAGCCCCCTCCCCCCCCAGAAGCCCAGGCTGTGTGGAAGCCTAGAGACACGCCTGCTGCTCCTTGCAGGGCAGGGATTGGAGGATGCTGGGGAGGAAGTTGGGGATACTGGGTTGGGTTTGGCCATTCAGGAGGCTCCTTGATCTCAGGATAGATTTTAAGAGAAGCTGAAGGCTCGTTTTCAGGCAAACTCTCAGACTTCGGAGCTTCAGGTTTCTGGTTGTGCTCTGACTTGGAGAGCCAGAATTCGGGAGCCTGACTTCTGTTTGTGCACCCAGGACTTGCTTGACCCAAGGTGGGGGACTCTGAACCAAATCTTGCCAGACTGAGATGTAAGGTTGCTGGTCAGGGTACAATCCTGGTCCTTTTTGGAAAACAATAGCTTTAACATCAGAAATTATAATCAGGTTGAAAGTGCCCTCAGAAGGCCAGCCAACACCAAAAGTTGGCCACTCAGAGGCATAGAAAGTATGCCACTTTCCCTTCGTAATTTCAACTGACATATTGTGTGTTCTGTCCCTAACTTCAGTCTAGCATCTGTCCAATCTACTGTCAAGCTAGGGGAGTCATTACTGTCTGTCCTACCATCACAAAAACACCAAGCAGACAAACAATAAATAATACAGAGAAACTACAATATCCAGACAACAGCGGCCATGCCTAGTCTGTAGGCACCAGCCAAAAGCAGTTTCAGAGGGAAGAGGTTTCTCATCTAAGAGGATCACGCTATCCTCCCTTACCGGATAGGAGACAGCCAGGCATCCCTGACTCTCCTGTCCTCTCAGGATGTCTCCCAGAGCTGCAGCCTATGATTACCCAGACTTGTCTGTGGATCATAGCCTCTGAGCCTTACAGCTCCAAAAGTCACTGCAAAACTGAAAGTGTTTCTCAGATACAGATTAGAACAGAGACAGAGAGCAGCTGTACACTCAGACACAAATTGGTGAATACCCTTTTACCTCAAAGAGAATCTTGCAGTCATGGGTGGTTGCGAAATCTCGGATGAGCCCCCAACTTAAAGACCTCTGAATTGGGAAAGCCCCTCACTCAAGTACTGGGAGAACGCTGACCCAAGAACTCATGGAGAGCCTATCTTGATGCAATCAGGCAAGAGGTTTATTTAGACCAGAGCTCTGGGAACAACACGTATCTCATGCAGAAGATAGAGGAGTCGACCCTGAACTCAAATGGGGAGAAGTATTTATAGGGAAAAATCACATAAGCAGTTATTAACAGGCTCATAGCAATTTCATTGGTTCATTCAAATTGGCACATTCTGTCTATTTTTGACATGATTCAACTCTAGGCCACCCAATTTGGGGGCATGCTGACCTCAAGTCAGGGTCAGTGGGGCCAACTTAAAATTTTAACTCTTTCAGGTTCAGTCAAAGAAGATCTACCTAATCCTTCAAGTGGGGTGACATTTGGTGGGGTAGGGGAGGTGTAAATATCATCTTGGAGATGATGGGAGAGGGGATGTGTGCTCTTGAACAGTCAGAAAAAGGAGCGGGACAAAGATAAAGTCTGGACTTTAAAAAATTAAATAATAATAATAAGCTTACTAAAAAGAGAAAATTGTATATATAGACAGTCCACGTAATTAATTAAATTTGACATTTTCATTTGACTCAGTGAATAGCATGATAAGTATACATTGAAAATATAATAAAATGCAGAAAATCTTTTTTTTAATTTTCTCAAAAAAATTTTTGGTAGTTGGGGCAGAGTCAACAAGCATACAAATGCTGACTATTCTACCAAAAATAACCAGCTCTTTCTTTTATTTTTGTATAGATGTCTCTGGTAAACACAGATGCAATCAAGTCAACAGATAGGTCCTTCTTTTTCAAACAATGTCCCACTTTTTTGCTTCTCTCTTTGCCTGATAAAATAAGCATCAAAATGTGAGTTCACAAGAGTGGAGACTCACAAGAATATATGTGATTGCTACAACAATACAATGTTTAAAATACAAAAGAATGCTCAAAGGAACAATTCAGGATAATTCTCTGAATAAACCCATCCTCAAATGCAATCTTTTTAACTCACTTGATTTGCAATCCGTTTGACATCCTTTGACTATCTGAAAGACAAGAAGGTAGTTCTCTGAAAAGTTCACTTTACCCATAAAACGTAGCTTAGACTTAATCATCATATAAATGAAATAATAGCCATTCCACATTAAATAGAAAGTATACATTGAAATCCTCAATAGGCAAATAAATTGCAATAATGATCAAATACTAACTTTGGGTTTTATTTACTGAAAATTTCTCTACAAAGAAACCCAAGGTACGTATTTCATTGTAGTTGAAAAGGTGATATATATATATGCTTAACAAAACTGTCAATAGAAGAAATTTGCCTCATTTCAATAAAGTTTATCTTAACATACATTAAAATAGGAGGTTCATCAAACACAAGGATATGTTAGATATTTTATTTTACATTTTAAACTCTATACTTTATGATACATGCTTGAAAAAGGAATAGTATCATGTAATTTTGATTAATTTGGTGGATAGAATCCTAACAGGAATCCCATGGATTGGATTCAATATATGCTCTGTGCAGTGACGTTTTATTGAGTTGAGGTCTCTGAGTAGGAATTAAGGGGGAAAGATAATAATTTTTACAAACATGGTAAATATCTACAATGATACTGAATAAAATGTGTCTTTGTTTAGATCCATGTTGTTTGAGTTTTCTATGACTGGTGGTCAAAATATTAATAACTGAAAAAAAAATCTCACTACTTTTAAAATCACTGACAGCAGGACAGAGGGGAACAAGCTGTTGCCCCAAGGTACAGAGATTTGAGACAGGATATGAAAAACCAGGGCCAGCCTGACCCACATCTCAAGAAAGAGATCGTGTCAGCAGAAAGGAAGACAAAAGACACTGGTTTCATAAAACTAAATCCATTAAGCTGCGCAGAATGAAAAAAAACTTCACACCCACTCATCCCTCATCTCTTCATCTGTGTGTGCTAAAGTGTAAGCAGATTATTTACTTTATTTTGTTTGTTAAGGGGTGAGGACCATGATATGTGAGGGGTGGTCAGATGACAACTTGTGAAAGTAAGTTTTCTTCTTCTGCTATGTTGTTTTTAGCATCAAGGTGACATCCTTGGGCCTGAGGCAAGCTCCCTTACCAGCTGAATCATCTTGTCTTCTTGTTCTCACTAAGATTTTAAGGACCAGATTGAAAATGAATGAAGAGACTGTGTACTCTTGCCTTTAACCCAATCTGGAAAGACATTTTTTTCACCTTCTTCTACTTCATATAGTAATAGCTACAGGATTGCCATAAATGACCTGGATCATGCTGAGCTAAGCTCCTTTTCTCCCTAGTTCTTCAGGCCTTATCCCGAAAGCATGTTGTACATAGTGGAAGCCATTTCTTCCTTGATTGAGATGATTGTGTGAGTTCTGATCTTATATCTAGTCATTTGGTCTACTTCTCTGACTGTCTTGTATACTTGAACCAATCTTGTGACCAAACTTTGTGGTTTTATCTTCATGTGCTTTGAATTGCACTTACAAGAATTCTATTTAGAATTTTTGCATCTATGTTCAACAGAAAATTATTCTATATTATTTCTTTATTCTATTCTTAAAGAGTTACTATCAGCATAAGGGTTGTTTCATAGGAAGAACTTGATAGTATTTTTTCTTTTATCATGGAACAAATTAAGAAGCATTATGATAACTTTTCCATAAATCCATGATAGAATTGAATTTAGCAGTAAATCTATCCATCGCTGGACTATTTTCTTATATATTTTACAGCATATCCTGTGTGGTTTTTTTTTTCTTATAGCTTCAATCTCTATGATTAATATACACAGGCTTACTTTGTTTATCTATTCTTGATATCATTTGGTAGGTCAAACAACTCTTAGAATTTATGTATTTCTTCTAAATTTTTCAGGGCTTTGCTTATAAGAAGAGTTTTCAAAGTACCCATAAATGATTTATGTCCTACCCAATTTTGAATCATTTAGATACATATAAAGGTCATTTCAGAGGGAACCTGAACTGAGAAGATTCCCTACTGAATTGGCCTATGGGTAAAACTTTGATACATTTCTTGATTGATGATTGCTGTGAGAGTGTACAGTAAACAGTGGTTGGTGGATGATCTGGGATGGTAATCCTTTGTGCTATGAGAAAGCAAATTGAGCAAATCATAAGCAAGCCAGCAGGACACATACCTCCCTGGCTTCTGCATCATGTCCTACCTCCAATTTCCTTCATTGAAATCGTCCTGGACTTTCTGTCATGAAGGTCTGAGACATAGAAGTGTAAGCTGGAATAAAACATTCCATTCCTGTATTTCATTTGCTTATGTTATAGTTGTCAAAGCAATAAAAACTCTAAGTCTCTAGCTTTTATTGGGATCTATAGCAATAACCACTTTTTTTCTTGCCACTTTAGTTTAAAAAAAAGAGGGATACATATACAGATTTTTAAAGGCATTTTGGCATAATATTATATGAATATATTTGACAGTACTTAATTTTTTTAGAGGTTTGATAGCATGCAGTGAAATCCCACTAGTTATCATAAGCATGTAGTACATGTAGGACAAATTGTAACATAGAAACAGATTTCTTGTTGGGTATAGATTAAGTATAATGATCTGTGAATACCAAAAATTGCCTCAAGGCTATTATCTTAGCTCTGGGATTATGAATAATTTGAGGTCTAGGTGTACCGCACTCTGGGATGGTGCAATATATTTATTTATTTTTATTTATTTTCCCCTAAGAAGGCTTTCTCTTTTCTTTCTTTATTTCTTTCTTCTTCTTTTTTTTTTGCATTTGTTTTTCTTGAGCTTCCTATAGTCTGTGGGTTGTTTCTGGGGTGTTCAGAGATTTCTGAGGTTAGTATCCAATTACCAGTTACTGCATATTATGTCTGTTCTTTTGTGACTGGATTACCTCACTCAGGATGATAGTCTCTAGATGCATCCATTTTATTAGGAATTTCATAAAGTCATTGTTTCTGATAGCTGAGTAGTACACAATTGTGTAAATATACCACAATTTTTTTTATCCATTCATCAACTGAAGGACATCTGGGTTCTTTCCAGCTTCTGGCTATTATAAATAGAGCTGCTATAAACATTATGGTGCATGTGTCTTTGTTGTATGTTGGAGCCTCTCTAGGGTATATGCCCAGAAGTGGAATAAGTGGGTCTTCGGGTAGTACTATGTCCAATTTTCTGAGAAACCACCAGATTGATTTCCAGAGTGGTTGTACCAGTTTACAACCCCACCAAAAGTGGAGAAGTGTTCCTCTTTCTCTGCATCCTCACCAGAATCTGCTGTCATCTGAAAATTTGATCTTAACCTTTCTGACTGGTGTAAGGTGGAATCTCAGGATTGTTTTGATTTGCATTTCCCTGATGACTAAGAATGTCTAGCACTTCCTTAGATGCTTCTCAGCCATTCGATTGATATTCCTCAATTGAGAACTATTTGTTTAACTCTGTACCCCATTTTTAATAGAATTGTTTGATTCTCTGGTGTCTAACTTCTTGAGTTCCTTGTATACCTTGGATATTAGGTCTCTATCAGATGTGGGGTTGGTAAAAATCTTTTACCACTCTGTTGGCTGCTGTTTTGTTTTCTTGACAGTGTCCTTAGCCTTACAGAAACTTTGCAATCTTATTAAGCCTATTTGTCTATTGTTGACCTTAGAGCACAAGCAATTGGTGTTCTGTTCAGGAAATTTTCCTTTGTGGCTATGTGTTCTAATGTTTTCCCTACTTTCTCTTCTAATAGTTTCAGTATATCTGGTTAAATATGGAGATCTTTAATCTACTTGCACTTGAGTGTTGTACAAGAAGACAAGAAAGGGTCTTGTTTCATTCTTCTGCATGCTCACCACCAGTTGAACCAATACCATTTGTTGAAGAAGATGCCCTTTTTCTATTGAATGTTTACTGTTCCTTTGTCAAAAGCAAGTGACAATATATGTGAGGGCTCGTTTCTGGATCTTCTTATTCTATTCCATTGATCCATGTGCCTATCTCTGTGTTAGTACCATGCAGTTTTTAACACAATTGGCTTGTAATATAGCCTGAGGTCAGGGATGGTGATTCCCACAGATGTTTTTTTGTTGTTGAGGATGAATTTTGCTATTCTAGGTTTTTTTGTTATTCCAGATGAAATTGTACATTGCTCTTTCCATCTCGATGATTAATTGGGTTGGAATTTTGATAGGGATTGAATTGACTCTGTAGATTGCTTTTGATAAGATGGCCACTTTTAGAATGTTGATCCCTCCAGTCCATGAGCATGGGAGATCTTTTGATTTTCTGAGATCTTCCTAGATTTCCTTCTTCAGAGACAGTAATTTCTTGTCATGCAGGTTTTTACTTGATTAGTTAGAGTCACACCAAGGTATTTTATATTATTTGTGACAATTGTGAAGGGTATCATTTTCCTAATTTCTTTCCCAGCATGTTTGTTCTTTGAACAGAAGAAGACTACTGATTTGAGTTAATTTTATATCCAGACATTTTGTTGATGTTGTCTATCAGCTGTAGAAGTACCCTGGTGAAATTTTTGAGGTAACTTACGTACACTATCAAGTCATCTGCAAATAGTGATATTTTTACTTCATCCTTTCCAATTTGTATCCCTTTGGTTTCCTTCTGCTGTCTAATTCTCCGGCCAATACTTCCAGAACTATGTTGAATAGGTAGGGTGAGAGTGGGCAGCCTTTTCTAGTCCCTTATTTTAGTGGGATTGCTTCAAGTTTTTCACCATTAAGTTTGATATTGACTATTGGTTTGCTGTATATTGCTTTTATTATGTTTAGGTATGGGCCTTGGATTCCTGGTCTTTTCAAGACTTTTAACATGAAGGGGTGTTGCGTTTTGTCAAATGCTTTCTTAGCATCTAGAGAGATGACCATGTGTTTCTTTCTTTGAGTTTGTTTATATAGTGGATTATGTTGATGGCATATTAAACCATCCCTGCATCCCAGGGATTAAGCCTACTTGATTATGGTGAATGATTATTTTGATGTGGTCTTGGATTCAGTTTGCAAGGATTATGTTTAGTGTTATTGCATCAGTGTTAATAACTGAAATTGGTCTGAAGTTCTCTTTCCTTGTAGGGTCTCTGTGTGGTTTAGGAGCAAGGGTCATTGTGTCCTCAAAAAATGAGTTAGGTAGTGTTTGGAGAGTATTGGTATTAGGTCGTCAATAAATGTCTGATAGAATTCTGCACTGAACTCATGTGGACCTGGGCTTTTTGGGTTGGAAAGCTTTGATGAATGCTTCTATTTCTTTTGGTGTTATGCAATTATTTAGATGGTTACCTGGTCCTGGTTTATCATTAGTATCTGGTATCTGTCTAGGAATTCACCTATTTCCTCCAGATTTTTCAGCTTTGTTTAGTATAGTCTTTTGCAGTAGGATCTGATGATTTCTTGATTTTCCTCAGTTTCAGTGGTTATGTCTACACTTTCCTCTCTGATTTGTTAATTTGGATACTCTCTTGTTGCCTTCTAGTTAGTCTGGCTAAGAGTTTATCCATCTTGTTATTTTTTTGAAGAACCAGCTCTTGATTTTGTTGATTCTTTGAATGGTTCTTCTGTTTCTATTTGTTTAATTTCTTCTCTGAGTTTGATTATTTCTTGCCATCTACTCCTCTTGGGTGTATCTGCTTCCTTTTGTTCTAGAGCTTTTAACTGTGCTGTCAAGTTGCTAGTTAATGCTCTTTCCAGTTTCTCTTTGGAAACACTCAGAGCTATGAGTTTTCCTCTCAGTACTGCTTTCATTGCATCCCATAGGTTTGCATTTTCATTTTAATTAAATTCTAGAAAATCCTTAATTTCTTTCTTTATTTCTTCTTTGACCATGCTATCATTTAATAGAACATTGTTTAGTTTCCACGTGCATATGGGATTTTTGATGTCTTTGTTGTTATTAAAGACCAGCCTTAGACTATGGTGATGTATAGGATGCATGGGAGTATTTCAATATTAAATCTATTGAGTCTAGTTTTGTGACTGATTATATGATCAGTTTTGGAGAAGATGCCCTGAGGTTCTGAGAAGAAGGTATATTCTTTTGTTTTGGCGTGAAATGTTCTACAGATGTCTCTTAATTCTAAATTGCTCATAACCTCTTCTAGTTTCACTGCATCCTTGTTCAGTTTTTGTTTCCATGATCTTTCTATTGATTAGAGTGGGTTGTTAAGGCATCCCACTATTATTGTGTGGGGTACAATGTACTTTTGAGCTTTAGTAGGGTTTCTTTTATGATTATTGGTGCTCATGTATTTTGAGCATATATCTTAAGGATTGAAAGTTCCTCCTGATAAATTTTTCCTGTAATGAATAAAAAATGTCCTTCTTTATCTTTCTTGATAACTTTTGGTTGAAAATCTACTTTATTCAATATTAGAATATCTACACCAGCTTGTTTCTTGGGGCCATTCGCTTGAAACTTTTTTCCCATCCTTTTACTCTGAGATATGGTCTGTCTTTGTCTCTGAGAAGAGTTTTCTGTGTGCAGCAAAATGCTGGATTCTGTTTATGTATCCAGTCTGATAGCTTATGTCTCTTTTATTGAGGAATTTTGTCCATTTATCTTAACAGATACGGAACAGTGGTAACTGTTTTCTGCTGTTTTCCTTTTAGAGGTAGAATTATGCCTGTGTGTCTTTCTTCTTTTGGTTTTCTTGCTTATTTTTTTTTAAATAAGATTAGTTTTCATCCTTGTAATGTGTTTTTCACCTATAATTTGTTGTAGTGCTGGATTTGTTGTCAGATACTGTGTAAATTTAGTTTTGTCCTGAAATATCTTGGTCTCACCACCTATGTTTATTGAGAGTTTTGCTGGGTATAGCAGCCTGAGCTGACACTTGTTTTTTCTTAGGGTCTGTATGATGTCTGTTCAGGATGTTTGAGCTTTCATAGTCTCTGATGAGAAGCCAGGTGCAATTCTGATTGGTCTGCCTTTGTATGTTACATGACCATTTTCCCATACTGATTTTAGCATTCTTCAGTTGCTTTGGATACTTGGTGTTTTCACTATTATGTATCAGCAAAAAAAAAAAAAATTCTTTTCTGGTCCAATCTATTTGGAGTTCTGTAGGCTTCTTTTATGCTCATGGTCTTCTTATTCTTAAGTATAGGGAAGTTTTCTTCTGCGATTTTGTTGAAAATATTTACTGTGCCTCTTAGATGATATTCTTTGTCCCCTTCTATTCCTATTATTTTTAGGTTTGATCTTCTCATTGTGTCCTGGATCTCCTGGACATTTTGGGTTAGGAGCTTTTTGGCTTTTGCATGTTCTCTGACTGTTTTGTCTATGTTATCAATGTTGTCTTCACCTCCTGAGATTCTCTTTTCCATCTCTTATAGTCAGTTGGAGATGCTTGCTGATTTATTTTTTCAGTTTTTCACCTCTGGGGTTGTCTCTATTAGCATTTTCTTTCTTTTTAACTTTATTTTAAAAAACAAAGATAAAAGAAAAAAAATTTAAACAGTTTTTAATAAATGGATACAAATATATTTTTGTTACTGCTTGGCTTTTTTTCCCCTTTTTTTTAAGGTTTGATACTCTACATTAAGGTCTTACTAGTTACAATGAGAAAAAAGTACATGTAAAACAGAATGTAACCTGGAAATAGTCAACATTTTCTTGGTGTGTAAGGATTGAGCATAATTTTTTTTGTTTGTTTGTTTTCTTTTCTTTTCTTTTTTTCTTGAACTTCACACAGTCTTTGAGTTATTTCTGGGACAGTCCAAGCCTCTGGGGTTAGCATCCCACTATCAGTGACTGCATATATTATGTCTGTTCTTTTGTCACTAGGTTATCTCACTCAGGATTATATTCTCTAGATGCAACCATTTTCTTAAGAATTTCATAAAGTCATTGTTTCTGATAGTCATTGTTTCTGAAGTACTCCATTGTGTAAATATGCCACAATTTTTGTATCCATTCATCTACAAAAGGACATCTGGGTTCTTTCCAGCTTCTGGCTATTATAAATAGAACTGCTATGAACATTGTGGTGCATGTGTCTTTGTTGTATATTGGAGTGTCTCTGGGGTATATGCCCAGAAGTGGAATAGCTGGATCTTCAGGTAGTACTATGTCCAATTTTCTGAGGAATCACTAGACTGAGTTCCAGAGTGGTTGTATCAGTTTACAACCCCATCTACAGTGGAGAAGTGTTCCTCTTTCTCCACAATCTTGCCAGCATCTGTTGTCATCTGAGTTTTGGATCTTGGCCAATCTGACTGGTGTGAGGTGGAATCTCAGGGTTGTTTTGATTTGCATTTCCCTGATGGCTCTATGTAGAGCACTTCCGCAGATGTTTCTCAGCCATTCGATATTCCTCAATTGAGAACGTTTTATTTAGCTCTGTACCCCATTTTTTAATAGGGTTGTTTGATTCTCTTATGTCTAGCTTTTTGAGTTCTTTGTATACCTTGAATATTAGGCCTCTATCTGATGTGGAGTTGGTAAAGATCTTTTCCCATTCTTTTGGCTGCCGTTTTGTTTTCTTGACAATTTCCTTAGCCTTACAGAAACTTTGCAATCTCATTAAGTCCCATTTGTTAATCTTTGACCTTAGAGCTTGAGCCATCGGTGTTTTGTTCAGAAAATTTTCTTCTGAGCCTATGTGTTCTGAGGTTTTCCCTACTTTCTCATTTAATAGTTTCAGTGTATCTGGTTTAATGTGGAGATCTTTGATCCACTTACACTTGAGCTTTGTACAAGGAGATAAGAAAGGTTCTATTTTCATTCTTCTACATGCTGAGTGCCAGTGGGACCAACATCATTTGTTGAATAGGCGGTCCTTTTTCCATTGAGTGTTTTCTTTATTGTTTCCATTTCCATTTTCAATTCCTTTATCTCTTTTGTTCTGTTTTCTTCTACTTATTTGATCTTTGTGTGTGTGTGTGTGTGTGTGTGTGTGTGTGTGTGTTTCTAGAGTTTCCTCTTTAAAATCTTCTATTTGTTTATGGTTTTCTCCCACTCTTTTTTAAATGATTTATTCACACTCTTCTCAAAGATCTCCATCATCATCTTGAGGTATGATTTCAGGTCTGAGTCTTCTTTTTCTGGAGTATTTGGCATTCCACTGCTTGCTGTGTTGGGAAAGATGGCTTCTGATGTTTCCATGTTTTCTTGGTTTCCATTGAGTAAGTTCTTTTGCTTTTTTCTTGTCATCTTATTGTCTGTGATTATATGTGGTCTTATTGTCAGTGATTGGTTCCTGCTCTCCCATTTACCTGGCCTGTGTCCTTGGATCTCCACTGTTTTAGGTGGCAAATGGCTTGAGTGTTTGGTCCGCTCCCATGGGCCTTCCAGGCAGACACTGAGTCCCTATGTCAGAGTTCCTGCTCCCCTGACCAACTGGAGGACTGTGCCTTCTCTGTGCTAGGCCTAGTCCTCTCTGTTCCCTAGCTATTCACAGGGCCCTCTTGCCAGGCCTTTGTCCCTGGATCTCTGCTGTTCCTGGTGGCCAATAACCACTTTCATTTATACTGGTTTTCTTTTTTAATTTATCTGTTACATTTTCTTATACATTAGTATTAACATGAATTTGAGGAAGATATAGTTGTCAAGTATAGCAATTCCAAAGAAAAGGATATTTCTTTTGCTTATAGTAGTTTAGGACCAAAGGTTTTCTCTTTCAGTGGTGGTGGGAGGATGAAAAGACATATTCAGGTCCATTTCTACATTTCTGTTCATCACAAAAGGAAGTCAGGACTAGAAAACTCAAGCAGGTCAGGAAGCAGGATCTGATGGAAGATATGAATTACTGGCTTGCTTCTTCTGAATTGCTCAGCTTACTTACTTTTTCTTTCATTTTTAATTTAATCTAATTTTATTTTATTTGAACACTCAAAATTTTATTACCCTCCCATCCACCCTCCTATTGTTCCACATCCTATACCTCCTACCTGCCCACACTGTCTTCACAAGGATGTCCCCACCTCACCGACCCTGCCAGACCTTTAAACTCCCTGACGCTTCCAGTGTCTTGAGGGTTAGATGTATCTTCTTTGACTGAACCCAGATATGAGAGTCTTCTGCTAAACATGTGTCAGGAGACTCATATCAGCTGGTATTTATTGCCTCATTGGCAATACAGTATCAGAAAGATCTCATGGGTCCAGGTTAATTGAGACTGCTGTTCCTCAGATTCCTCCAGCTTTTTGCTAATTCAACCACAGGCATCAGCAGTTTTTGTTGGTTGTTTGGGCACAAATATCTGCATCTGACTCAGCTGCTTGTTGAGTCTTTTGGAGGGCAGTCATGATAAGTCCCTTTTGGTGAGCACTCCATAGCCTCAGTAATGGTGTCAGACAGGCCTCTCCTTGAGCTGGATTCTTTTTGTGCTGTTCTCTGAACCTTCTTTTTCATGTGCATTAAGGTATAGGCAGCATCTCACACAGAAGTGAAGTAAACAGATCAGAACTAAAAGCCTATTTCCTTGCTGGTTTTTCAGTTAGTGGCCGGCATGATTTCTAAAAGCATCTTAAGTTTTTGCAGGTGAGTTTCTATGTGTTATAGGCAGGGACGCCCCAGTTAAACCTCCAAGTCAGAATCTCCCTGATATGATCTTGTGGTATCTCCACGTTTGCAAAATTTATGAGGTCATATATTCACGGGCCTTTTAGGTAATCCAAGGTATTTTCCCCATTTTGATGGAAGTATTTATAATTACAATTTAAAATATTTCCTTTACTATATAAGACAGCTTATTAAAGAAATTAGGATAAAGAGTCTCTAGAAGTTGAGCATGATACTCATTCAACCTACCATACATTTTCAGTGTCATACAAACTCAAACTAAGCTTTCCCTCATCACAAAAGTGGATTCAGAAAAATATTTGATTAATTTGTCTTTCAGGGGAATACCATGCTCTGTTCAGTACATTACATATGCCCCACGCTGTCAGTTTCTCTCTGTTATTCTAAGCGTGTGCTTTCTTCCCATCCACTCTCCATTTCGGTTCCATGTGGAATGCTGTGAATTTTACTTCTCTTTATTCTTTGGTTGCTAAAATCGGGTCAGTTATAACTATGTGCTTATAGCTGGATGTATTTCTTCTGTCTTTCATGCTTCTGTCAATGATGAAATATTATGGTGTGATGTGATGGAAATACAACAATTACCACACATTAACATGATGAGCTCATTCTCAGCAAACTAAGATGTTTACTCAGTTTGTTGGAAAGTACAGGATCATAATTTCACTTTCCTTTGTTATTATTTTGCCTCATGAGGTTGCTTAACATAATTTATTTAAAATGACACTACAGAGGAATACCAGCAGCAAATAATTTCAGGAACTGTTTATATAAAATCGACAGGTTTTCCATAATCCAAAGGAAAGATTGGCTCCATATGTGAGCTGCTATATTTTCACTACTGACCTTATGATATATTTATGTAATTGATTTTTTTCCTATACTGACTTTTTAATTCAAGCATCCTAATTTTGCCAAATTATAACCATGCCATTTATCCTTATGTTGGGTTTTTAAATCATTTTTATTGAATATTCTCTGTATTTATATTGCAAATATTATCTCCTTTCCCCATCCTCTCTCATTCCTCCTCCCTCCTTCCCTTGCTTCCATGAAGATGTTCCCTCTACCCTTCAGTTCCTTGGCATTCCCCTACACTGGGAAAACAAGCTTTCACTGGACCAAAGGCCTCCCTCCCATTGATGCCAAGCATTGCCATCCTCCACTACATATGCAACTGGAGCCATAGATCTCTCCATGCATACTCACTGGTTGGTGTTTTAGTTCCTGGGAGCTCTGGGGGTTCAGTTGGTTCATATTATTGTTCTTTCCATGGGATTGCAAGGTTCATATATGTGTAATTTATGTGATTCTCTGTTTTAAATGGACAAGATATATTGTCCTATAATTAGCCCTCAGAGTTTCGTTTTGTTTATGAGTGAGAATTTTACAAGGCATGAATAAAGCCATTTAAACAAAAGAATGATATAGTTATATAGAGAGTTGTCACAAGATGTTGATTGAGAAAATGTCATATCAAGAATTTCTTTGGGCAAATGGATGTAACTAGAGAATATCATTACCTGAGTGAGGTAACCTGGTCACAAAAGAACAGACATGATATGTAGTCACTGATAATTGGATACTAGCCCCAGAAAGCTCTGAATACCCAAAAAACAACTCACAGACAATATGAAACTAAAAAAAAAAAAAAAAAAAAAAAAAAAAAAAAAAAAAAAAAAAAAAAAAAAGAAAGGCCAAAATGTGGAAGCATCGGTCCTTCTTAGAAAAAAAAAAATCTAAGTGTAGAGCACCCTCTCAGAGTGTGGTACATTCAGACCTTAAATCATTAATAATTCAAGAGCTAAAAATGCAGCATTGTGGTAATACTTGGTATTTAAAAATCATTATGTTTAATCTTTACACACTGAGAAAACTTAGACTATTTCCATGTCACATTTCGATTTACATGTACTTAATGTTCAGTGTAACTAGTAAGTTTTCAATGCATATGGTCAAACCTTTAAAAAAATCAAGTACTGACAAAAATATATTCATATAGTTTTATTCAAAAATGCTTTTAAGATCTGTACATTTATCTCTTTTTTAAAATAAAGTTGTTTAATGATTTTAAAAAAATATTTGGGTATCAAATACAATTCTGTTATTTAAAATAATTTTTATATATAAATCTATCTCCATATATTAAACATACATTATATATTAATTTCATTTATAATTATATAAATGTAATTTATAATTTATTATGAATAAATTACATATTAATTTCATAGAGACATGTAAACACATGTGACCAAACTTAGATTCTGCTTAACTTAATAGCTTATTCTCTGAAAGTAAAGCTCAAAGAGGGAAATTTTGTCTGGTGGATTGATTTCTATGTGCACATGACGAATGCACAAGACAAACCAAGGCTTGTGGTTGGGCAGGCACAGAGTTTTTGAGAGGCAGGAGAGATAGGAGAAGGGAGAAGAAGAAACCAAGATGGAGGAAGAGAAGATGAACCAGCCTTGTGTGACTTTAAATAGCCACAGGTAGCTATGAAAGTCTTATAAGGGACGTATAATTACATGACAATTTGTTTTGTTTGATAGGGTCGTTTATATCAATATCAATTGGCTCTGAGTTTATCATGTGGGTGTTTTGTGGAATGAGGATTCACAGATATCAATCTGATTGATAAATTACAAGTTTCTAGAGTTTTGATTTTAACGTGCTACTGGGAATTGTAACTATAAGCACAGGGGTCGGATGCAGAAAATGTGAGCAGAGTTGCAGCCGAGAGCTGTGAGATAGTTAATCTCTGTATGGAACTGGCATGGCAGCGGCTGCCATGGGAACTAGATGGATGCCCGTGGATGGGGCTGACCACAGAAGGGGAAAAACCCCTGGGGACAGAGAGTAGCAGGAGGTAGCAAGGCCTAACTCCAAAATCATTTTTAATAATGGCTATTGCACTATCTCTTCAAATAGACTAGACTAAGACTTTCAAAAGAAACATAATTGCAGAAGTTAGTGAGAAGAGACTCCACACTTATGCCTAGAGCTTATCAGTGTAATGTATATAGTCAGACTTCTTTCCCTCTACCTCATACCTCATTGTCATTTTCTGAATTGAAGAGCTGATCCAATGTATCAGGATTTCAAGATCAAGCAAATAGAAAGGATACTATAAAGCATTTTAATCTGCACAAGAAAGATAGTTGATACTTTGTAAGTGTTTATATCTAGAGGCCTGGCCTGATTTCAAAATTGGTCATTGAAGTTATATTTTAGAGTATGTAGGCAGAGTTTAGTGAGAAACTCATACTTGTCAGTGCTAAATTCAGTGACTGATGTTCTCTAGCCCACATGAGATACCTAAACCCCCCTCAACCAAGGCACAGGAAACATCACAGAATGTAAGAACACAGTGGTGTGCAGTTCTTTGGACATGGCAGGGCTGTTGTACCTATGCCCCCAAAGCAGCGGTGGTTATCTGCACAAGACTTGCATAAGAACAAGACAGTAAGGCAGATCAAATCACTTTCCTTTAAGAGATGCCCACTGGTAGCTTTTCCAAGTGCCTATGATATATGTGTGCAGAGCTAATTGGAGTCCGTTGGTTTTAAAAACAAGCAGGAACATGAAGTTGAGGAGGCATTCTAGGAAATCTGGCTAGATATCAAGTCCTCAACGAATATATTACAATAGTACTTAAAAATCAAAATAAAGAGCATTGCAGAGGCACAGGCAGAAGTGGAAGGGGAAGGAGAGGTAAAAACCCTGTGAATACAGTAAGCATGAAGGAAATTTCCATGAATATTAAAGAAAAAGTACTTAATAAATTAAATCTTTATATTGTAGCAAAAAATCAGACTTTCATTAAACCAACTAGTTCATATAAGTTTCTATTATAAATACAAAACTATATAACTATAATAACAAGATATAAATATTATTTTTAGTTGTTAGAGTACATATAATGATGAAAGTCAATTGTTTGAGTTATTTTAAGTATACGGCAAAAATGTCTAGTATCAAACAGCTTTAACTAGGAAACATCTACTCATAAATACTCAAAATCATATGTAACAATCTTATGTATTATAAACTCTAATGCCAATCTAAAAATCTTGTGAAGCACTACATGGTAACAACTCCTGAGTGTGTTCAGAATCTTGTATAAACCTGCTGTGTTAAAATCATAATCAACAAATTGTCCATTGAGCTACTACAGCAGAATCATCTTGATTCAGCCTATAAAGCTTATGTAGTTCTATACACCTGACAACTGTTCTGTACACCACTAACATAGTTTTACGTAGCAATACCATTGATTTTGTAAACTGTGTTATATCTAGGGTGAGTAACCATGCACTAAAAACTAAATTGTGCTCAGAAATACCAAGGAAATGCACATCTTATGTCTTGTAGGTCATACATTCCCAGATGTCTGCCAATAGGTCAATCAGAAACTGGTCATTAGAATAGTGTGACAGTAAAGATGTTTCAGGGAAACCTATTTTATTCATCAATTTTTCTCGGCATTTCTCTCAAATGTGGTTTTGAATTTTCTAATCACCTCAATATTATCCTTAGATGCCTCCAAAGGTGTTAAATAGTAACAGAGTAGGATTATGTTATTTACTTGTGATAACTGAAAAGTTTTAGATTATTTCCTTAGGACCATAAGAAAGGGCTGTGCATGAGACTTTCAGTCAAGAAAGATTCATGGGAAAGAATACTCCCAATAATTCATCTCTGAGTACTGGAACAGCTAGAAAGCAGAGGTCTGACTAAAAGACCAGACCTGTGCTGATTTTACCCCTCCGGTTTCACTAAGAATGGAACCATTTAATAAAATGAAAACCAAACAAAAAATCTCATCTTAGACTCTCCCCTGAATCCCAGCCATAACTCACCAGTACCTGTTTATAAGGTAAGATTGAAGTTAAGATTCAAACCATTAGTTTACGTTCTTTTCTTAAATCAAGTCATCAGGTCACTAGGTGTGAAGGAATAGTGTTTTCATTTTGAGTACCAGCTACCAGGCTCCTGTATCTACAGAATGTGATTTGGAACGACACACAAGGCATCTATCCAGAAATCAGCTTTATCACACTTTTATTGTAGAAATTTCCCGCAGGACTAAATACTATTGCTGTGTTATTTAAACTGGTAATGTGCAAAAGTCCTAACTTATGTTGAGAATTATTAAAATAATAACCAAGGAAATATTTTATGCACAGTAAATGGACAGCCCAATGTCACATGTCTTCAAAAGTTAGTGCCCTAGTTCTTAGTAGGCACACACTCTAGAAATAATGACCTGCCTAAGCTTAAAGTATCTGTTTTTGCCTAAACCAGAATACACACAAAACTTTACAGTTTTAAAGCTATATTTTGTAGAAGATGCTCAAAACAGTGTCCCAGCTGCACAAGATGTCTACTGTTTTTTACTATTATTTCCACCTGGTTTTACCTCTGTATTCCAATGTATTTCAGATGAACACAACAATGTTTCCTATGGCTTCATAGCATGCTAAAAGTATTTTTTGTTTTGCTTTGTTTTGTACAAACTTTGACACTTAAAATGTTTGATGAATGAAGCATCTACACAATTTATATTTTTAGGTACCATACATGTTTAGAGTACTGATTTTTTGCATTTAAATTAAATTAAATCTGTCTTTACTATGGCAATTATCACTCAATTGTTCAATGTCTTTATTAAGCAATACATAAACTAAAAAAAAAAATTGAGATTATTGTCTCTTGGTTTAACCCAGCAAGACTTAATGGGTTCCTTTAATATGTTGATTGCTTTTTATATAGACAATTAAATATGTTCTTCACCAAAATAATCTTTAGAAACAAAATGCTATAAAGTTAACTATTCTTAATATTATTTGATTTTTCTAAATGTTAAGTTATGGCCTGAATACTTCTACAGAAAAATACATTATACTGATAAGAACATAAAATGAACTTAAAAAATATGCAGTTTCTAGGGTGTCCAAATTTGGAACTCCATTAAAAAGTATCTAACCCATATTTTGTGATGCAAATGATGATAACATGGAAAGTGTGAGGTCTAAGCAATACCACCATTTTATATTTTCTCTATCTAGAAAAACTGTGGAACAATTATTATTTAAATCATAATTACATATCTCGTGTGAAAGATTAATTGTGCCTTATTTTATGTCTGACAAAGAAATGATAACAGAGACAAAAATGAAAATATTTTCAATTTTCAATAATATCTAGATTTTCTTGCTGTAATACATTCATAGATAGGACTTTCCTTGTAATTAATTACCATTTGATTGAATTTCCTAATATTACAGTTTTGTTAACATACAAAACCTGCACAGTTAGCACAAGCTTTTCCCATCAGGCAGGAATGTAATTATCCCTTATCTTTCAACACAGCCAACCCTTGTAAATATAATTACAAAGTTTTATGTTTAGTGAAGCATACAAAATCTCACAAAATTAATATTGTATTTATCCTCTTTTACCTTTGTTAGTTATTAAAATTCACTGGGGATTTTTTTAATTCATCCTCTGTAACTATAATTTCTAGCTAGAATTAATTTTTACCTTGATTTTCAAACTCGAATAAACATAGTTACAGATATTTATAATTTGGCAATTGTTAACAGTTTAGGACTTTGACATTAAGACTGAATTTCTATTATAAGTCTTAACAATTAGGAAACTGGGAATAATTTCATAGAGCATAAAGAACAAGATAGAGCAAAAAGAACACCACCCAGGGATGTAGGTAATGAAAATATTTTATGTCATATAATTCAGATATCTTCATTTCTTTTGCCGTTTTATTTTGTTATTGTTATTAAACAGTATGTATATATTTGTATGAGTGTGCATGTGTGTGTGTGTGCTTGTGTATGTGTGTTTTACGTGTATGTGTATACATATAGGTTTGTATCCATACATGCATGTGAGGTCAGAGGAAGACATAGAGGTAATGTGACATTACTCATTTTTTTTCATTCCTTTGAGACAGGGTCTCTTACTGAAACTGATGGAAGGCTGGCTGCAATCCACTTGTGTCTGCAGCTGCAGTGATGGGGCTTCAAGTTTGGGTCCTCAGCCTTATTCAGTAGGTTCTCTTACCTGCTGAACCATCTCTTTAGATTCAGGCCACTTTGTTTCTCAATAAACATCTATAATATATATTAAGTTATAGCACATGTTATTTTTCATTGCAAGACTGATTAAACCAATTATTTTACTTTAGTAATCTGTATTAAATGCATTAATAGTCCATTATGAAAATACTAAGTTGTTGCAGTAAATATTAAAAAATAAAAAATGGTTTATTTCTTTACCAGTCCTGAGGTCTCACTCCTCAGGCCGGGCCCTGAAATGGAGCCGAACGCACCTCTGGAGCCCAGTCTGAGCTGCCAACACGGGCCAACTTGTCCGCGCAACTTCCTTTCCTTGGCGGTTTACTACCACCTGTTCTCTGCTTCTGTCCCAGGGTATTTCTGTACCCCACGATCTCACAAACCCAACTCTATAGCCCGATAGCTTTTCATACAGGTTTATATATTCAACTCTCAATCCACAAATCCTCTACACAACAAGATTACATCAAATAGACAAAGATACAAACTGCCTTTTATATGAGATATTAGACCTGTAAATCCTTAATGTTTATAGCTTTTTAACACCAAGCAATATCACCTGGGTCCAGCTGGTCCTTGGAAGCTCCATGTTACCACAATCACTCACCTCCTTCCTCAGACTTCCTCAGAGTTCTCAGCCCTCTCAACTTCCCTAGCCCTGCCCAGTCACTGGCTTTCCTCTATTTTACTAATTATAAAGGGAAGGTTCAGTTTGAGTCACATGACTAGCCAGACATTCTTGGGGGAGTGGAATTAACATTAAGATACAAACAGCTTCAAGACAATCTACACTAAGTGCCAAAAAAGATTCCTGCAATTTTGATGAAAATTAAAACATCTATTTTTTTTTTAATTTGAGAAAAGATAGTCAACCTATATAATGTACAGAAAGCTAAGTAAACAGTTCTGAAACTTAACTTGTTTGCTAGTTTTTGACTGGTTGCTATTTATTCTGTATTAAATATATGAAAACTACTGTATTTGAAATTTACATGCCTTGCTGGACAACGCTTAAAGGACAAATGTATTGTTCAAATTTAATTTCTGTTGTTGTGATCAAACATACTGACAAAAAACGATTGAGGAAAAAGGGTTCCTCTGGCTTAAAAGTCGAGGTTATTGCTGTTCTTTTTCAGAGGCCAAAGCCAGGAAAAGTTTAAGAAACTAGTTTGGGCTCAATTTCTCCTCTATTCCACAGTTCAAACGCTTTGCCTAGAGAACTCTGATACCTACAGTGGGACATATCTTATCATACCAGTTAAGAATTCCTGTTGAAACTTGCTTCCCAGATTATATTTTATGTCAAATTGACAATGAAATCCATGGGACAGAATTAACCCAGAGAGAGTAGCAGGACATCTAAGCTGCAGCAGTTATTTCTGCTTATAAACATGTTGAGTTGTGTAAATTGCCAGTTTGTATTACTGATAACTGTGTATTAGATGCAACCCTATTCATTCTGCATACTAAACCAATGTTACATTCAGAACAAACCTTGAATTAAAGTCTTTAGTGGAATAAATAAAATGAGAAACTCTGACTTGTGTGAACTTGAACCTATGGCTCTACGTAACAATGCAGTACCTTTTATATGTCCAACAATATTAAGTAGACAGGTTAGACCTTTTAGAAAGATGGATAGAAAGTCATATTTTAAACATTTTAATAAATGTAATTGTGATCCAATTCCTTTCATATCTAAACAAAATTGCATACCAAGCATCAAGTGTTTCAGAAAATCATGATCATGTTTTTTAAACATGGGGTTCACAATTAGTGCCTCCCAACCTCAATAAGCCAATTACAGCAGTCAGATCAATAATAAAAGGCAGAGAAGGAAAATTTATTCAGTATAACCACATTCGGGAGTGAGATAAAGAGACCCAGAAACAACACAAGGCAAGGTCCTGAAGTAAAGCCAAAGAATAAGTATAGAGCCAGTAATATGCACTTCTAAGCTGTCAGGAGATGGTGTCTTGCCCATGTTTACTCCATCATTGTTGGTTGGTTGTCTTATCCTACAAGAGAGTCTCAAAAGCTGCTAGAGCTGTGTAGAATCTCCTCAAGCTGGCATCTTTTTTCCAAGCTTGAAGATTCTTGTTGAAATTCTTGTTAATACCCTAGTAGTTAGAATAAAAGAGACAATGGTCTCTTTAGAATATCGTATTTTTGCCAAGTGTACTAATTATAGAAACTAACCAGAGAGTAATCAAAATTGGGAGAGCTCTTCAAAAACAAATTGGAAGGTTTGCAGAAGTTCTCAATGAACTTAAAGAAAGCCTCAGAGAGTCTACCAGCAGCTGACTGAAACACATGCAGATTCTTACAGCCAACTACCACTAGACTGAGGTTGAGGACCCATATGGAAGAGTTAGGGGAAAGGTTGAAGGGCCTGAAGTGGATTACAACTCATTGGAAGAAAAACTGTCAACTAACATGGGCTGGTTCCTGGTCCCTGTCACATACTGCCTTGTCTGGCCTCAGTGGAAGAGGATTCACCTAATCCTATAGAAACTTGATGTCCTAGTGAGAGGGGATGCTGGAAGGGGTGGGGTTGGGTGGGGTGGGGAGCACCTTTTCAGAAGCAAAAGGAAGTTGTGATGGGATGAACTTTGGGAAGGGATACCAGGAAAACGGGCCACATTTGGAATGTAAATAAGTAAAATAATTTAATGAAAATAAAACTTAAAAGAAAAAAAAAGCAGAAGTGTTCCAATACTCTTTCACAGAAACTTACTGAAGAAATTGAAGCAATTTAAAAACCATACAGGAATTTCTTGGCTAGAGAACACACTAAGGAAAGTGAAAATGCAGTGGAAGGTATCAATAGCAAGCTGAATTATAAAAATGAATCACAATGCAGGAAACACCAGAATAAAACAGCTGAGCATAAGTGAAAATTTGGACATTGGTAAGGAAGCAAGTATTCAGGTAATTAAGGTTCTAAATTGAACTGAAAAAAGGATAGAAATCTCTTAGATAGATAATAACATAAAATTTCTCAGACCTAAACAAAGATGCAAATATCCAAGTATAAGAAAGCTTGGGTTCTATTCAGATTTTATTCACCTGATCAGCACATTAATCATATCAGTCTCCAAAGCAAGGCTGGTACAGAAATTTTCAAGTCTGTAAGAGAAAAAGAAATATTATACAAGGCTGAACAATCCACCTGACATTAATTTTCTACAGAGACCTTATATACTTAAATGGGGAGATGAGGGTTTTACCCTACCAAAAGAAAAACAAACACATCAAAACCAAACCGACTCACCAAACAAATAAACAAACAAACAAAAAAAATCCCTCAGTTTTATCCAGAGCATTGTATCAAACAAAGGCATCATTTAGAAATAAAGGCAGGAAAAAAAGATCAATTTTTTAAGATATATGTTATTCTTTATGAAAGAAAATTTGCCATCTGAAAGAAATGTACTAATGATTTTGAAGAAAACCTTGAAATTCTTAAACTCACAACAACAGTAATTATAAAGATGAATTCTCAGCATTGTAAAGCTGTAAATAATGTATATAAGCCACTGATAATTTGTAAAGGACAAAATATCTAAAAATAGAACTACAGTGTTACTTTAGAGAATAAATACTAAATATCAGAGAAATAAAAATCAACATTTCACTGAGTCTCATTTATCTCTATCAGGGAGGTTATCCTTAAGAAACTAAAACACGGGGCTAGAAGGCAACTCAGATGTTAAAAGCCTTGCTTGCTCTTGCTGAGGACCTAGGTCCTATTCTCAGGACCCACAGTAGGCATCCCTCACTCTTCATAACTCCGTTTGGATCGGATGTCCTCTTGAGCCTCAGTTAACACTTGCATATACACTTAGTGCACATACACACATTGAAAATTAATTTATTTTAAAGAGACAACAGAAAAAGCCAGTGAGAATTCGGGTGGGGCAAAATTTTTACATGCTAATGAAATTGTAAATTATTCCAACCTCTATATAAATCAGTATACATGTTCATCTGAAGTATACGTTGATACTATGACACCCATCTATACTGCTCTTGGGTATATATCTCTCTAATCAACATATCAGATATTCTTGCATTTCTATATTTAATACATCACTGGTCATTAATACTCAAGTAATTCAATACTCCTAGATGTCCAAAAACAAATGATTAGATCAAAAAGTCTGACATGTAGTAGAATTTTACAGGCAGGGAGATTTTTCTTGCCATGAAAGCCTGAGAACCTGATTTTAAAATGCTAGCATTAAAAGTTGAGTGTGGCTTCAGATATGTGTTGCCAAAATGCTGGAAGGGGTAAGGATCACTGAGTCAGGAAAATCATTGGTATTTTTGTACTGCCCGTCTAACCAAACAACAGGGAACAGCGAGTTCCAGATAGAGTAAAGAACACTGCATCAGGGAATACAGGGACAACAACAGACAATGGCTGTCAGTGTCCTTTTCTGGTCATGATGTGTGTACTCATGGTCATATTCACCAACACATACACATGTACACACAACATTACATACTACTTGCAATTGGGTATGTTGAAATTATTGAAAATAATTTACCATTGAAAACCATTTTGTGTAAAATAACAGAGTCAATGTGTGTTTATTAATACCTATTTCCTATTAGTAAGCATTAAAGAAGATAACTCTTCACCGTAGAGCATTTGATTTTTAAATGTAAAACTAAACAATGTAAAGTAAAAAATATTGTTTTATGGCTTACTACCACAGATGAGTATTTGACACTGAAAAAGTGAAAATAATTCCCAATCAGATGTTTGTTAAATAAGTAAACAAACAAACAAAAAACCTAATTCTTAGTTCCTTCTAAGTGGAGATACCACAAAACATGATGGATATAGACACATTATTTTTGAGTTTGGGGGTTTGAAAGATGATCAGGATTAATCAACAAGATAAAATTGCTTTCAACTTTTATATTACCCAATTTTTTCAGTGTCTAGGAGCAACAGCCTACCTGTAGCATATTTTTATTCAGGGTATTGCAAAGCTCACATTTTTAGGCCATTAATGTCACAGCATATCATTTAAAAAGAAACTGCTCTGGGCACAAGGGTCCCATAAACCAACAGGCACTTTTCCATTTTCAAGAAAAATGGGTTTTATACACAGAGGTAGTTATTTGTGGACCCTGTCATAAAGAAGAGAAAAGATTCCATACATTACCAGTCTTTCTCTCCAAAGATAGAATTAAGAATTATTCTTTGTCATTAAACAAATTTCAACTGCCAAATACCCAGGAGCTCTGCTGTAGAGATCCACCATGCTCCAGAGGGAAATAAGTTCATTTACAAAGAAGCACTGCTCTGCTCAGCAGACTGTCTGTCCAGTTGCCTAGCATGTCTCTTACCAGCAGGAATGCAGTATACGATACCACAGTCTTGCCTTTTGTCACAAAATACCAAGTTCACTTTCTTGACCCCTCAGTGCTACATGGCCTTTCATGGTCCGGAAAGAAATGTACTGTGCATGGCTGACACACAAATTTGTGAAATATTCCAATATGGAATATTGGATAAAAAAGAAATGTGTGTGTGTGTTGATGAAAAAAATATAATCTAAAGGATTAAATAGAAAAACTGTCCTTGTGTGGTTTCATGATCCTGTAACACTAATATCTGGAAAGTGGTGGCAATTTAAGGAGTTCAAGGCCAGATTATGATACACAAGACCTTGCCTCAAAACCAGTAAATAGGTAAATAAAGACATGCAAACCAATTCAGTCATCATCCTTAGCTTGATCTCAATAAACTTGTGTCCCTCACTTTTTAAAGTCTCATGACACCTACTTCACAAAGTGCTGTGAAACTGAATAAAATAATGAGGCTGGGGACAAGTAGAAAAACATGACTGCTAGTTTTTCTGCACCTTTTGCTTGCAGTAGGGAAGCAGAGTCACCGAAGATCAACACTGAACTACATTCCAAATGTTCGCAAAGTAAAAATTTTAGAAAAAATAATCCATTACATGGTGAGGTTTTCCTCTTAATGAAGATTGATCGTGGAATTACAAAACACTCCTCGAGATGAGAAAAATCCCAGGAGAATTAACTAATAAGTGAGAAAATACATATATTTATAAACACTAGTTAATATTAAAAACAGTACAGAACAGAACAAAGTTCTTCATAGTTGAAAAATATTTATAGCAAATGGTGCAACATTATTTATATAAAATTATTTTCAAGTAATACTAACAGATATACACAAACATTTAACAGCATGTTATATAACTATATAAATTATTTTATAGCTTCACAAATATCAGCATTTAGCATTCACAGTAAGGAATTTTCTCAGGAATAACATTGTTAAATGGAGGAAAGCAACTATATGATTATTTATGTGAACACTTTACAGAATTTGACTCAAGACATGGTCACAGGTCATGCTGTCCTCAGTTTCACCTAATCAGTGACCCTGTTTATGGGGTGATCAATGCCAGTTCTCTCTTTATGCAAGTTCAGCAGATGAAAATGACCACCATAAGGCTTTTTTTCTGTGATGTGCTCATTAGTTAAGATGTGTTTGAGCTGCTGTGAGCCTTTTTCTTGCTCCCTTGACTTGGAATTAATAGTTTGTATGCATGATGCCAGAAAAACAACAACAAAAAAAATTGCTGTATGGTCAACCTTCCCCAGAATGTAGTTTATATATTGTGTTCTTAGAGACCTTTGAAACTGTCTTTTCCATCTTCTTCCATGATTGATGAAGTCACCTTGTTTATTCTCTTTTACACCTCAGCCCATGGACATATTTGCCTATATCACTTCTTGTAAAATCATCACTACATGAAATTGTTTATTTTATATAACTGGCAGAATCAAGTGTTTTAAAAATGAAGCAGCCTTTCATTTTCATATGGCTCACACTGATTTATCACTGAGGATTTCAGTGTTTGGCTTACCCTGTGGTAACTGATTTGTAGCAAAGATGATCATAACCTTAGAAAAGAACAGATAATAGCTTGAACACACACACACAAATAAACAAAAAAACATGTACACACACACATACACACACACACACATACACACACACACACACACACACACACACACACACACACACATGGTAACTACTTAATGTGGAGGAGAATACCTTCAGATGTCTTCCTGAAAAATAATATCTTTTAAAAAGACCACATGTATGAAAAATAGAATTCATGAGATATTCATTTTATAGGAACTTTTATGTTACACTTAAATACAGTGTCCCTGGTTTACTGAGTCCACCATGTTTGAGAGGCAAAAATATTCTCCTAGAATTGATGGATCCAGGCACAAGTTTGTTGAAAGAACAAATGACTTTCTGGTAATTTTGCTCATGTGTTCATTCTTCCAGTTCCCTTGGGGAACTTATCCATCACAAATTAACATGAATATCACCTCCTAATACCAACAACATTTTCATTGTGTTTTCTGAAAATCTCAATCAACTTGATACATAAAGGTTTTAAAAATTTACTATTGGGAGTAAATGTTAAATTTTAAAAACCAAAATATAATTAAATATTTCACACTTTCTTCACTCTCTTTTTTTAAACTTTATTTTAAAAAACAAAGATAAAAGAAAAAAATTAAACATTTTTGCCTAATTGTATAAAAATGATTTTTGACAGTGCTTGGCTTTTTTTTTCTTTTTTCTTTTTTTTTCCTTTTTATGGTTTGATACTCTGCATTAAGATCTTACTAGTTACGAAAATTAGAACTTCTGTTTCCACCCGGAGGCGACTTCTGGACGCAGAGCAGAGCCTGGCCTACCTGCAAGGCGGAACGGTGGCTCATAGAGGCTGAGCAACTGTGCCTGATCCAGCAAACAGAAACAGAACGTTGGAACTTCTGCACACACCCGACGACTCTGAGGCATAAAACAGGGCTTGACCGATATGACACCTCAACCAGTGGAGAACCAGGGACACAGACCAGATACAAGGGAAAGGTAAGAACATATCACTGACAACAAAATGGCAAGAGGAAAGAGAAAGAGTATATCCCAAGGGAACCAAGACAATCTAGCAACACCAGAGCCCAGCTCTCCCATAACAGCAAATATCGGAACTCCAAACACTCCAGAAAAAGAAGACACAGACCTGAAATCATGCCTCAAGATGCTGATAGAGTTAATTAAACAAGAAAGGGAGAAAAAGCAAAAAGATTCAGAAGCTTTTAAAGAAGAAACAAGAAAAACACTCAAAGAACTCAAAGAACGAGAGGAAAACAGAACCAAAGAAATAAAGGAATGGAAGAGGGAAATTAAAACAGAAATTGACACAATAAAGAAAACACTAAAAGAGATAACCCTAGAGTCAGAACACCAAAAAAAGGAAACAGGAGTCACAGAAGCAAGCATTTCCAATAGATTACAAGAGATCGAAGAGAGAATCTCGGGGGCAGAAGACAACATTGCAAACATAGACAAAACAGCCAGAGAAGATGCAAAAAACAAAAAGCTCCTAACCCAAAATGTCCAGGAAATCCAAGACAAAATGAGAAGACCGAACCTAAGGATAATAGGAATAGAAGAGGGAGAAGAGTATAAACTAAGGGGCACAGTAAATATTTTCAAAAAAATCATAGAAGAAAACTTCTTTACCCTCAAGAATGAGATGACTACGACCATAAAAGAAGCCTTCAGAACTACAAATAGGTTGGACCAGAAAAGAAATACCTCCCGACATATAATAGTAAAAACATTAAGCTCCCAAAGTAAAGAAAGAATACTAAAAGCAGTAAGGGGAAAAGGTCAGGTAACATATAAAGGCAGACCAATCAGAATCACACCCGATTTCTCAACAGAGACTATGAAAGCTAGAAGAGTCTGGACAGACATCGTGCACTCCTTAAGAGAGCACAAGTGCCAGCCCAAGCTGCTATACCCAGCAAAACTATCAATCACCATCTATGGAGAGACAAAGATATTTCAAGACAAATCAAAATTCACACAATATCTGACCACAAACCCAGCACTACAATGAATTATAGGTGGAAACCCAATATAATGAGGGAAAATACAGCCTAGTAAGAACAAGAAAACTCCTAAACAGGAAAACTAAAAGAAGAAAAAAAAAACACAGACACAACTCAACCCCAAAAAGCAAAAATGGCAGGAAACAGAAACAACTATTCCTTGATATCTATTAACATAAATGGTCTCAACTCCCCAATAAAGAGACATAGACTATCAGACTGGATACATAAACAAAATCCAGCCTTTTGCTGCATACAGGAAACTCATCGCAGAGACAGAGACAGACACTATCTCAGAGTAAAAGGGTGGGAAAAAAACTTCCAAGCAAACAGCTCCAAGAAGCAAGCTGGAGTGGCTATTCTAATATCAAATAAAGTAAATTTCCAACCTAAAGTTATCAAAAAAAAAAAATAAGGAAGGACACTTTTTACTCATTAACAGAAAAATCTGTCAGGAGGAAATCTCAATCCTTAACATATATGCTCCAAATAAAAAATCACCCACATTCATAAAAGAAACCCTACTAAAGCTCAAAAAATACATTTCACCCCACAAAATAATAGTGGGAGACTTTAATACCCCACTCTCACCAATGGACAGATCAGGGAAACAGAAACTGAACAAGGACACTTCAAAACTAGCAGAGACTTTGAACCGACTAGAATTAATAGATATATACAGAACATACTATCCCAAAGTAAAAGAATACACCTTCTTCTCACCACCCCATGGCACCTTCCCAAAAATTGACCACATAATTGGACACAGAAGGAGCCTCCATCGATATAAGAAGATTGAAACACTCCCATGCATCCACTCAGATCACCATGGTATACGGCTGGTCTTTAACAACAACAAAGAAAACAAAAAGCCCACATACACATGGAAACTAAACAATGCTCTGTTAAACGATAGCAGGGTCAAAGAAGAAATAAAGAAAGAAATTAAGGATTTTCTAGAATTCAACGAAAATGAAAACACAACATACCCAAACCTATGGGATGCAATGAAAGCAGTATTGAGAGGAAAACTCATAGCCCTAAGTGCTTCCACAAAGAAACTGGAGAGAGCTCACATCAGCAACCTGACAGCACACCTAAAAGACCTAGAACAAAAGGAAGCAGATATACCCAAAAAGAGTAGACGGCAAGAAATAATCAAAATTAGGGCAGAAATAGACCAAATAGAAACAAAAAGAACAATTGAAAAAATCAACAAAACCAAGAGTTGGTTCTTTGAGAAAATCAACAAGATTAATAAAACCCTAGCCAGACTAACTAGAGGGCAAAGAGAGAGTATCCAAATTAACAAAATCAGAAAGGAAAGTGGGGACATAACAACTGAAACTGAGGAAATTCAAGAAATCATCAGATCCTACTACAAAAACTTATACTCCACAAAATTGGAAAATCTGGAGAAAATGGAAGAATTCCTAGACAGATACAAGGTCCCAAAGTTAAACCAGAACCAAGTAAACCATCTAAATAACCCTATAACACCTAAAGAAATAGAAGGAGTCATCAAAAGCCTCCCAACCAAAAAAAAGCCCAGGTCCAGACGGGTTCAATGTAGAATTTTATCAGATTTTATTGAGGATATAACATCAATACCCACCAAACTATTCCAAAAGATAGAAACAGATGGAACATTACCCAACTCATTTTTTGAGGCTAAAATAACCCTCGTACCTAAACCACACAAAGACCCTACAAGGAAAGAGAACTTCAGACCAATCTCACTTATGAACATTGATGCAAAAATACTCAACAAAATCCTTGCAAACCGAATCCAAGAACACATCAAAACGATCATGCATCATGACCAAGTAGGCTTAATCCCTGGGATGCAGGGATGGTTTAACATAAGGAAATCCATCAATGTAATCCACCATATAAACAAACTCAAAGACCAAAATCACATGGTCATATCACCAGAAGCTGAGAAAGCATTTGACAAAATCCAACACCCCTTCATGTTAAAAGTCCTGGAAAGAACAGGAATCCAATGCCCATACTTAAACATAATAAAAGCAATATACAGCAAACCAACAGCCAACATCAAAATTAATGGCGAGAAACTTGAAGGAATCCCACTAAAATCAGGGAATCGACAAGGCTGCCCACTCTCCCCCTACCTATTCAACATAGTACTGGAAATCCTGGCTGGAGCAATTAGACAGCAAAAAGAGATCAAGGGGATACAAATCGGAAAGGAAGATTAAAAACATCATTCTTTGCCGATGACATGATAGTGTACTTGAGGGACCCCAAAAATTCCACCAGAGAACTCCTACAGCTGATAAACAAGTTCAGCAAAGTGGCTGGATACAAAATTAACTCAAACAAATCAGTAGCCTTCCTGTACTCAAAGGACAAACATGTGGAGAAAGAAATTAGGGAAAACGTACCCTTCACAATCGTTACAAAAACAATGAAATACCTTGGTGTGATTCTAACTAAGCAAGTGAAGGACCTGTATGACAAGAACTTCAAACCTCTAAAGAAAGAAATTGAGGAGGATCTCAGAAAATGGAAACATCTCCCATGCTCTTGGATTGGAAAAATCAACATCTTAAAAATGGCCATCCTACCAAAAGCAATCTACAGATTCAATGCAATCCCCATCAAAATTCCAACCCAGTTCTTCATGGAATTGGAAAGATCAATGTGCAATTTCATATGGAATAACAAAAAACCTAGAATAGCGAAATCCATTCTCAACAACAACAAAAAAAAAAAAAAAAAAAAAAAAAAATGCGAAAATCACTATCCCTGACCTCAGGCTATATTACAAGGCAATTGTGCTGAAAACTGCATGGTACTAGTACAGAAATAGGCATGTGGATCAATTGAATAGAATAGAAGATCCAGAAATGAGCCCTCATGTATATGGTCACCTGATTTTTGACAAAAAAGCAGTAAACATTTAATGGAAAAAGGACAGCCCATTCAACAAATGGTGCTGGTCCAACTGGCACTCAGCATGCAAAAGAATGAAAATAGACCCGTTCTTATCTCCTTGTACAAAGCTCAAGTGTAAGTGGATCAAAGATCTCCACATTAAACCAGATACACTGAAACTATTAGATGAGAAAGTAGAGAAAACCTTACAACACATAGGTACAGGAGAAAATTTCCTGAACAAAACACCAATGGCTCAAGCTCTAAGGTCAAAGATTAACAAATGGGACTTAATGAGATTGCAAAGTTTCTGTAAGGGTAAAGACATAGTCAAGAAAACAAAATGGCAACCAACAGAATGGGAAAAGATCTTTACCAACCCCACATCAGATAGAGGCCTAATATCCAAGGTGTACAAGGAACTCAAAAAGCTAGACACCAGAGAATCAAATAACCCTATTAAAAAATGGGGTACAGAGCTAAACAAAACATTTTCAGTTGAGGAACACTGAATGGCCTAGAAACATCTGAGGAAGTGCTCGACATCCTTAGCCATCAGGGAAATGCAAATCAAAACAACCCTGAGATTCCACCTCACACCAGTCAGATTGGCCAAGATCCAAATCTCAGATGACAGCAGATGCTAGGGAGGCTGTGGAAAAAGAGGAACACTTCTCCACTGTTGGTGGGGTTGCAAGCTAATACAACCACTCTGGAAATCTGTCTGGCGATACCTGAGAAAATTGGATATAGTACTACCTGAAGACCCAGCTATTCCACTTCTGGGCATCTACCCCAGAGACACTTTAATACACAACAAAGATATATGCACCACAATGTTCATAGCGGCTCTATTTATAATAGCCAGAAGCTGGAAAGAACCCAGATGTACTTAGAAGATGAATGGATACAAAAATTGTGGTACATATACACAATGGAATACTACTCAGCCACCAGAAACAATGACTTAACCAAATTCTTAAGAAAATGGCTGCATCTAGAGAATATCATCCTGAGTGAAATAACCCAGTCACAAAAGAACAGACATAATATGCAGTCACTGATAGTGGGATGCTAACCCCAGAGGCTTGCACTCCCCCAGAAACAACTCACAGACTGTATGAAGTCCAAGAAATAAAAAAAACAAAAAAAATATACATATATTTACAAAACAAGAAGACTTTGACTGTTTCCATGTTTCGTTTTGTTTTGCATGTACTTTACGCTTATTGTAACTATTGGGTTTTCAATGCGTACTGTCGGGTCCTTGAAAAAAATCAATGAAGAACTGGGTTGGAATTTTGATGGGATTGCATTGAATCTGTAGATTGCTTTTGGTAGGATGGCCTTTTTTATAATGTTGATCCTTCTGATCCATGAGTATGGGAGATCTTTCCATTTTCTGAGATTTTCCTCGATTTCCTTTTTAGAGGTGTAAAGTTCTTGTCATACAGATTCTTCACTTGGTTAGTTAGAGTCACATCAAGGTATTTCATAGTTTTTAGGACTATTGTGTAGGGTATCTTTTCCCTAATTTTTTCTCCACATGTTTGTCCTTTGAGTATAGGAAGGCTACTGATTTGTTTGAGTTAATTTTGTATCCAGCCACTTTGCTGAACTTGTTTTCTGTTTGTTTGCTGGATATTGCTTTTATTATGTTTAGGTATATACCTTGGATTCCTGTTCTTTCCAGGACTTTTAACATGAAGGGGTGTTAAATTTTATCAAATGCTTTCTCAGCATCTAGTGAGATGACTTTGTGATTTTGTTCTTTGTGTTTGTTAATATGGTGGATTACATTGATCGATTTCCTTATTTTAAACCATCCCTGCATCCCATTGATGAAGCCTACTTGTTCATGGTAAATGATCATTTTGATGTGTTCCTGGATTCGTTTGCAAGGATTTTGTTGAGTATTTTTGCATCAAAGTTCTTAAGTGAGATTGGTATGAAGTTCCCTTTCTTTGTAGTGTCTTTGTCTGGTTTAGGAATGATTGTTATTGGAGCCTCAAAAAACGAGTTAGGTAGTATTCCATCTGATTCTATCTTGTGGAATAGTTTGAAGAGTATTGGTGTTATGTCCGCAATAAATGTCTGATAAAATTCTGCACTGAACTCGTCTGGACCTGGGCTTTTTTTTGGTTGGGAGGCTATTGAGGACTTCATTTATTTCTTTAGGTGTTATGGGATTATTTAGATGGTTTACCTAGTCCTGGTTTAACTTTAGGTTCTTCTATCTGTCTAGGAATTCATCCATTTTCTCCTGATTTTCCACCTTTGTGGAGTATAGACTTTTGTAGTAGAATCTGATGATTTCTTGAATTTCTTCAGTTTTAGTTGTTATGTCTCCACTTTCCTTTCTGATTTTGTTAATTTGTATAAGCTCTCTTTGCCCTCTAGTTAGTCTGGCTAGGGCTATATCAATCTTGTTGATTTTTTTCAAAGAACAAGCTCTTAGTTTTGTTAATTCTTTTGATGGTTCTTTTTGTTCTTATTTGTTGTATTTCTGCCCTAAGTTTGATTATTTCTTGCAGTCTACTCCTCTTGGGCATATCTGCTTCCTTTTATTCTAGGGCTTTTAGCTCTGCTGTCAAGTTGCTGATGTATGCTCTCTCCATTTTCTTTTTGGAAGTGCTCAGAGCTATGAATTTCCCTCTCAGTACTGCTTTCATTGCATTTCATTGGTTTGGGTATGTTGTGTTTTCGATTTCAGTGAATTCTAAAAAATTCTTTATTTCTTTATTTTATTTCTTGACACTGCTATTGTTTCAGAGAGTGTTGCTTAGTTTCCATGTGTATGTGGGCTTTTTGTTGTCTTTGTTGTTGTTAAAGACAAACCTTAGACCATGGTGATCTGAGAGGAAGCATGGGAGTATTTCAATCTTCTTATATTGATTGAGGCTCCTACTGTGTCCAATTATGTGGTCAATTTCCGAGAAGGTGCCATGGGGTACTGAGAAGAAGTCATATTCTTTTACTTTAGGATGATATGTTCTGTAGATATCTATTAATTTCAGTTGGTTCATAGTCTCTGCTAGTTTTACAGTGTCCTTGTTCGGTTTCTGTTTCCATGATTTGTCCATTGGTGAGAGTGGGGTATTTAAGCCTCCCAGTTTTATTGTGTGGGGTGAAATGTATTTTTTGAGCTTTAGTAGAGTTTCTTTTATGAATGTGGGTGTTTTTGTATTTGGAGCATATATGTTTAGGATTGAGAGTTCCTCCTAACAGATTTCCCCTGTATTGTGTAAAAATTGTTCTTCCTTAACTTTTTTGATAACTTTTGATTGGAATTTTACTTTACTCGATATTAGAATAGCCACTCCAGCTTGCTTCTTGGGGCTGTTTTCTTGGAAGTTTTTATCCCAGCATTTTACTCTGAGATAGTGTATGTCTTTGTCTCTGAGATGAGTTTCCTGTATGCAGCAAAATGCTGGATTGTGTTTATGTATCCAGTCTGATAGCCCATGTCTCTTTATTGGGGAGTTGAGTCGATTTATGTTAATAGATATCAAGGAATAGTGGTTGCTCTTTCCTGCGATTATTGCTTTTTTAGGTTGAATTGTGTCTGTGTCTCTTTCTTCTTTTGGTTTTCTTGCTTAGGAGTTTTCTTGTTTTTACTAGGATGTAGTTCCCCTCATTGTATTGGGTTTTCCACCTATAATTCGTTGTAGTGCAGGGTTTGTGGTCAGATATAGTGTAAATTTAGATTTGTCTTGACATATCTTCATCTCTTCATCTATGGTGATTGATAGTTTTGCCGGGTATAACAGCTTGGGCTGGCACTTGTGCTCTCTTAGGGTCTGCATGATGTCTGTCAAGAATCTTCTACCTTTCATAGTCTCTGTTGAGAAATCGGGTGTGATTCTGATTGGTCTGCCTTTATATGTTACCTGACCTTTTTCCCTTACTGCTTTTAGTATTCTTTCTTTGCTTTGGGCACTTGGTGTTTTTACTATTATGTGTCAGGAGGAATTTCTTTTCTGGGCCAACCTATTTGTAGTTCTGAAGGCTTCTTTTATGCTCGTGGTCTCTCAATCTTTAGGGTAGGGAAATTTTCTTCTACAATTGTGTTGAAGATATTTACTGTGCCTCTTAGTTGATATTCTTCTCCCTCTTCTATTCCTATTATCCTTAGGTTTGGTCTTCTCATTGTGTCCTGGATCTCCTGGACATTTTGGGTCAGGAGCTTTTTGTTTTTCATCTTTCCTGACTGTTTTTTTTTTTTCTATGTTTACAATGTTGTTTTTGGCCCCTGAGATTCTCTCTTCCATCTTTTGCAGTCTATTGGAAATGCTTGCATCTGTGACTTCTGATTTCTTTTTTAGGTGTTCTTCCTCTAGGGTTATCTGTCTTAGTGTTTTCTTTATTGTGTCCATTTCCGTTTTAAATTCCTTCTATTCCTTCATCTCTTTGGTTCTGTTTTCCTCTAGTTCTTTGAGTTCTTTGAGTGTTTTTCTTGTTTCCTCTTTAAAAGCTTCTATTTCTTTTTGCTTTTCCTCCTGTTCTTGTTTAAGGATCTCTATCATCATATTGAGGTATGATTTTTGCTCTACATCTTCTTTTTCTGGATTGTTTGGCATTCTGCTTTTTGCTGTGATGGGAGAGCTGGGTACTGGTGTTGCCAGGTTGTCTTGGTTTCCTTGGGATATGCTCTTTCGCTTTCCTCTTGCCATCTTGTTGTCAGCGATATGTTCTTGCCTTTCTCTTGTACCTGGTCTGTGTCCTTGGATCTCCCCTGGTCCAGGTGGCAGATGGGCCAAGCCCTGTTCTTCGTCTCAAAGCCGCCGGGTGGGAACAGAGGTCCCAATGCTGGGTTCTTGGTCGCTGGATCAGGCAGGGCAGGGGCATGCTTTCTTCTGTACGCACTCAGCAGAGATATCTCTGCCCCCTGGCTACTGGGATCAACTTCTCAGCAGGCCTGTACCTTTGGGAACTGCTGGTCCAGGTGGCAGATGGGCCGAGCCTTGTTCCCTGTTTCTTCTTTTTAATCATCCACTTACTACAAAATTCATGACCTCTTTCCTTTAATATATGTGTGTACACATAAGTATAAAAATACAGTTTTCGTGGTTTACTTACTAATATTTGTATGTGTATATAGTTTCAGGGACAAGCAATTAGAACTTGGTAACCAACTAGGAAGTTCAGTCATGGGTAAAATCAATTCTCCCTTTCTTAGAACTTCTTGGTTCCCCATTCAGAAGTGGGGTTCCATAAAACTTTTTTCTTCTTGTTACTTCATCTGAATGTTGTTTATGTAGACATACTGTTGAAACATTATGAGTGAAGATACTCTGTCTTTTCTTGAAGACAAAATCTCACAGTATATTTAATAGTTTGCTGGCACCTAAAATTTTTCTCCCCTTCTTTCATGACTTCCTTGACCATTAGGAGCAGGGACTGTGTTAGATAACTGTCTCTCAACTGGGGTTGGGCACTCCATATTCAGTAGTTCTCAGTCTTTACCTTTTTAACATTATTAGATTTCATTAATTTTCTCTGTTGCAAAGAAGTGTTTTTTTTTTTGTTAGTCTTTTTTGTTTGTTTTGCTTTTTTTTTTAATAAAAGATATGTTTGAAAATAGCATGACCAAAAGTAATTTAGAGAAAAAAATTTTCATTTGGCTTACATTTACGTATTCCTATTCATTACTAAAAGATGTCAATGGGAACTCAAGTTACTCAGGAATACCAAGGCAGAAACCAAGAGACCTGGGTTCCTTGCTGCTTATTGACTGTTCCTCTTAGTTCACTCATCCCTCTTTCTCATATAATCTAGGATCACCAGCCCGGGAGTGCACTAGCTTGGATGGGATGAGTCCTCAACTATTAATCATTATTTAAGAAATTTCTCTCCATATAAAACCAGGTATACAGAAACTATTAGAAGAGAAAGTGGGGAAGAACTTAGAACACAAAGGCACAGGGGAAATTTTCCTGAACAGAACACCAATAGCTTATGCTCTAAAAACAAGAATCCACAAATGGGTCCTCACAAAATTGCAAAGTTTCTGTAAGGCAAAGGACACTATACAAAGGACAAAATGGCATTCAACAAATTGGGAAAAAAGCTTTACCAATCCTCTATCTGATTGAGGACTAGTATCCAATATGTACAAAGAACTCAAAAAGTTAGACTCTAGAGAATCAAATAATACTATTAAAAATGGGGTAGAGAAGTAAACAAAGAATTCTCAATTGAGGAATACCAAATGGCAGAAAAGCACATAAAGAAATGTTCAACATCATAAGTCATCAGGGAAATGCAAATCAAAACAACCTTAGAGATTTCACATCGCACCAGTTAGAGTGGCTAAGATTAAAATCTCTGGTGACAGAAGATGCTGGCAATAATGTGGAGAAAAAGGAACACTCCTCCATTGTTGGTAGGATTGCAAGCTAGTACAACCACTCTGGAAATCAGTGTGGAAGTTTCTCAAATAAACTGGACATAGTATTATCTGAGGACTACCGGGTATATACCCCAAAGACGCTCCAACATATAAGTAGGACACATGCTCTAACATGTTCATAGCAGCCTTATTTATAATAGCCAGAAGCTGGAAAGTACCAGATGTCCTTCAACAGAAAAATGGATAAAGAAAGTGTGGTATATTTACACAATGGAGTACTACTCAGGTATTAGAAACAATGACTTTATGAAATTCCTAGGCAAATGGATGGAACTAAAGACTATAATCCTGACTGAAGTAACCCACTCACAAAAAAACACACATAATATGCACTCACTGATATGCAGTTCCATAAAGCTCTGAATACCCAAGAAACAATTCACAGAGCTTATGAAGCTTAAAAATAAAGAAGGCCAGAAGATGGATACCTCAGCTTTTCTTAATGGGAGAATAAAACACTCACAGGAGAAAATACAATGTCAAATAGAGGATCAGGAATTGAACAAAAGAGCATTCAGAGATTGCTCACCTGGAAATCTACCCATATGCAGCCACCAAACCCAAGCACTATTTCTGATGCCAAGAAGTGCTTACTGCCAGGAACCAGATATGAATGCCTCCTCAGAGGCTCTGCCAGAATTATACAGATACAATATAGGATGCTTGCAGCTAACCATAGTACTGAACATGGGGACCCCAATGAAAGAGCTAGAGAAAGGACTGAAGGAGCAACCTCGTGGAAAGAACAAGAATATTAACCAACCAAACATTCCAGAACTCCCATGGACTAAAACACCAACCACTGAGCACACATGGGGAGACCCATGGCTCCAGTCGCATATGTAGCAGAGGATAGCATTGTCTGGCATCAATGGGAGAAGAGGCCTTTGGTCTAGTGAAGGTGTGTTTTCCCACTGTAGGGGAATGCAAAGGCCCTGGGGTGGAAAGAGTGATTGGGAGAGGGAACACCTTCATGGTGATGTGATGAGAGCACAGGGAGGAGAAAACTTTTGAAATTTTAATACAGAGAATATTCAATAAAATCATTTTAAAAAGAAAAAGAAAATTTCCTGCAGTCTTACCAACAGCCTAATTCTATGGGAAAATTTTATCCATTGAACTTCTCTCCTTTCAAATTACTTTAACTTCTACCAATGAGACATAATATTAACCATCAGAAGGGACAAGAGCTACACCTATTAGTGGACAAGTGGACTAAGAGAATGTAGTTAGTAATTCAATCATGCTGGTTTATTAAACTGGTAGCAACAGGTTTTTCTCAAAGATCCATGACCACCCTAACCCCAACCAGTGGACTAGGTTTCTAGTATCTGGTATGATTCCCCTCTTGTTTAGAAGGCCTTCATTTCATTTCAATTAATTTCCTCATTTCTATTGGTTTCTATCATAATATGACTGCCACTATGTAGACTAATATTATTGTGTCAATCTGGTCAAGGTTGTGATTCATACGCATCATAGGGGTAGTATTTTTGATTGCTATTCCCTGTCCCATGTAAGCATGCACAGTTGAAAGCTAGTCTTCAGGCACGGAATTCTAGGTCAGATCCATCTGGGAACCTCTGAGTCTGAAACGCAAGGCTTGTTCAGCAATAGCGACTTACCCTTAGCAGCAGGGAGAAATGAGGAATCACAGAAATAGAACTCCCCTGACCAACAACTTGGAGAAAGAAGTTTTCATGTAACTGGGATTTTGATAGTCAATGGTGCCTGGGTGGGGATATTGTCTTCCCATGTAGAATAATTTTATTTAAACTGTATATGTATACACACATCCTTACATATATTATTTGTAACTCTAATGAATAAAAATTTCTCATGTATTTTTCAAGCATCCTCAGTGTTATTTTCTCTCCTCTGTCCTTGTGTTGGTTGACTTTTCATCACTCTCTAATTAAAGTCCTATCCCCATGTTAGCTCTTTCCTTCTTCAGATCACTGTTATGCATTTTCACCACACACTGAGTAGGATTTTTTTCCTCTGGTCGAAAATTCTCCAATTGGGAATTCACACACCTCCAGACCTCCCCACTTCTTCGGGACTCAAGTCTCTGGAGGGTTAAGTGCATATTCTCTCACTGAGGTCAGACAGGCAGTCCTCTCCTGTATATATGTCGGGGACCTCATATCATTTGGTATCTGCTACCTGGTTGGTGGCTCATTGTCTATGGGATTTTGGGGGTCCAGGTAAGTTGAAACTGCTGGTCTTCCTATGGGATTGTTCTCCTCCGCAGATTCTTTCAGCTTTTTCCTAATTAAACCACAGGTATCTCTGGCTTCTTTCCATTGTTTGGGAGTAAGTATCTGTGTCTGACTGTCTTATTTGCTTGTAGACAGATTAGACAGAGTTTTGCTATACATGTGCCAAAGGCCTCTGATCTGCCCAGGTATGCTCCTAGTTGGTGTTGGTCTCTGAGAACTGTGAGGGTCTGAATTAGTTGAGTCTTCAGTCTACCCTATGGGGTCACTCTTTTTTCAGATTCTTCAATTCTTCCCTTAATTTAACCTTAGGGGTACCTGTATTCAACTGAGCATTTGGGTGTGAATATCTGCTTCTGTTTCAGTCAGCTGCTGGTAGGGCCTCTCAGAGGACAGCCATGCCAGGCTCCTATCTGTAAGCACATCATAGTATCAGTAATAGTAATAGTGTCAGAACTTAGTGCCTCTCTGGTCATTGGATCATCTTTCCTTCAATCTCTTTCCCATTTTTGTCCTTGTTGTTCTTTTAGATGTGAACAATTCTGGTCAGAAATTTTGACTGTGGGTTAGGAAACCTTTCCCTACATTTAAAGCCCTAACTATCAACTAGAGGTTGATTCTTCAAGCTCCCTGTCCCTAATGTTGAGCATTTTGGCTAAGGTCACACTCAATGAGTCCTTAGAGTCTCTCATCTCCTAAATCTCTGGTACTTTCTAGAGGTACCCCAACTCCCACCCCCTCAAAGGCTGCTTATTTCCATTCAATTAGTCCTCTGGGCTTTTCTTCTGTCAGCTCCCATATTTGATCCTCTTGCCCATTTCCCCTCCCATCTTTCATCCAGATCCCTTTTTACCTTTGCATAATGTGATTATTTCTTTCCCCTTTCTGAGCAGTACTGAAGCATCTTCACTTGGGCCTCTCTGCTTACTACACATCCTTCAGTCTGGGGGTTGTATCCTAGGTATTCTGTATATTTTGGCTAATATCCACGTATCTGTGAATTCATATTATGTATGTCTCTTTGGGTTTCATGGTTTCATATATCTCACTCAGGATAATATTTTATAGTTCTATTCATTTACCTGAAAAATTCATTTTAATAGCTGAATAGTATTCTATTGTGCATAAGAACCACATTTTACATATACATTCTTCATTTGTGGGCCTTCTAAGTTGTTTCCTGCTTCTGGCTGTTTCAAATAAAGCTGATATGAAAATGGTGGAGCATGTGTTCTTGTGGTATGATGGAAAATCATTTGGATATATATGCCCAGTAGCTGGGTCTTCAAGTAGAACTATTTCTAATTTTCTGAGGAATCACCAGATTGATTTCCAGAATTGTTGTACCAGTTTTTAATCATACCAGAGGAATTTTCCCTTTTCTCTATATCCTACGCAACATGTGCTGTTACCCGAGGTTTTGATCCTAGCCATTCTGATTGGTGTGAGGTAGAATCTCAGGAACATTTTAATTTGCATTTTTCTGATACTAAGGAATTGAACAATTCTGTAAGTTCTAGTCAAAATTCTTCTGTTGTCAATTTTCTGTTTAGTGCTATACCCAATTTTTTATTGAATTTTTTTCTTTTTGAAGGTTAACTTCTTGAATTCTTTATATATTTTGGATTTTAGCCTTGTGTTGGATGTAGGGATAATGAAGGTTTTGCCCAATGTGTAGGTTGATGATTTATTCTGTTGACAGTGTCTTTTGCCTTACAGAAGCTTTTCAGTTTCATGAGGCCCTATTTATCAATTGTTGATATTAGAGCTGAGCCATTGGAGTTCTATTTAGGAACACCCCTCCCATCTCCATTTCAGTGCGTTCAAGGCTCTTTCCCACTTTTTCTTCTATTAGATTGAGTGTGTCTGCTTTTATGTTGAGGTCTTGATTCATTTGGACTTGAGCTTTTTGCAAGGTGACATGTATTTACTTTCAATTTTTTTTTTTTTTACATACAGACTGCCAGTCAGACCAGCACTATTTACTGAAGGTGCTTTCTTTTTTCCATTGTACACTTTTGGCTTCTTTGTCAAAGATCAAGTGTCCATAAGTGTGTGCGTGTTGAGTTAAATAATAAAAACTGTGCCATTCCACTCTATTCCCAGCACCTCTCTGGCTCCAGAGCTCTTGCCACCTCTATGGCACAGTTGCACTGGTGGACCTGGCCTGGTGCTCTGAAATTTCTCCACTTAACTCTAAGTTCTAATGGCAGGTCGCTGCCACACCAGCCCCACATATCCAAATTCCGTAGCTGGCTGAAGTGCCCTGCCAGCCAAGTACCTTTCTCTGGACTTCAGTTAATCTCTGCCTGAAGGAAAACACCACGCTAGTTTAGAATCAATAGGTAACACAATCACTGGGCACAACAAGTAAAGTCCTAATCTTGTAAGCCATATAAATGTAAATATAAATATGAATATAAATGATATAAATCCTGGTGGACTTGCCACCTAAACGAGGCGAGGGGGGGTGGCGCTTGTTTGTTACTTCTTGTCCTCTAGCTGCCCCTGTCCAAAATCAAAGCCCATTCTCACTCCTTTTTTCTCTGACCCAGAAATTCCTCCTACTCCGTGCCCTGCGACTGCTTCCTAGAAATCTATATTCATTAGGAGAAGGTTTACAGGAAGTCAGCTGAGTATGTAATTCACTTCTCATCCCAGGCAGCCCCTCTTCTGGAAAAGGATTTAACATCAGAATGCAAACAGCACCAGGGTTGTCCACAACATGTGGTTTTATTTCTGGATCTTTAGTTCTATTTCATTGATCGACTCCCGGGTCTCTGGTGACGGTGGACAACCCTGTGCTTTTGTTTACTCCGAACTTCCTTGCTGGCTATCAGGATGAATATCGGGCTGCTCATGTGGCCCAGCTGGGAAATTGGGCAGCAAGAAAAGTGGAGTTGAGGCGAGGGGTTCCTGCCTCAACCGGGCTGTGTGGGTGTCCCAGCTGGCATATGTATTTCGGCAAGGTTCTCACCCGTATCCTGGCTGTAGCATTCTGATGGGAATTCGGCCTGAGATCTGGCCTAGGTGGGGAAATGGCATGGAAGGAGCACTCAGTGCTTTTTAACTGCTAAGCCATCTCTAGGACCTATGATTCCACTTGCAACTTAATATTTAAACTTCCCTGAATAACGTTAGAATCAACCAATTTATCTCTGCTAAGTTAGGAGTTTATATGAAAATATTTTGGAGACTTCGGATAAAAAATTAGTGTTATTATATCAATGTAAATCAATATAACACTTGAGTTGTGGTTTACTTTTGGAGATTATAATAAATAAGTTTTCCCCAGATTTCCCTAAGTAAATAATCCACTACTTAGGAAGGAGTGAAATAAATTCACAATGTAAGGAAATTAATGTCACTCTCCATAGATTCCAACCATCATATTTTTCTTCCTATAACAGCAGTAATGACTGTTCACTCTTTGTTCAAGGGATTCCAATTGATACGGTTATATTTGTAGGTAGTAACATAGTTTGACTCCAGAAGTTTTTATTTTTATTTTTGATTAAACAACTTTATTTTAAAAAACAGAGATAAATGTACAGATTTTAAAAGCATTTTTGCATAAAACTATACAAATACATTTTTGTCAGTACTTGATTTTTTTAAACATTTGATAGTATGCATTAAAATCTTTCTAGGTACATGAGCATAGAGTACATGTAAAACAAGATTTAAATTGGAAATAGTCAAAGTTTTCTTGGTGTGTCAAGATTAAACATAATGATTTTTCTCTTTTTTTTCTTTTGGCCTTTGTTTTTCTTTTACTTCATATAGTCTGTGAGTTGTTTCTGGGCTGGTCAGAGCTTTCTGGGGTTAGTATCCAATTATCAGTGACTACATAGTATGTCTGTACTTTTGTGACTGGATTACCTCACTTAGGATGATATTTTCTAGAGGCATCCATTTTATTAAGAATTTCATAAAGTCATTGTTACTGATAGCTGAGTAGTACTCCATTTTGTAAATATACCACAATTTTTGTATCCATTCATCTACTGAAGGACATCTGGCATCTTTCCAGCTTCTGGCTATTATATATAGGGTTACTATAAACATTGTGGTACATGTGTTTTTGTTGTATGTCGGAGGGTCTCTGGGGTATATGCCCAGAAGTGGAATAACTGGGTCTTCAGGTAGTACTATGTCCAATTTTCAGAGGAACTTCCAGACTGATGTCCAGAGTTGTTGTACCAGTTTACAACTTCACCAACAGTGGAGAAGTGTTTCTCTTTTTCTGCATCCTCGCCAGCATCTGCTGTCATCTGAAATTTTGATCTTAACCATTCTGAATGGTGTGAGGTGGAATCTCAGGGTTGTTTTGATTTGCATTTCCCTGATGACTACGGATGTCAAGCACTTCCTTAGGTGCTTCTCAGCAATTCAATATTCTTCAACTGAGAACTATTTTTTGAGACATGTATCCCAGTTTCTAATAGGATTGTTTGATTCTTAGCTGTCTAACTTCTTAAGTTCTTTGTATACCTTGGTTATTAGGCCTCTATCAGATGTGGGGTTGGTAAAGATCTTTTCTCATTCTGTTGGCTGCTGTTTTGTTTTCTTGACAGTGTCCTTAGCCTTACAGAAACTTTGCAATCTCATTAAGTGCTATTTGTCAATTTTTGACCTTAGAGCACGAACCTTTGATGTTCTGTTGAGGAAATTTACTCCTGTGCCTGTGTTCTAAGGTTTTCCCTACTTTCTCATCTAATAGTTTCATTGTACCTGGTTTAATGTGGCAATCTTTGATCCACTTGAATTTGAACTTCGTACAAGGAGATAAAAAAGGGTCTATTTTCATTCTACTTCATGCTGAATGCCAGTTGGACCAACAGTGCTTGTTGAAGAGGCTGTCCTTTTTCCATCGAATATTTACAGCTCTTTTGTCAAAAATCAAATAACTATACATGGGAGGGCTTACTTCTGGATCTTCTATTCTATTCCATTGATGCACATGCCTATCTCTGTACCAGTACCATGCCGTTATTAACACAACTGCCTTGTAATATAGCTTGAGATCAGGGATGGTGATTCCTGCACATGTTTTCTTGTTTTTGACGATGGATTTCACTATTCTAGGTCTTTTGTTATTCCAGATGAAATTGCACATTGATCTTTCCAACTCAATGAAGAATTGGGTTGAAATTTTGATGAGGATTGCATTGAATCTGCAGATTGCTTTTGGTAAGATGGCCATTTTTACAATGATAATCCTTCCAATCCATGAGCATGGGAGATTTTTTCATTTTCTGAGATCTTCCTCAATTTCCTTCTTAAGAGATTTAAAGTTCTTGTCATGCAGGTTTTTCACTTGCTAAGTTAGAGTCACACCAATATATTTCATATTGTCTGTAAGTATTGTGAAGTGTATCTCTTCCCTAATTTCTTTCTCAGCATGTATGTCCTTTAAGTAGAGGAAGGCTACTGATTTGTTCCAGTTAATTTTATATCCAGCCATTTGTTTATGAGCTGTAGAATTTCTCTGAATTTTGGGTCACTTACTTACACAATCATGTCATCTGCAAACAGTGATGTTTTTACTTTTTCCTTTCCAATTTGTATCCCTTTGATTTCCTTTTGCTGTCTAATTGCTTCAGCCAGGTCTTCCAGTATTATGTTGAATAGGTAAGGGAATAGTGGGCAGCCTTGTCTAGTCCCTGAGTTTCGTGGGATGGTTTCAAGTTTCTCACCGTTAAGTTTGATGTTGGCTATTGGGCGGTTATATATTGCTTTTATTATGTTTAGGTATGGGCTTTGGATTCCTGCTCTTTCCAAGATGTTTATCATGAAGGGAATTTTAATTTTGTCACATGCTTTCTCAGCATCTTGTGACTATGTGGTTTTTTCTTTGAGTTTGCTTATATGGTGGATTACTTTTTGGTCAATTTCTGGTCTGAGTTTGATTATTTCTTGCTGTCTACTTCTCTTGGGTGTATGTGCTTCCTTTTGTTCTAGAGCTTTCAACTGTGCTGACAAGTCGCTAGTGTATGCTCTGTCCAGTTTTTTTTTTTTTTTTTATGGGGGGGGGAAACATTCAGAACTAGGAGTTTTCTTCTCAGTACTGCTTTCATTGTATCCCATAAGTTTGGGTATGTTGTGTTTTCATTTTCATTAAATTCAAAAAAATCCTTAATTTCTTTCTTTTTTCTTCTTTAACTATGTTATCGTTTAATAGAGCATTGTTTAGTTTCCATGTTTATATGGGCTTTTTGTTGTCTTTGTTCTTATTAAAGACCAGCCTTAGACCCTGGTGATCTGATAGGATGCATGGGAGTATTTGATCTTCTTATATCTATTGAGGCTTGTTTTGTGACACATTATATGGCCAATTTTGGAGAAGGTGCCCTGAGGTGCTGAGAAGAAGTTGTATTCTTTTGTTTTAGGATGAATTGTTCTGTAGATGTCTACTAATTCCAATTGGTTCACAACCTCTGCTAGTTTCACTGCATCCTTGTTCAGTTTCTGTTTCCACGATCTGTCCATTGATGAGAATGGGGTCTTGAGGTCTCCCACGACTATTGTGTGGGGTGCAATGTATTTTTTTGAACTTTAGTAGGGTTTCTTTAATAAATATGGGTGCTTTTGTGTTTGGAACATATATGTTAAGGATTGAGAGTTCCTCCTAATAAACGTTCCCTATAATGAGTAAAAAGTGTCCTTCCTTATCTTTTTTGATAACTTTTGGTTGAAAATCTACTTTATTTGATATTAGTATGGTTACTCCATTTTGTTTCTTGGGGCTGTTCACTTGGAAGGTTTTTTCCTAATGTTTTGCTCTGTGATAGTGTCTCTCTTTGTCTCTGAGATAAGTTTCCTGTATGCAGCAAAATGCTGTATTCTGTTTATGTATCCAGTCTGATAGCCTAAGTCTTTTTATTGGGGACTTGAGTCTATTTATGTTAACAGATTAGGTAATAGTGGTTACTCTTTCCTGCTATTTTTGCTTTTAGAGATAGAATTTTTCCCGTGTGTCTTTCTTCTTTTGGTTTCTTGCTTAGGTATTTTCTTGTTTTTACTAGGAAGTTGTTTCCCTCCTTGTATTGTGTTTTCCACATATAATTGGTTGTAGAGCTGGTCTTTGTGGTCAGATATTGTGTAAATTTAGTTTTGTCCTGGAATATCTTGGTCTCTCTATCTATGGTGATTTGAAGTTTTGCTGGGTATAGCAGCTTGGGCAGGCACTTGTGCTCTCTTAGTGTCTTTATGATGTCTGTCCAGGATCTTCTAGCTTTCATAGTCTCTGTTGAGAAGTCAGGTGTAATTCTAATTGGTCTGCCTTTATATATTACATGACCTTTTCCCCTTACGGCTTTTAGTATTCTTTCTTTGCTTTGGGCACTTGGCATTTTGACTATTATGTGTCGGGAAGAATTTATTTTCTGGTCCACTCTATTTGGAGTTCTGTAGGCCTCTTGAAGAAAACAAGGGTTTATTCTGGCTAGCCATCCCATCTATTCTTGATTGGTTGTGGTTTTCTGTAATGGTATCTGTGTTTTGCCACCAAAAAAAATGCTTTCTGGATGCGTGGTTATGAATTATCTGTGGGTATATGGATAAGTATTTATAATGCAGTTAGGGATTGTGCTGGTTTAGTATAGCGGGAGTTTGTGTTTCAAACTTTGTGTCCGTATTTCTTCCATTAGGACAAAATGGCAACCAATGGGAAAATATCTTTGTCAATCTTACATTCAATAGAGGGCTAACACCCAATATATACAAAGAACTCAATAAGTTAGAATCCAGAGAGTCAAATAACCCTATTAAAGACGGGCAACAGAGCTAAACAAAAAATTCCAAACTGAGAAATATGTAATGGCTGAGAAGCAGCTAAAGAAATGTTCAATATCTTTAGTCATCAGGGAAATGCAAATTAAAAATCTTGGAGATTGCACCTCACATCAGAGATATCTAACACAAAATGTTAGATACTGTTTTTGTTCTAGAATCCCACTTTTTTTTACCCTGGTATTGTCTAGAGAATGAAAGTTAACGAGTACAGTGTCTTATCAGCTGTGGCCATCCTGTATTTCAAGAGTCTTATTTAGTTTATTGATGCCAAATAACATATGTTCTTGGGTTGGCAAGATGGTGCAGTGAGTAACACTGCTTGGCACAAAGCCTCAGGATCCTGAATTGGATCCCAACAACCTTCATGACAGATGGAAAAACTGATGTTTGCAGTTCATTTTCTGACCTCCACTCATATGCATACATACACACATATTTGCAAATTAAATAAAAGAAAAAATATTTTTCACAAATAACTAGCTCCATAGCTTCTAGAATGACAACTAGTTGTTTTTCTACTACAGGAAAGCAAACAGTCTGAAATGCTAGAAGATTTCACAAAAGTGTACGTTTTCTGAGGCTGTTGGAGGTTAGGTTCATCCTCTGCTGCCTATTGTATGGAAGAATTTTAGAATAGGAGTCTTTATGCCCTGTATGAGAGTGTAGCACACCCACAGCCTGTTCAAAAAGAAATACAAGATGGATCAGGACTTCTCACTCTTAGTACCAAACAGTTGTGAGACATTACAGTTTCACTTCTGGTAGAAATATGCTTTCTTTCATCTTTCAGTTGTCTTTTGGGAAAAACTGTAGAAGTGAAATATTAAAAATCCAGAATATACATAAGTCTACTGTGATAACACAGTTCAACTATATTAAATTGTAGTAACCAAAGATTGTAGAATACATAGGCATCGCTATATTCTCTATTCTACACTTATCTTTTTTGCATTGATATTTTTATAAATGGTAATGTCTTTTGGAAAATTACAGTCTCTTTAAACAACTGGCCTGTTAGCAAGTTCATTTATGATTTGCTCATCTTTATATTAGGTACTGTGGTCATTTTTCACTTCTGTGAAAAGCTTGTATAAGCAGCCAAGACATCCCTCTAACAGCTAAAGCAGAATTAGTGATGAATTTCTACCCAATTAGGGGTAATCCATTCAATTCTATCCCCAAAGGAAAATATACCTGCATGAAAACTGCTCATTGCAAAAACAGTATTCATATTCAGCAAATATAAGTTGTAATCATACACTTATATTCTTATTTTAACATTATTTTTCTTGTCTTGCTCGAGGTAACCATCTAACTACTAGACACTTGGTAAAATGTTGATTCTCTGTGATTTATGAGAAAAATGCATTCCCATTTGGACAATGCCTTCTACTATTAGAGAATTACTAGTTCATCCCACACATAAATTCAGTACTGTAAGAGAAACAAAGGTGATGTTTTGCTAAATGAGTATGTAGTGATGTACCTTGTACATATTTAAGTTTATATCCACAGGCCAATGCAGCTCTCATGCTTGGTCAGAGAACTTATTTCTGCAGTGGACTGCAGCCTAGAGCTTCTTAGTGGTTGGCACCACAATGTGCACCCATATTGCCCCCTGAAAACCAGGTAAGCATAACAGAGAAAACAGGGTGAAAAAACTTCATGAGTTGACTAAGGAAGTACGTCAGTGGGATGCTGTAATCTGGATAGGACATGGTTGTTGCACTCATGAGCGCACAGCAACTGTGATTGCCTATATATTACACGGTAGATAGAGAAAGAATGAAGGACAGGAAGAAGGGAGGGAGATGGGGAGAAAGTGGAGAGTAGGGAAGAAAAAGAGAAGATATTTACGGTAGGAAAAGTGGGTGAAAATGTGGGATCGAGTGACAAAACAATGTTAAGGTGTCAGCTGAGATGTCAGAATGAATGGGGGGATATTTGAGGGTAATGACTGTGCATGTGATTGGAGTGCATTGTATATAAAAATAAAGTTGCAACTTTTAAAGCAGCAAAAATGTACAAAACTACTCTAAACTGATAAATCTCTAATGAATGTTGCCAATGGAAAACAACAGAAACAACGAACAAACGTTGCCATCACACAAGAATAATAACTACTATGAATTCATACAAAATACCCATGGCCTTCTGTTCTTTAAAATACACTTTAGACTATGCAATTAAATTCCCATGACTAAAAATGTATCAAACTTAATTTCATGTGATTTTTGTCAGCTATATTATAAGTTTAAATCTATTAGCATTGGAGAGAATGAAATACATTAGAAAAATGAGATCATCGCAGGCAAAATCCATTATCCTTCTCTCCACTGCACTTCCTCTGACATTGGCAGATGTTTCCTTACTGATCAGAATCGCTGTAGCTTTGGACTCAGTTATCCTCTGTATAGAAGCCTCTTCCCTTTCTATACTCATCGGAATAGTCATTCCAGCCGACTGCTGTTGATCTATCTTACTCCGCTTACACCATTTGTTGTTGTAGCTACACCTTAGGTTTTCATCTATTATTTTTTTCCAAAAAGACAAAAATCACAGTGTCTTAAATCACTGTTCTATTGTTGTTAAGATGTCTCTTGACATCATGACCAAAGTAACTCTTATTTTAAAAAAGCATTTAATTGGGAGCCGGATTACAATTCCAGAAGCTTAGTCAATTATTATCACGGCAGAGGGCATTTCAGCAGGCATGGCATGGTACTGGGAAAGTATCTGAGAACTACATCCTGATTCATAAGGAGAGAAACACTGGGCCTGGCATTGGCTGCTCAAATACCCAAAGCTTATCCCCAGTCACACTTTCTCCAAACCCTGCACCTCCTCCAACAGGTCCATATATCCTAATCCTCCTCAGATAGCTCCACACCCTGGTGACTAAGTATTCAAATATATTGTCCTATGAGAACCATTCTTATTCAAATACCACATTGGGAGGATCTTCAACTGATCATGGAAGATAGAGGACAGTACAGAGGTAAAAAAATAACACTAAAGATAATTCAAAAAACCACATGAAATTGTAATAATTCACAGTTAACTAAAGTATATATTTATGTACATGTGCATATAATAAAGTATAAACTGAATATAAAATAAAAGTGTATAAAATATGTATGTGCATGTACATGCAACTGGACTGTACATTTATGTACGTGAATGTATGTATGTATGTATGTATGTATGTATGTATGTATGTATTCACTTATGGTGATTTCACTTAACTCAAGAGCTATAGATTATGTAACACAAAACTCAATGCCATAAATAAGAAAATTCCTTTTGAGTTGGTTAAGGAAATTCAATGCCTCTCCAAATAATACAGAATATTACTGCTACGCTTTGTTGTCTTATAGAATTTGAAGGAAAGTCTCTATTGCTAAAAATGTGACCTAATTTAGAAACAAGGTTAAGAGAAAAGAAGCTGGATTTCACACTAAGAACATCCTATAAGTGCATGGGTAAGTGAAAATAAAATGCGGGTGTGATAAAAATGAAGAAAGTATATGACAGTTGTGCAGAGCAATAAATCAGATGCAGGACCCCTTTCAGAACAGAGTCTTTGCAATGGACCAGAATTTTCCATTTTCTAATGATGTGAGAAATTTTCACAGAACTGCTTACTCATTCATTATTTTATTTTAAAACTGTCTTGTGAAGACAAATTTCATTTACTATTAGAGGGACAGAATATCTGTATGGAATAAAATCATCTTATGAAAATGTGTAAGATGTTACTCCACATCATTTTAAAATCTCTATCTGCTTGCTCAGAGTAACTGTTCTTATGTTTATTTCCATCTTCGAGTCTATAACTCTATATTTATCATTCAACATACAACACTGCATCTTATTAACTAAAGAACTCAAAATCATCAGAAAACATACATACATAAAAGAATGAAGAACAAAACCAAGTATCTTCATATGTAGAGGCAAAGGAACATATTAGAATGACAAAAATGAGAAAACCTTTGATCAGCCACTCTTCTTCAAGAAGCCCACAAGCATGGTCTTATGTCTTTTGTCTTTCTTTTGGAGCACCTCATTTATTTTATTATTTGTTCTTGAACTTAAATTAAAATATCTTTGCAAAATCCCAACTGTAATTCATAAAATAGAAATCATTTTCATGGGTAATTTCTGGAATTAGCCTTAAGAGAGAGATGGTGTTGAAACCGTTATATTTTTACTATTTAAAATATCAATGGGAGATGACAGGTAGGTCACAGGAAGGGGCAACCTAAGACAAGATATGGCACAGAAGCAGAAATATAGTCCATATTATCATCAAGAGCATATAGCAAAGAAAAAGATAAGGCTACAGAAAACAGATTAGACTGGGTAAGAGTCACTGAAATGACCAGAAAAAATGAAAAACAAACAGAAAGAGAGTGGATATCAAATGGATACATGTGCAGATTGATTAATGGTAAATGGCGGCTGATTATCTATGTTGTCAGGCAGACATCATGAGTGAGATTACTTAGCATAACTATTTTGTTTACAAATATTGATGCACAATTGCAGCTTTAGTCCTCTGAAATCCATCCTTCCTCACAATTCACTAAAAGCTCTTTTGCTCAAATTTTGTAATTTTCCATCATAGCATCATTGATGTACAATTTTTGTTCAAATAATCCTGAATTCCTCTATGGGGTTAATTGTAATTAGTCTAATTTTGTACATGAAAATGTAGAATTTAATGTTAAACATGTTATCAGAAGTATGGCTTTCTTTCCCCTATCCTTAGCATGGCTTACCTTTTGTTCAACATGTATACAGTTTTCATGATCTGATTTTGCATTCATGTGTGTGCCTGGTGATAGATTGTTCTCAGAATATCTGACAGTATTTCTTGTAAGCATTAGACATCATAGAGAAACGTTATGGTGGAGCAAAAGACTTTGAAATGTCATTTTGGATCAGTGCACAGCATGATTCAAGGTTGTACAGATAGGAGAGTCTGAGGAGCTATTAAGTATGTGTGAGTGTCAATATTTTAAATTGTGATGTGAATCTAAACTGTCCACTTCTTTTTACACCAATTGATGTGTTTACCCTAGCTTTTCCCATGAGATATTTTTATGTTAGTTGACAAGTAAGATTCATTAATAGGTCTCTCACCAAATTGAATTTAATTATTTGGTACAAGAGTCAACATGTAGATTAGTCACCATACACTCTAATTTGATAATTGATTGACACCTCTTATACATGGTTACAAGGTTCAGACTAGTAAGAACAAGCTTTAAGCCATGCAAACAGAGACAGATATTATAGCAATAAGTAATCAATTTAATTTGGCATGGCAAGCAGAGAATGTAAGTCCCTTTTTCAATTGATATACTTGAAATATATAATATGATTCCAAATTTCTGAATCATATGTGTGTGTGTGTGTGTGTGTGTGTGCGTGTGTGGGTGTGTGTATGAGTTAGTCCATACATTTGTCTTTTATTACTGGTATGGGAAATGTTTTATGATTGCTGATTTTCTTCTTAACAGCTTTGTAATTGCAGTGTTTCATTTTTTCTAAAGGAAACTGGTCGAGTGTCAACATACAGAAATTCATAATTACTTCTTTAATGCTTTTAGGGGGAGAATCTTATATAATTAAGACATATCTAAAATTCACTTTGTAGCTATTTATGACATTTCCTATTTGATCTTTCTACCTTTACATCCACTACGATAATACCGCAGGTGTGCACTACCGCATCTGGTTTTATGTGCACTGGTGTTTGAACCAAGAAGTCATTGCATGGTAGGCAAGCACTCTACTGACTGGCTACAGTTCCATCTCATTATCAATGCAACTTTACAATGTTCTCTCTTATAATTTGATAATTTTAGTTTAAATTATACTTTAATATTAGAATTATATTTAGAGTCTATTTTGACTATTAAAAACTAGTCTATTATTTAAACAATTGTTTTAGAATGATGTTTTTATTTTTGCATGTCTCTCTCTCTCTCTCTCTCTCTCTGTATATATATATATATATATATATATGTATGTATGTATGTATGTATGTATGTATGTATGTATGCATACACACACACACAAGCATACAGAGCACAAGAGAATGTAACATGGAACCCAGTCATTCACACAATTATGAATCCTATAAAAACACTAACCAGAAAACCATAACATATACAAAAGGAACTGTAAGCTGATAGATAGAGAGACAGACATACAGACAGACAGAGATTATCATGGGAGATCATTTGTCTTTTATATTTTCTTCAGTTTCTTTCTTTAGTGTCTTAAGTTTTCACCATATATGTATTTGCTTTCTTAGTTAGAGTTACCACAGGATATTTTGTGTTTTTGAGGCTATTTTGAAAAGTGTTTTTTCTCTGATTTCTTTGCCAATATGCTTGTCATTTGTATATAGAAAGGGTATTGAATTATGTTGTGTAAACTAATTTTGTACCCAGATACTTTTCTGAAAGTGTTTATCAGCTGTAATTTTTCCGTGAAAATTTATGGTAATTTATGTATACTATCATATCATCTGCAGATAATGATACTTTGACTACTTCCTTTCCAATTTGTATCCCCATTATCTCCTTCAGTGGACTTAATGCTCTAGCCAATATTTCAAGTACTCTGTTGAATAGGTATGAAGAGAGTAAGCAGCCTAGTCTTGCATTATTTCTGATTTTAGTGGAATTGCTTTTAGATTCTCTCCATTTAAGTTGGTGTTGACTATGTGATTGCTGGAAGCTATGTTTATTATGCTGAGATATGTAGATTAGATCCTTAATCTCTCCATGACTTTAAACATGAAGGAATGTTGGATTTTATCAAAGGCTTTTTCTGTATCTAATGGACTAGTTCACAGTTTTTCCTCTTTTAGCTATTTTTTATTCATTTTATTAGGTATTCTCTGTATTTACATTTCAATTGTTATTACCCCACCACCACTTTATCACCCCTCCCCCTGCTCTTGCTTCCACGAAGCTGTTCCCTTTTGCAAAGACCCTCTCCAACCTCAGCACCTTGGTTTTCCCCTATACAGAGAAAATGAACCTTCACTGGACCTTTTCTCACACTGATACCAGACAATGCTCTCCTCTGCTACATATGTACCTGAAGTTGTTGGTCTCTCCTGTGTACTCATTGGTTGGTGTTTCAGTCCTTGAAAGCTTTGGAGGGTTTGGTTAGTTGATAATGCGGTTCTTTCCCTGGGGTTGCAAATCCTATCAGCTCCTTCAGTCCTTTCTCTAGCACCTTCATTATGGGTCCCTGTGTTCAGTTCAATGTTTAGATGTAAGCATCCTCAACTGTATCATTTTGGCTCTGGCAGTGCCTCTGAGAAGGCATCCATATTAGGCTCCTGCCAGTAAGACTGTTATGCATCAGGAATATTGCCTGGTTTGGGTAGCTGCATATGGAATGGATTACCAGTTGAGGCAGTCTCTAGATGATGTTTTCTTCAATATCTACTCCTCCAATGTTCCTGTATTCCCTCCCTTGAGTGTTTTGTTCTTCCTTCTAAGAAAGACTGAGACATCCACATTCAAACCTTATTTCTTTTTGAGCTTCATATGATCCGTAAATTTTTTCTTCAGCATTCTGGGTTTTTTCGCCTACTACCCATTTATCAGTGAGTGAACAAATATGTGTTCTTTATGACTGGATTACCTCACTCAGGATAACTTCTACTTCCATCCATTTGCCTAACTATTTCATAAAATAATTGCTTTTAATAGTTGAATAGTACTCCATTATATAAATTAATTTCTGTATCCATTCCTCTGTTTGGTTCTTTCCAGCTTTGGGATATTATATATAAGGCTGCTATGAGCATAGTGGAACATTTGACCTTATTAGACATAGGAAATTCTATTGAGTCCAGGAGTGGTATAGCTGGGATCTCAGGTAGCAATGTGTCCAATTTTCTGAGAAACCTCCAGATTGATTTCGTGAGTGGTTGTACCAGCTTGCAGTCCCACCAACAATAGCCTATTGTTCCTCTTTCTCCACATAGTCAACAGCATCTGCTGTCACCTGAGTTTTTAAGCTTAGACATTCTGAATGGTGTGAGGTAGAATCTCATAGTTGTTTTGATTTGCATTTTCCTGATGACTAGGAATGGTAAACATACATTTCCTCAGGTACTTCTCATTAATTCAGTATTCCTCAGTTGAGAATTATTTGTTTAGCTCTGTACCTCATTTTTTAATAGGATTATTTGATTCTCTGGAGTCTGCCTCTTGAGTTCTTTGTATATATTACGTATTAGCCCTTTATCAGATGCAGGATTGGTAAAGATCCTTTCCCAATCTGTTGGTTGCTGTTTCATCATCTTGACAGTATCTTTTGTCTTACAGAAGCTTTGCGATTTTATCAAGTCCCATTTGTTGATTCTTGATTGTGGAGCATAAGCCATTGATGTTCTATTCAGGAAAATTGCCTCTGTGCCTATGTGTTCTAAGCTCTTCCACACTTTCTCTTCTATTAGTTTCATTTTCCCTGGTTTTCTGAGAAGGTCTTTTATCCACTTGGGCTTGAACTTTGTACTTGGAAATAAGAAGGGATTGATTTGCATTCTTCTGCATGCTGACTGCCAGTTAAACCAGCACCATTTGTTGAAGGTGCTGTATTTTTTCTATTGAATGTTTTTAGCTCTTTTGTCAAAGAACAAGTGACCATAGGTGGGTTCATTTCTGGATCTTCAATTCTATTCCATTGATTTACCTACCTGTCTTTGTACCAGTACCATGCATTTTCTTTATTATGATTGATCTGTATTTCAGCTTGAGGTCAGTGATGCTAATTCCCCAGGAAGTTTTTTTATTGTTGGAATAGTTTTTACTATCATGGGTTTTACGTTATTCCAACTGAATTTGCAAATTGCTCTTTCTAACTCTATGAAGAATTGAGTTGGAATTTTGATGGGGATTGCATTGAATTAGTAGGTTTATGTTAAGGCGATTCATGATTGGACAGGAGAGAGGTAGGCAGGAGAGCTCTAGGAACAGAAGAGGAGTCAGGAGGCAGAGATTAAAGGAGATTAAAGGAGGAATGAAGATGGAAGCAGATGCATATGTTTCTGTCAGCACAACTCTTCATAAAAATGTTGTTATGAAAATTTTATAAGGGATGGAATTATTCAAAATAATTGAACTAGGTTGGCAAAGTATATAATACTTATTAGATCCGAGTAGTTTGGTCTGTTCTTTGATAAGACTACTTAATTGAGTTCAAAGGTTGTAGTGGCAGAAATCCAGCAACAGAGTTGGAATTTGTGTGTCTAAGGCTTGGCAACAACATGACAAAGGAAAGTGAATGAAAACAACACACCAGAGGCACTTATATTCACCTGAGACAGAAGTAACAGGCAGTGAAGTGAACTAAAACTGAGTTCATAGCACCAGCATGGACCACCAAGTTAGAGATCCCTGTAGTGCCAGACAGACCTCCACTAATTTCTTTCTCAGCATGTTTGTCCGTTGAGTAGAGGAAGGCTACTGATATGTTTGAGTTAATTTTATATTCAGCCTCTTTGCTGAACTTGTTTTTCAGCTGTAGAAGTTCTTGGAATTTTTGGGGTCACTTAAGTATAGCATTATATCATCTGCACATAGTGATATTTTAACTGTTTCCAATTTGTATCCATTTCACTTCCTTCAGCTTTCTGATTGCTCTGGATAGGACTTGCAGTACCATACTGAATATGTAGGGAAAGAGTGGGCAGCCTTGTCTGGTCTCTAATTTTAGTAAGATTGCTTCAAGTTTCTCACCATCCAGTTTGATATTGCTTACTATTTTGCTGGATATTGCTTTTACTATGTTTAAGTATGAACCTTGAATTTCTGATCTTTCCAAGACTTTTAACATGAAGGGTTGTTGAATTTTGTCAAACATTTTTTCAGCATCTAGTGAGATCATCCTGTGTGTGTGTGTGTGTGTGTGTGTGTGTGTGTGTGTGTGTGTGTATTTTTTTTCTGAGTTTCTTTATATAGCATAGTATATTGATGTATTTCCATATATGGAACCATCCCTGCGTCCCTGGAATGAAGCCTACTTGATAATGGTGAATGATCATTTTGTTGTGGTCTTGGATTAGGTTTGGTAGAATTTTATTGAGTATTTTTGCATCAATGTTCATGAGAAAAATTGGTCTGAAGTTCTGTTTCTTTGTAGAGTCTTTGTGTGGTTTAGGTATGAGCATAATTATAGCTTCAAACAATGAGTTGGATAGTGTGCCTACTGTTTCTATTTTGTGTAATGGTTTGGAGAGTATTGTATTAGGTCTTTTATGAAGGTCTGTTAAAATTTTCCACTGAATCTATCTGTTCCTGGGCTTTTTGATTGGGAGACATTTAATGGCTGCTTCTATGTCTTTAGGTTTATGGGGTAGTTTAGGTGGTTTTTCTGAACCTTAATTAACTTTGGTACCTGGTATCAATCTAGAAAATTGTCCATTTCATCCACATGTTCATGGCTTTTTTTTTTTCTTCTTTTTTTGAGTATTGGCTTCTCTAGTAGGATCTGATGATTTTTTTTTGAGTGTCCTAGCTTTCTGTTATGTCTCCTGTTTCATTTCTGATTTTCTTAATTTAGATACTCTCTTTGTGTCATCTACTTAGTCTGGCTAAGGGTATATCAATCTTGTTGATTTTCTCAAAGAACCAGCTCCTGGTTTTGTTGATTCTTAGTATAATTCTTTTTTTTTCTACTTGGTTGATTTCTGCTGTGAGTTTATTTCCAGCCATCTACTCTTTGGTGTACCTGCCTTTTTTGTTCTAGAACTTTTAGGTATTTTATCAAACTATTGTTGTATGCTCTCTGCAGATTCTTTAAGGAGGCATTCAGAGCTATGAGTTTTCATCTTAGCACTGCATTCATTGTATTCATTGCATTCATAAGTTTGGGTATGTTGTGCCTTCATTTTAATTAAATTCTAAAAAGTCTCTCATTTCTTTATCTCTACCTTGACTATGTTATCATTAAGCAGAGCATTTTTCAGCTTCCATGTGTATATGGGTTTTTTGTTGTTTTGGCTGTTATTGAAGACCACTCTTAATCCATGATGATTAATAGGATGAATGAAATTATTTCAGTGTTCTTATATCTGTTGAGGCCTGTTTTGTGACCGAATATGAGGTTAGTTTTGGAGAAGGTACCATAAGGTACTGATAAGATGGTATATCTTATGTTTTAGGATGAAATATTGTACAGATTACTGTTAAATCTATTTGGTTCACAACTTCTGTTAGTTTCAGTGTATCTCTGTACAGTTTCTGCTTCCATGATATGTCAATTGATAAGAGTAGGGTGTTGAAGTTTCCCACTATTATTGTGGGTGATATAATATATGCCTTGAAAATTAGTAATTTTTTTTTTATGAATGTGGGTGACCTTATATTTGGAGCATATATGTTCAGGACTGAGAGTTCATCTTGATAGAGTTGTTCTTTAATGAATAAAAACTGTCCTTCCTTATTTTTTTGATAACTTTTGGTTGAAAAGCCATTGTACTCAATATTAGAAAGGCTACTCCAGCTTGTTTCTTGGGACCATTTGATTAAAAAAAAATTTCCAAACTTTTTACTCTAAAGTAGTGTCAGTGTGTGTCACAGAGATGAGTTTGCAGTATCCAACATATCCAGTCTGATACTCTATGTCTTTTCATTGAAGAATTGAGTCTATTGATGTTAAGAGATATTAAGGAATAATGATTGTTGTTTCCTGTTATTTTTGTTGTTAGAGGTAGATCTATGTTTCTGTTTTTATTTTTCTTCTTTTGGGTTTGTAACAAGAAAATTACATTTTTGCTATTTTCCTTGTTTATAGTTTCCTTCCTTGGTTTGGATTTTTTTTAAATCTATTATCCTATGTAGAGATGTATTTGTGGACAAATATTTTGTAAATTTGGTTTTGTACTGGAATATTTTGATTTTTTTCATCTTTGGTAGTTGAGAATTTTGATGGTTATAGTAACATGAGCTGCTGTCTGGTTCTCTTAGGGTCTGTATGACATCTGTCTAGGATATTCTAGCTTTTATAGTTTCTCTTAAGTCGTCTGGTGTAATTCTGATCCATCTGCATTTATATGTTATTTGACCTTTTTCCCCTAATGTTTTTAGTATTTTTTTAAATACTTGGTGTTTTGACTATTATGTGTCGGGAGGGATTTCTTTTCTGGAACAATCTATTTGGGCATCTGTAGGCTTGGTCTTTTCAATGTGTTCTGGATTTCCTGAATGTTTTGGGTTAAAAGCTTTTTGTTTATTGCATTTTCTCTGAGTATTGAGTTAATTTTTTCTGTGGTATCTTTTGCTCCTGAGATTCTCTCTTCCTTCTCTTGTATTCTGTTAGTGATGCTTGTGTCCATGACATATAATTTCTTTCCTTGGTTTTCTATCTCTTCATGGTTGTCTCCCTTTGTATTTTTTTATTAGTTCTATTTCCATTTTTAGATCCTAGATGATTTTGTTGAATTCCTTTACCTGTTTTGTGCATGTGTGTGTGTGTGTGTGTGTGTGTTTATGTGTGTGTGTTCCTGTGTTTCTCTCAGAGATTCTACTTGTTTACCTGTCTTTGCTTCTATTTCTTTATGAAAGTTATTCAGAGTTTCTTGAGGCCTTCCATCATCAACATGAGGTATGATTTTAAGTCCAAATCTTGTTTCTCTCGTGTGTTGGTGTATCCACTACTTGCTATTGTGGGAGAACTGGGTTCTGATATTGTCAGATTGTCTAAGTTTCTCTTGCTTATATTCTTGCTCTTGCCTCTTGCCATCTTTTTATCTATGATTTTAGTCTTTCTATCTTTGACTGGAGGTTGTTTCTCCTATGGGTCTGTGGGCCCATGGGCTCAGGAAGGAGAGCAATTCTGAGTTCTCAGCTCTCTATGGGTAGGCTGTGAGTTTTGATGGCATTGGGCCGGCTCTAGTTCTGGGTGCAGTTCCCAGAATAATCCAGACCCAGTCATACCTGCGCCCTGAGAGCTTCTGGTAGTCTCTCCCTGATTGTCATTTTAAATAAAGTGGGGATTAACTGGTGGGCTCAGGAGGGAAATGAGTCCTGGGTGTTCAGCTCTTTGCTGGAAGACTGTGAGTTCCAATAGCAGTGAGCTTGCTCTAGCTCTGGGCTTTTAGCTTATTTACATGTTGAACCACATTTACAATTTGAGAATGTTGAACCAACCATTTATCTCTGGATGTAGCCTGCCTGATAAGGGTTGATAATCTTTTAGATGTGTTCTTGGGATTCAGTTGACAAATATTTTATAGAATGCTGCATCTAAATTCATAAGAGAAATTGGTCTGATATTCTTTTTGTTGGATTATGTGGTTTAAGCATTAGGGTAAATGTGGCCATAAAAACCGAAGTTGGAGATGTTCCTCTGCTTCGATTTTGTGAAATAATTTTAGGAGTGTTGGCTTTAACTTTTCTTTGGTAGAATTCTATGTTAAACACCTTCTGGCTCCAGGATCATTTTGGTTGAAACACTATTAATTATTATTTCTATTCTACCAGTGTTTTTAGATCTGTTTAAATTGCTTAACTTATCTTGATTTAACTTTGGTATGTTGTTTATGTCAGAAATTATTCATTTCTTTTAAATTTTAAAATTTTTGGAATATAAGTTTTCAAAGTAGGCCCTTATGATTCTCAGGACTGCCTCTGTATATGTTCCTTCTGCTTTTCCTTTCCAATTTTGGTCATTTTTATATTCTTTCCCTACCTTTCATTTAATTTGGATATGGTTTTGTCAGTCTTAATGACTTCCTTAAAAAAAACAAAACACAAACCTCAGTTTTACTGATTATAAGTATAGTTTATTTGTTTGTTTTGTTTCTATTTTATTGAGCTCAGCTCTGAGCTTGGTTATTTCTTTCTATCAACACTTTTCAGTGTGATTTCTTCTGAAAACTTACTACTGAATTAAAAAAAATGGGTCAAGACAAAAAGTAAAGACTTTGTAAAATTGAATGAAAATGAATACAAAATATACCCAGACTTCTGGGATACAATCAAGGTGGTTATACATGACACATTTATAGCACTAAGTAAAGAGATAAGGTTACCAACCCCAGTCAAAATTTCTGACCCAGAAATATTTCTGTCTAAAAGATCCTCAGGGACAAAAATGGAGAAGATAATGAAGAAAAGGCACTTTAGTTATCGATCTAACTTGGAATCCAATGTGGGACATCAAGGCCTGACACTATTATTGATGTTATGATGTGCTTATTGATAGGAACCTGGCATGGCTGTCCTCTGAGAGACCCTACCAGCAGCTGACTAATATAGAAGCAGGTAATTAACACCCAACTATTGGCCTGAAGTTGGGGACTCCTATGGTTAAATTAGGGTAAAGATTGAAAAAGCTGAAGAAGAAGGCAGCCCATTAGGAAGACCAGCAGGCTCAACTAACCTGGACCACAAGGAGCTCCCAGAGACTGAGTCCTCAATCAAGAGCATACACAGGCAGGTCTAAGGCCCCTGGCACATTCATAGTAGAGGTCTGCCTCATCTGGCCTCAGTGGGAGAAGATGGACTTAATCCTAGAGAGATGAGGCCTCAGGAAATAGGGAGTCCTAGAGGGAGCACCCACTTGAGAACAAGGTGAAGAAAGATTCGGATTTGAAACTCTGGAAAAGGGAGCCTGGACATGGAGCAATGACTGGAATGTAAATAAATAAATTAACTTAAATGAAGAAAGTAAAATAAACATATTCATCCAAAAGAAAGAAAGAAAGAGAGAAAGAGAAAGAAAGAAAGAGCCCAAAGGTCTATAGAATCGATGAAATAATCTACTCTGTACATGGCAGGAAAGCTACACTTATGAAATTCAACAACATGGCTGCCTAAAGACCTGGAGAATGACAATATCAACTGACAATTCAACATAAACGTGGGAGTTATCACATCCCTAGATAAATACCTCCAGACAATAAATATCTCTTTAAGACAGCAGGGAGAGTGAGAATCATTCTTTCATGTGAATAAGCCTCTAATTTGGTTATTCTGTACCAAACAGTCATCCCTAAAAATGCATACATATAAACAATATATTAATATATAATATGGTATGGTATAAAATATATTACATGTATATTTGTAGTAATAAAGCTTAAAGAAGTAACTGTCATAAATTTGAAATAGGGGATGGGGGGACACTAGAGGAATTGGTGTGGGGACAGGATGGAACAGTAGTGATTCAAATACAGTACTCATATTAGTAATTTTTACAAAGACTGAAAATAAATTTAAAAATTCTGTCCATGACTCTAAAGCAAATCATACTTACATATTACCCAATACTCTCAAAAGATCTTGGTAGGCTCAGTGTGACTATACTTTCTCCATTCTATTTTCATACATCTTCTAAGTTACAATTTTATTCCTGTAAGACCAACAAAGATGAAAAATATACAGTGCCTGATAGTTGCTATGGGCTGTATTAATAATCTATTTACTCAGTTATGTATGTTATTCAAACTCTGTGTCTTCATTTACTTCATTTGTTTTTGAATAAGTTACTATTTCTATACATTAATTACATGGAATTTTACTTAATATGCTCAATTTATGCAGGACAAAAGAAAGACATTTGTTTTCTATAGTATCTATACCAACATAAATAAAAAGATTTGTTATTTTTATTTGTGTTGCCTTAGATAAAAAATGACCTTGAACTCCTTATCCTAAAGCCTCCATCTCTGACATGCTGAGTTTAAAGGCCTGTGCCACTGCACTTTGTTTTCCAGCTAACTTTTTAGTCAGGGAGTTAGCTTTGTTTATGCTTAATTATAAATAAAATGTAAAGGTATATTTTATTCTATTTAAATCTAATATATAAACTGAGCCACACCTTTTTGTTTGCCCTGAAGGTAAATGTCCGTAAGTAAATTTGATGCACTGCTTATCATATTGGCCCAATGATGATGTATGCAGTCGAGCCCAAACAAAGATATTTTAGTTTTGGTATTTTAAAGTAGTCATTCTGGGATTTAAAACAATGTTCCAACCTAGGTACTAAGGCTCTGTGATACATAATGCAATGTTTATATACCTCTACTGTAAGTGAAAGTAAACATTCACATACAAATAGCAATTGGGTAGAGAATAAAGTACAAAAAGAAAATATTTTAGTTAAACATGTCTGTATAGTTGGCCATAACTTCTTCTAATTTCAGAGCTTCAGAGCACTTGTGGTATGATATCATACGTGTGTGTGTGTGTGTGTGTGTGTGTGTGTGTGTGCATACACATTGAATTTGTGAGATCAACCCTACTTGAAATGCTTATTTCCAAGCCTGCCATCTCTGATTCTTAATCTTGTTTCAGATTTACAGCCATTGTCACAATGTCTTTATTGCTAATCCTCTATTGTTTCCTTTACTCTGCTCTCTCAGCCTCTACACCATGTAACCTTTCCTGTTTCCTTACTCAGCTATGATCTGATATACCACAATGCTCTAGTCTACCTCTCTAGAAATCCCGTCCATATGGCTCCTTACTAATTTTCTGACCTCCACAATATTCCAAATGGGTAGTCATTCTTGTCAGCACTTTTCCTTCCATGTGTTGTTTTTTTAGGTAATTTCTTAAAAACAATTTGTCCGGGGTCAATACTATGGCAGCCCCATATTGTTTTGATTACTATACCTTAGCTACATATTGAAGGTTGCGCCACCCACTCATCTCAAAGATATTAACATTCACATATCTTGCAAGCAGGAAACTATTGTAGCTTACAGAATTTGTAGCTGGATGACATTGATTATTACTTTTCTCCCCCAGTAGTAAGCTCCTAGTGTACTATTGCTGTGAAGAGACACCATGACCATAGCAACTCTGCAAAAGAAATCATTTAAAAGGATTAGTCCATTATCGTCATGGTAGCACGCAGGCAAATATGCTGTTAGAGAAATAACTGAGAGGTCTACATCCCACTTAGCAGGAAGAGTGAGACTCTGGGCTTTGACTGGGCTTTTCGAAAACTCAAAGCCCACTACCAGTAACACACTTTCTCCTCCAAGGCCACAAATTATTTCAAATAGTGCTCCTCTTTGATGATCAAGTATTTAAAGCTATGAGCCTATGAAAGGCATTCTCATTCCAATCAACACATATATCTAGTACCTTCCAACACTGTGAACATCAGTCAATAGTGTTAAACATCCAACTGATCACTAGCTTGATTTCTGTGTATTTAATGATATAAGTATGTGATATCTTCAACAATAGGGTCTTAATATCAGGATACAGGGGTTACATTATCAATACTTTTGGGGTACATGATAAGACCCCTTTGGTGAACAACTCAAAAGGATATGATCCATTCCTGGTACTGAGAGTTAAATTTGGAAGCACATGATACTTAGTTGAAAATCTACTTTCTGTCACTGATCATTGTGTTTCTTCATTTTTAATTATATATGCTTATATTCCATAATATCTGTGAAAGACAGTTAATCTGTAAGGGGCTATAAAGCAATACATCTTTCTCTTAAACTACATTCTGCCCCATTCTTCCCCAGTGTAAAATGTTTATTTCTGTCAGACTTTGGAGTATTAAAGCCCTGAACAGAACTTTATAATAATTTCTAAGTTTGAAAGATTCTGTACCTTAATATAAAACTTATAAACATAAGCTTATTATTTTGAATAATTAGGAATTAATATTTTTTAACCAGGAGTTAGCAGAAGAAACAGGCGTTCTAGTTGTTTTTCTACTTCAAAATATAATTCTAATTAGTGCAACATTTTAGTGAAGCTTGTGGTGCTTTAAGAAGCTCCTGACTAAGCAGATTTTGTCTTTACATTATGAGAGCATCATTGTTTTAATCTCTATAATCTAGCCAAGGTGGCTGATACTGAGGTCTTCTCTGAGTCCCGATGCCTCCAGTGGAGCAGTGAGGTCAGTGTATACCCCTGCTTGCCTTCGTAGTTTCAATCCAATTTAAGATCACATAAACAGTTTTCTTTCCTATGTAATGATCACATCTGTCATCGTAAATTTCTTTTATAATATTTGATTTACCTGTTTAAATGAATATAGTACCTTTATTTTTACGTCCAAGCTAATGTATATGCTGCACTCTTTGATATTGAAATCTTGAACACTTGGTTCAGAAGCAGTTTTCAGATTTATAGGGAAAAATTACACAAATTCCATTTGATGGAGGAGAAACAGAGACATGAGTGATTGTAGAAAAGGTGGCACAGTGGGGTATTCTGGAAGCACGGCTGTGTCCTGATAAATTCAGGGAGTACAAATACCCCTGAGGAGAACTTCCTTGGGCAAGGATCATAGCTTGAAGATAGAGGAATGTACTTTGGAGCGCTATGAGTGAATATATTTTTAAAACTACAACAATTTAACTACAGCTGAGACACACCATAAATCTTAGAAAATAAAAGTAATATATTATATTATCTTTACACTAAATTTACACCAACTATAATTTCTGTCTTTATTATCAAAGACAGTGCTGAAGAAGGAGTTGGATATGGCATGTCATTCCTGAGATCTCAGTACTTGTGAGGCTGTGATAAAAAGAAGTGTTTGCAGCCTCATTGCGATACATGCCTAATTCAGTGTCAGTAACAGCTACAGAGTAAGACTGTCTCAAAAACTGTGAAACACTATTTAGCTTAAGGATGAGAGTACAAAAAGAAGTCTGCTAGTCTGAGTTCGAAGTGTGAGAATTCATCATGGTAATGACACTAACGTGTGCTTTGTATAGTGTGCATTAGGATAATAACCAACGTGAAAGGTGAACTAAGAAGAAAAGGATTTTGAGAGGTTATTGCAGTGAGTAACAAAGGGGGCTAAGTCTCAGCAATAGAATGGTGAATGAGAAATAAAGATGTACTTAAGACATTGCTTACAGTAAATATAAACACCTGCAGGACTGGGAATAAGGAAAGTGTGAAATCACTCCCAGTTGTCCAATTTGAATACACCTGAGCATTTATGTTAATTACTGAAGAAGACATTACAGCAAGCACAATTTTAAATGTAGCATACCTAACGTTAGGAAAGATGAACTGTGGAAAGTATTTACATTACAAGACCCTACCCTCTAACCCACACATACAAGTAAAAATCTTCTTCACTCCCACAGGCTCATGATTTTGCCCATCTTAGTGTTCACCGTCAAACTGGTTACATTTAGCATCACCATGGAAACCCACCTCTGGATATGTCCAGAAGAATGTTTCCAGAACGGTTTGAATGGATGCCCCTAGAACATGGGAGCCACAATCCTGTGGACTCTCAGACTGAATACATAGAAAGTGAGGTGAGCACAGGTCTGCTTTCTCAATATGAACTGTTAGTGCCCACCCCTGATTCTTCCCCTCCCTCTCCCCCTCTACTTCCAGATAATGGATGCAATGTAACTGACTGTGACAAACTCCTAACGCCATGACTTCCCCATCGTGACAGCCCTACTTAACTCTTTCTTTCTTTGAGTTGTTTTTCTCAGATATTTCTTGAGAAGAAAGTATTATCAGTGGCATGGTGTGTACTAAATTGCTCCATTTACTGGTAAAATTAAGCCTCCATGCAAGGTTCTTAGTCCAAAGACTCTACAAAGAAGAAGTCTGAGCAAAAGGAATAAAAATACTGTTCACAGACCAATAGTCAAATATTCTAATTTTACTAGATGTAGATTAGTTCCAAAAGCTACCCTTTAATAACTAATTCAGGGGATTATAATGCCATCCTCCACTGAACATTCTTTAGAAACACTGCCCTAGATCTTTCTGTTCCTTAAATGAGACTAATATCCTAGTAACTTCATGAACTTTTTGATTTGAATTCTAGTCAGTATCCTAGTCAGAGAAGAAGCTACAACTTCTCTAGCTGCTGAAGTGGCTGTGGTATGATCCTGGGACAAGCAACGCTCAGAAAAAGAGCATCTCTGTATTTTACAGCACATTCTGTCACGTGAGCCAAGATGAGTGTTACTAATAAAGTTTCATACAGATAAGAAACTAGTCGAACTGAATCATGTCAGGTATTGATCTATCACATACTCCCCCAAAATATCATCTGCTGTTTTGCTTGAATGGAGTTTAGGGATCAAACTACAGAAGCCACCATATGCACAATGAATAAAAAGGAGAGTGTATTCAGAAATAAAAAAGACAAGAGCTATGCCAGTATTTTAAGTAAACTGACCTTCAACAATCTACCCACATAATAAAAATGTAATTTAGAAAAAAACTTTGTGGATTCCAAAAACCTTAGTTCACATTGGACCATAGATTTATGCATAAAATATAAATCTACAAACTCCTCAAAGACAGCATAGGAGGACATATAGCTGATTATGAATTGCATTTGATTGTGACACAAATAAGGTTGCCTATTACATCTATGTAAAAGCAAACCCAGAGGAAAAACTATGAGTTTGACTTCATTTAAAAAAAACACTTTAGTTCTTTTAACAAATACTTATGAAAATAAAGGCTTGGGGAAAATATTTTCAAAACTTTGGGCTCAAAGAACAATCAAACTCCTGTTCAAATAAATATGCCAGAAATTACTGTGCAGCCTGCTGGGGGACAAAAATTCAATGTACATAGCCAGTGCTGGTCCCTTGAATACTACAATCTCAACTTGCCAGGAAGATGTACCTCATGGGTACAATAGTGAATCAGTTGCTCCATCAGTATCCTGACACTTTCTGGTTGCATGTGAGGTCAGTCTCCCAGGAGAAAACATATACTTCCTACTGTAAACCTGGGCAAAAATCCCATGGATGATGCTAATGTAGGTCCTCAGTAACCTACTGCTATTGTTTAGTTAAGAAACTGTATTGTTAAACTGCCTTCTAAATATGTATACACAGATTTGTGAAACTCTCAACCTTGATCAAGGAAGGTTCTTTCTGCAGTGGATGGATGTTAGGGCAGAGACTCATAATCATGGAGGAAAGTGGGACTATAAGTGTTCCCCCTAAAGGATATAAAACCTTGATGCTCCAAGGCTTGAGTTAAGTTACAGAAGAGGAAGTAGAAACATGTAAAAGCTGGAAGGTAAAGAATGTGTGAGATGCTGTGTTCTGGATATGACATGGCTGTGGTACTTATACTAGATATGATTGCATACATTCCCAGATCAATCCTGTCAAAATTCAAGCATAGTCGGGGGTAGGGACAGGTTCATGAAGTCACACACCTATCTAAAGAGCTTTAGGCAATTGAGGGGCATGGAGGATAAAGATATTTTCTTTGTGAGTTTTTGATCGATTACCCATATTCCAGTGGATGACAACACACACACATACACACACACACATATATGTATGTGTATATATACACCACACAAATGTATTTACATTATATGCACACACACACACACACACACAGAGAGAGAGAGAGAGAGAGAGAGAGAGAGAGAGAGAGAGAGACAGAGAGAGAGAGAGAGAGAGAGAGAGAGAGAGAGAGAGAGAGAGAGAGAGAGAGGCACCCTACTTGACTTTGTGTGAAAAAGGAGAGTAGGAAAGGAAAGAAGAAAAGAAAAGAAGGGGCATAAAGTTGTAAGATGAATATTAGTGCTTTGTTTTGGGGGAAAGTTGAAGGAGAGAGAGAGAGAGAGAGAGAGGAGCAGAGATATATGAGTGAAGTAGAGCATTGAACATGTGTAAATTTTTCAAATAATGATAGAATGCATTATCTAAAAATAGTCTCAAACTGTACAAGAACCCATAAAATTCACCAATACCAATGCAAAATCTCAGTTTAAAAATGAGAAAAACAAATGGACCGAAATTTTACTAGGGCACATTAAAAGAGCAAATAAGTAGGTAAACTGATAGGAGTGAGAAGTGAACAGCATACTATAAGAAATAAAACTTGCCTGATTATTGTTCTCTACATGGAGAATAATGTTCATAGTTTCTTATAAAGCTAAACACACTCCTACCATAGAAGTAATCACCCACTTCTATGCTCCCTAGAATTTGCCTAAATAAACTGAAAGCAGACATCTTACAAAACCTGCACACAGATGATTATTAGCTCATCATCCAGACACCCGGATGACAGTCAGTAGGTAAATGAAGGAGTAAACTGTGGTCCATCCACACAAGGTGCATTATTCAGTGCTAAAAGCAAATGATTCTGGGTATGATTCAACCTTAAGTACACATTGCTACATGTAGGGCATCAAAGGGAAATGGCTACAGACTGCACGGCAGCCACTTGCTGACGTCGTATAAGTGATGCAAGTATAAAGACAGGTCAGGGGTGTTAGAGACCAAAGGCCAGGAAGGAAGTATGAGTAAATAAATAAAGTATTGGGAAGTTTGGAGTAAGTTAAAAAATAATATAACAGTGAATATAGATCATTACACATTTTTCAACACTCATAAAGTATACAAAGAAGATCCCTGAAATACTCATGGGATCCTTTACCTGTAAATAGTAGGTTAATAACAGGCCATCAATAGTGACAAAAACCATTCTAATTCTAAAGGTTAATCAGGGAAACCAAGAGAACAATCTGTAAAGCAATGCCAACAGCATATTTTTCCATTACTCATGCTCAATCTAAAATGGTTCTCTTAAACTTGCCTTTCATATTTACAAATATGCCAGAAGGTATTACATTTAAGTGACCTATGTGAGTAGGGTATTCTTTCTCATTTTATTTTCTGCCAAGGTAATAGGTATTTGGCATTATGTTCTACAAGGCTATGAATATAAACTAATTGACACAATGCTAATACTTTTGGAGGCAAGACATAGAAAATAATCACTGTAATTTTTATCATTTTTATGAAATAGTCTCTGTATTTACATTTTAAATGCTATCCCTTTTCTCTTTTTCCCACATTCCTTCCCCATCTCCTTGCTTCCGTGAAGATGCCCTGACTATGAACCACCCACTTCCACCTTAGCAACTTGGCTTTCCCGAACACTGGGTGTCACTCGCCCACGCTTTCCGCTGCTAGGAACAGGCGTGCAACAAACAGATTCTTCTGTGGCTAACCTTTATTGTACAGCACTTTGTCAGGGGGCTTCTTGAGCAGGAAACTTCTCTCTGAGCCGGGGACTCCCTACCGGGTTCTACTGTCTAGGCGACCTCTCACGCGTGCGATCTCTCTGTCCAGTCTCTGTCCACGTGGGATCTCCCGCAATCTCTCCTATCAGGTCTCTCTCCACATGGTACCTCTCCGCCATCCCTCCACGTGGGGTCTCCCGTAATCTCTCCACTATCTTCCTCTCTCACGTGGGGGAGAAAATGCACTGCTATATATGCCTAAGAGACTTGTGTTGCTACCTGATTGGTGCATCCTCCTGTAGCTCAATCACGTGCCCCAAGAGTGGGCTGTGACTATGTGGTTGCCAAGCAACACGAGGGGAAAGGTTTTTGTAGGCTGAACAATGGGCGGGAAGCTCGCGCCATCTATTGGCGCCAACGGCTTCCTACAACTGGGAAACTGAGCCTTCACTGGACCAAAGGCCTCTCCTCCAATTGATGCCAAATAATGATATCCTCTGACGCATATGCAATTGAAGCCATGGGTCTCTTCATGTGTACTTATTGGTTGGTGTTTTAGTCTCTGGGAGCTGTGGAAGGTTTATTTGTTCAATAATGTTTTTCCCATGGGGTTGCAAACCGTTTCACTTCCTTCAGCCTTTTCTCTAACTCCTTCATCGGAGACCCCATGTTCAGTCTGATTTTGAGCTGCAAGCATCCTCCTCTGTATCACTATGACTCTGGCAGAGCCTCTGAGGAGGCATCCATATCAGGCTCCTGCCAATAAGCACTTCTTGGCATCAGCAAAAGTGACCAGGTTTGGTGGCTGCATATGAGATGAATCCCCATGTGAGGAAGTCTCTGGATGATCTTTTCTTCAGTCCTTGTTTCTCTATTTGTCCCTGTATTTCCTCCCACGAGTATTTTGTTCTCCCTTCTAAGAAGGACTGAGGCATCTACATTCTGGCTTTCCTTCTTTTTGAGCTTCATAAAGTCTGTGAATTGTTTCTTGTGTATTCAGAGTTTTTGGGCTAATATCCACTTATCATTAAGTTCATACCATGTGTGTTATTTTGTTACTGGTTTATCTCACTCAGGATGATAGCTTCTAATTACATTCATTTGCTTAAAATTTTATGAAGTCATTGTTTTTAATAGCTGAGTAGTACTACATTATCTAAATGTACCACATTTTTTTTTTTTTTTTTTTTTTGTCCATTCATCTGTTGAAGGATAACTGGGTTCTTTCCAGCTTCTGGCTATTACAAATAAGGCTACTATAAACATAGTGAAACCTATGTCTTTGTAATATTTTGGAGCATATTTTGGGTGTATGCCCAGGAGTGGTATAGGTGGGTTCTCATGTAGTACCATGTCCCATTTTCTGAGGAACTGACAGACTGATTTCCAGAGTGTTTCTACAAGCTTGCAATCTTATCAACAGTGGAGGAGTGTTCCTTTTTCTCCACATTCTCTCCAGCATCTGTTGTGACCTGAGTTTTAGAGCTTAGCCATTCTGACTGGTATGAGGTAGAATCTCAGAGTTGTTTTAATTTGCATTTCCCTGATGACTAGAGATGTTCAACATTTCTTTAGGTGATTTTCAGCCATTCAGTATTCCTCAATTGAGAATTCGTTTTTAGGTATGTACCCTATTCATTAACTTGACTATTTGATTCTCTAGAGTCTAACTTATTGAAGTTTTTTTTTAATATATTGGATATTAGCACTCTATCAGATGTAAGATTGGTAAAGATCTTATTCCAATCTGTTGGTTTCCTATCCTTGTCTGTCCTTAAGCTTTTCATGTCACTATGCCTCAAGATCTCCATGTCATGATCCAGGTCAGAAGTGTGTATTTTCTAGCCTCAAGATCTGGATCACAGATATGTCCCCATTTCTGTATTGTAATTTATTCCAAATGTTGTTGACAACCAGGAATAGCCATCACAGGCTTGCTTTTGTTTTTAAAATCCCACATGAAGACCCACCTGCACCACTGTTACACATGTGCACAAAAACTAAGTTTGTCATTCATGCTTTCTGGTTGGCAGTTCAGATTCTAAGACCTTCTTAGGACCCAAGTTACTTGAATCTGCAGGTTTTCTCATTGTGTCCTTAACCCCTCTGGCTCCTCCATTCTTTCTTTTCAACCTTCCACAGGATTCCAAAAACTAAAGTTGAGTTCCCAAAGGTAAAGGCCTGGTGAGAAGGAGATCCGAGTAGCCAGGGGGCAGAGAGATCTCTGCCAAGTGCGCACGGAAAGCACGCCCCTGCTCTGCCTGATCCAGGGACCAGGAACCCAGCATTGGGACCTCTGTTCCCACCCAGTGGCTTTGGGGTATAGAACAGGGCTCAGACCATCTGCCACCTGGACAAACAGAGATCCAGGGACACAGACCAGGTACAAGGGAAAGACAAGAACATATCACTGACAGCAAGATGGCAAGAGGAAAGTGAAAGAGCATATCCCAAGGAATCCAAGACAACCTGGCAACACCAGTACCCAGCTCTCCCATCACAGCAAACAGTGGAATGCCAAACACTCCAGAAAAAGAAGACACAGACCTAAAATCATAACTCAAGGTGCTGATAGAGATCTTTAAACAAGAACAGGAGGAAAAGCAAAAAGAATCAGAAGCTTTTAAAGAGGAAACAAGAAAAACACTCAAAGAACTCAAAGAACTAGAGGAAAATAGAACTAAAGAGATGAAGGAATGGAAGAAGGAATTTAAAACAGAAATTGACACAATAAAGAAAACACTAAAAGAGATAACCCTAGAGGTAGAACACCTAAAAAATAAATCAGGAGTCACAGATGCAAGCATTTCCAATAGACTACAAGAGATAGAAGAGAGAATCTCGGGGGCTGAAGACAACATTGTAAACATAGAAAAAAAAAAAAAAACAGTCAGAGAAGATGTAAAAACCAAAAAGCTCCTAACCCAAAATGTCCAGGTGATCCAGGACACGATGAGAAGACCAAACCTAAGAATAATAGGAATAGAAGAGGGAGAAGAATATCAACTAAGGGGCACTGTAAATATCTTCCACAAAATTGTAGAAGAAAACTTCCCTACCCTTAAGAATGAGATGACCATGAGCATCAAAGAAGCCTTCAGAACCCCAAATAGGTTGTACCACAAAAGAAATTCCTCCTGACACATAATAGTCAAAACACCAAGTGCCCAACGCAAAGAAAGAATACTAAAACCAGTAAGGGAAAAAGGTCAGGTAACATATAAAGGCAGACCAATCAGAATCACACCTGATTTCTCAACAGAGACTATGAAAGCTAGAAGAGCCTGGACAGACATCATGCAGACCCTAAGAAAGCACAAGTGCCAGCCCAAGCTGCTATACCCAGCAAAACTATCCATCACCATAGATGGAGAGATGAAGATATTTCCAAAAACTAAAGTTAATATTTGGCTGTGGAGAAAACTTCTACAATAACAGTTATGGTAGACTCTTGTCTGCAAGTGTGTAGAGTCAAGGAAACACATAATTGGACAGTAGAAAGTGGGGCAGGGGCAAAGATTTTTGTAAGATGGGAGATAGGAGGAATAAAAAACAATTAAGTTGGAGATGGTGGAGGAGGATGATGTAGATCAAGGTGAACTAGATTGATTTTGTCTTGTCTATGTGGATATTTTATAGCTTTATTAATTGGCAGTAAATTTATTGTTCAAAAGTATTGTGGGTTGAGAATTTAACATATAAATCTGTTTGATAAATTAATGGTTGTTGAGTCATGATTTTATCAGGCTGTGGAGGATATGAGCAAATTTCCAGGCTGGCAGGGAGACAACTGGGAGTGGGTGGCTCATGTACCATATGGCAGAAAAGCAGCTCTGGTACAGAGATTCAACTCTGTGGACCATGAACTGTGCAGAGTGAAAAACTCAGGAACTGGGAGAAACTCCATAATTTTTTACAGCAACACAAATGTAACAGAATATCATTAATATTGTAAATGTCAGACTCTATCATTTCATGGGTCATAAGCTGGGCCAGTCATTGATTGGTCCTTTTCTCAAATTCTGCTCCATCTTTTACCCAGGAACATAATATAGGCAGGATAAGTTTGGATTCTAAGGCTTTGTAGCAGCTGGATTGATGTCCTAGTACCTCTATTGGATGTCTTGTATCTCTTTCTTTAGGTTAGGAATTTTTTCTTCTACAATTTTGTTGACAATATTCTCTGGGCCATGGAGCTGAGATTTTACTTCTCTATTTCTACCAATCTTAGGTTTGGTCATTCCATAATGTCCCAAATTACCCGGATGCTTTGTGTCAAAAACCTTTTAATTTTAACATTTTATTTGACCAAGTCTTCAGTTTCCTTTATTGTATCTTTCATACCTGAGATTCTCTCATCCATATTCTGTATATTATTGGCATTGCTTGTGCCTGTAGTTTCTATTCTCTTACTGAGGTTTCTGTCTCCAGGAAAATCTTAGTTTTTGTTATCTTTATTGCTTCTCTTTCAATTTTCAAGTCTTGAACACTGTAATTCACTCCGTTTACCTCTTTGATTATATTTTTATGTATTTGTTTAAAGGATTTACTCATTTTCTCCCAAAAGGATTCTGCCATAATCAGAATATTGGATTTAAGGTTATTTAATTGCTCTTCATCTGAGTTAAGAAAACCAGGACTTCCTATAGTAGGATAGCTTGGCTTGGTCATACTGTATTGCCCTGGCTCTTGTTGATTGTGTTTTTATGCTGGCCTTTAGTCATCTGCATTTTGTGACTATTATAGATTTAGATGCTGGTTTTTTAGTTTATCTTTGCATTTCCTTTCTACTTTCTAGCCTGAGTATTCTTGGGTTCTGGTGACTACTGCGTCTGCAGATGCAGTACAGTGTCTCCCCTGAGGGATTTGTGGTTTGTGTGGCCTCTGGAACTTAGAGAGCTAACCCTGCCTCAGTGGCTGCTACTACCAGTATAGCCTAAGGTCCCTTGTGCGAGAACGGTCATCAAGAAAGCAGGCAGTGATGTTTAGTAAAAAATGGAATCCAAGCGGGGAAATGTAGCTTACTGCAGTTGAATTTGCTTTAGGACTTGGGAGACATGGGCATGGGAGGAGGAAGATTATACCTGGTTGTCTCAGGTGCCATTAGGCCTCCCAGAACACAGGTCTAGAAAATGGAGCATCTTATTTATTTTCTAAATATTAAGTTTTTCCATCTATGACTAGAATGTGATAAAACCTGAAGAGTCATGCTTAAAGTTAGACCTTGTGTGTATTGAAGAGGCCCCAGAAGCAGAAAATCTGAACTAGATATACTAACTTTGTCAGTCCTGCGAGTTTTAGTTGAGTACCAGCCTAATGATGGCCTGTGCTGAATATGTGTAGAATCTTACTGAGTACTTAAGGCATTCCCTAAGAAGCTATTTTATTTAGACTTATTACTTATTTATTTTTTAGTTTTGTTTCACAGAGTATATGGATGTAAGCCTGTGTGATATATGCTGTGTGTATGTGTATGTATGGCAACCAAGAAAGGGTGTCAGATCATTCACTAGAGCTGTACTTGCAGGCAGCTGTGAGCCTTTCCATGGGTGCTTACATTCTTTAGAAGCAAGAATATTGTGTTTAGCTAATGAGTCATCTCTCTAGACTCAAGGACAAATAGATCATATCACAATATCAAAAAAAATACAAAATGGAGAACTGTTGAAGTCTGGAAAGGTTCCGGAGCTTGGACTAAAAGGAATCTCATCCCTCTTGAAGTCCAGGACACCAGAGATTGTCCTAAATGTTCTCTCATATTCCCTCAGCCCCTTTCCCTGTCTCTCTTTAGTAAAGCAACAGGAAGACTAAGTAATACTGCATGAAAATGTATGATCTTGAAACTTGACTGCAAATGAGAATCACCTTTTTAAAAATATTATTATGCTTAAACTTCAACCCTGGCCAGTTCTTATGAATCAGAAAGTTGATCCTGTGCACTAAACCCTTGGACTTTTATGCAGGCTGGGATCATGTACAGTCAAAGTCACTGTCTACTGCCATACATCTGGGCTACTACTTTAGTTCAACACTGATTTCAGATATATTTGCTGAATCTAGCGCCCCTTATTTTATACCTAAGTGAGGACACAAAGGCTGGACCTAACATCTGCAACAATTAAATATTATTGGACTGTTTTGAGTCCATTATTGTAGCCAGTTAGGGATATTAATTGAACCTGATTCTGTCACCCAGCATCTTTCTTAAACCTTCCAGCTTCATGGCTTCTAAAAATGTCACTAGCATTCCTTTGATATTTTTATCAAAGTCAAAAAGCAAATCAGTGGGCAGAAAACAGCCTTCAAGCATGTCGGCTTGACATCCTCAGCCACGAGCATCCAAATACAAATTTACATAATTATGTGTGCCTGTGGTTCAATTTGCCATTTCACTCATAGATGTGCTGTTAATGTCCTTTAAAAATTTGTGCAATACAAATATTCTAACTGCAGCATACTTTCCTGCTCCCATGACTGGAAGTGTGGAAGGGGCATCTAGTCAGGGAAGGATATTCTTAACATGAGTTTGTAGGTATGCTGTGTTTTGCTTAGCACGTGGATTCACAATGATAAACATTTAACATTAAATGCTAATCACTGTGCCTCCCAAACATCTGCCCTTAGTAAATGAAGAACTGTGATCCCAGTCACTGGAGCATCACTAGCTTCAATGCTATAGAGAGATAGTCCTAGCAGAAAATCCCTCTAACACACCAGGAAAGACTTTCTTCCCAGGAAACCAAAGTCTAACAGACTGATCAGCTTCAAAACTGTAATGTAACCTACCCATAGCTTCTCACCTTCCTGTCTGAAGGGTCAGCTGGGGTTTTCATCAAATTCATATCAAATCTCAGTTTCTTTCCTCATTAGTCATCTGTTTCAGTTGCAAAATTATTCCCCCTAAATTTGCATGCTAATCTTAATGTCTGCAGTATCCTTTCAAAGTGTCTGCAACCAAAGACCTACAGAGCACAGTAGGGCTCTGAAACATGTAGAAGACCAGGAACTCTTTCCAAACATGAATAATTGTTGAGCTGAAGGCAATGAAAAAGAATCAGTTACAAACCCTACCTCCACCCTATTTTAGTAAAGGCTGGAGATAGTGGTACAGAGATAAAAGGCATGTTCCTCCCTCTGTAAGGTGTGAAATAAGGGTTTATGATTGAAGTCACCTATTTAACCACTAGTTGTTAACAGCAATTTGTACAAATGGTAAAATTTTGAATGTGCTATTATGTTGCATAGATGTTAATCCCACAGACGGGGGATTTGTGAGACCACTGAGATGATCAAAAAGTAAGCAATAAGATGGTGATGGATTGACACTCTTCTGATCTTGAACACAGCAAACTATGGATGTAGAAGGTAGTGTCATAGTAGATAGATGTGACTAGGGTCTTAAGAAGACTGCTATTACAAGAATGAATATTGTCTTCTGCTTGAAGAGGATGACATTTAAGCAAAATCATGCTGAATTCATTCCTACCCTCAGGAAGTAGTTGAAATCAAAGCCTATGAACAGAAATAGAAGTAACTCAAACTGGGCAGAGAAAAGTTACTTGCTGCAGTTTTTAGTTCTGAAAATGAAATAAACAAGCTGGGATAATAGAAATATGCATTTATTGCTTCACGCTGGCCAATTACAGGTTTGAGAGCATGAGATGTTATAAACATTGCCTGACTTTAGACAACTCAATGAGATGGCCTTGGTAACTTTGGGAGGAAAAATAATTAGAACTATCTCTTCTCTCTCTTAGATCTCTCCCAAAGAAACTGAGCATACTAATCACTTGAAGTAACCACAGCTTTCACACCCCTTTATAGTCTGAAATCTTTTGCTAACTTTGTAGCATCTTTAGAATAAACCTATTATGTGAAGAATGGATTTTCTCCACACACAGCTTCTTCTTTTCCCAATATCTGCTGCTACCTGTGCTTCTAGGCAAATGCAGAAAAGCCACAGTCTTACAAAGTCCATCCCTTGCCCAGTTGGAAGATATCCATCCTTGTTATATTCTCTTCCCTACTGCAGTTTTTCCCATGGCAGTTATGTTTTATAAATTTCTATCAGAAAGTAATACAAACACCTAAAAATTACGTATGCATATAATAAATCTATATATTATAGAATGGTGAAACTTTTGACATTGAATTTTATGCCAGGGGCTAAAATTACATTCTTTTTTTTCTTACAACTTTACTTTAAAAAGAGGGATATACAGACTATTTTAAAGCATTTAGGCATAAAACTATATGAATATATTTTTGTCCATACTTAATTCTTTTAGAGGTTTGATAGTATGCATTTAAATATTACTAGTAACCATAAGCATAAACTACATGTAGTACAGAACATAACACGGAAATAGTCAGAGTTTCTAGGTGTGTATAGATTAAACTTAATTTTTGAATACCAGAAATTTCCATAAGGCTATATTCTTAATTATTAATGATTTAAGGTCCAGGTGTTCCACATTCTGAGAGAATATTATACACTTATTTTTTTCTCAGAAAGAATTAGGCTTTCACTTTTTGGCCTTTGGTTTTTTGTTTTTTGGTTTTTTGGGGTTTTTTTTCTTTTGATTTTTTTTTTTTTTTTTGAGCTTCATATGGCCTGTGAGTTGTTTCAGGGGTATTCAGAGCTTTCTGGGGCTAATTATCAGTGTCAAATTATCAGTGACTGCATATTATGTCTGTTCTTTTTTGACTGGGTTGCCTCACTCAGGATGATATTCTCTAGATGCAAACATTTTCTTAAGAATTTCATAAAGTCATTTTTTTTCTGATAGCTGAGTAGTACTCCATTATGTAAATGTACCACAATTTTTGTATCCATTCATCTACTGAAGGACATCTGGGTTCTTTCCAGCTTCTGGCTATTATAAATAGGGCTGCTATGAACATTGTGGTGCACATGTCCTTATTGTATGTTGGAGCTTCTCTGGGGTATATGCCCAGAAGTGGGATAACTGGGTCTTCAGGTAGTACTATGTTCAATTTTCTGAGGAACAGCAAGACTGATTTCCAGAGTGGTTGTACCAGCTTACAACCACACCAACAGTGGAGGAGTGTTCCTGTTTCTGTGCATCTTCACCAGCATCTACTGTCATCTGAGTTTTTGACCTTAGCCATAAAATTACATTTCTAAGGGGCTTACATATAAGTGATAAGTATTAGATGATAGATTTGTACTGTAACTACGTGGCAATACTTTGTAATGCCAAAGATGAACAAACAACACACCCCTCACACACTTGTAAAAGTGTTGACTACTCTCTATATAAAACAAGAAACAATGAAAATCATCATTTGTACTTTTACCTGAGAGCAAGGTTTCCTTGACTCCTTTGAATTATTCTTTACTAGAAACTTGACCTTGTGCTCAATAACTGTCTACATTGGTACTGAATACAAAGCTCAGTGTTTAGCAGCATTGGCTGTTCATCTAAAGGAGCTGGATTAAATTTCCCGAATTTACATAATAGGTTTCTACCATCTGTAATTTCAGCCCCAGAAAACTTTAATACTGTCCTCTGCTCCCCAAGGACATCAGGCATACACTTGTTGAACAGACATAATTTTTGAAAACAATAATTTAGCAATAGTCTACTTTCTTTCAAAATTAATGTATTGATTACTTATCTCTCTCTGAGCTTCTTTACAAGACAGACATTGTCTTGTTCAACACAGGCTCATTTGCTTGCTGCTTAGAAAAGTGTGGCATATATAAAATTTACATATTTTAAACAGTTGTGATTTGGCCTCTAGAAAGTTTGAAATATAATAAAGATATGAATAATAGCAAAGAAATGTGCAAGAATAATGAGTATTGAAACAATAAGAAGGTGCAGCCAGATAACTGAGCAAATAGGAGTGAGTCAATGAAGAGGAAGGAACAAATAGAAGGAAAAACTCATAACTGAAGAGAGTCAGAGGCAACTGAGACAACAGAAGGTAAGAGACGGAATGTCAGATAATTGAGACATACTGCAAAGGACCCTTCATTATAAATAGCCTAGCTGAAATCCATTGAGCAAAATGAAATAAATAATTTGATGCACATCATCTTATTGGTAAAAATAGGATAGTGCTGGCCTTCAAATGCTGAAATCAGTACCATGGCTATTATCTACAACTTCTTCTTACTTAGCTTCTTATTGACAATTTATTTTAATATTTTCTCTTGCAGACTGACCTGTTATATGCATTAGTCATTGTTATTTCTAAACTGATTCATTAGAGTATTGTTTAAATGTCCATTTCTTTTTCAGATCCATGTTGAGAATGCATCGGCACTGTCAAGCTTTATTTCAAGAGCCTATGAAAGAAAATCTATCAACCTCAGGACTTGAGAGTTAAAGCAGCTGAGGAGCACAGGCTTGGAGCACCATGCTGTGCAAACTTTCCTTTGGATAGTAGCTTCTGAAATCCACAACCCCATGGAGAACAATCTCACACACACACAAAGACTGGCAGAGAAATAACTTGGCTGATTAATGAAAGACTGATCGGTGTATCTGAATGGAATATGGTCGATTACTTAATAAATTGGTTGATGAATTTGAATGGAATCCTTTCTAGAAACATAGGCTTACATCAACACCCAATATTCTGAACTGTAGTCATACAATTTATTAATATTCCTTGAACAGCTTAATTATTGCAAACAATACTATTAGCAATTTTAAACTTCAAAAGAATAAACAGACTTAATTTTCCTCAAGCTCTCTTATCCCTAAGTTAAATCTTTACATTTCTATTTTACAAATGTCTTTATTTGTATAAAATTGTCTGTGAACAATTAGAATTAATTAAGATAAGTTACCATGTAAAAGTAAGGCAGCCTTATCAGTAAGTATCAGCTTGTTAAGCAAATAAAGAACACATCTCAGGAAAATAATCAGCCTTCATACCAAGTAGAACCCAAGTATGGAAAAAAAATTAGAAAAGATTTTTCTAGGTTCTTCAAGTCTAGAGGTGTTGTGCAATTAGCAAGCATTCTTGGTAATACATTTGCAATACAACACAATAGGTTATAGAGTAATTTACATGTTAACAATCTTCTGGTATATGAGATGTGATAATTTTCCATAAAGCAGAGAAACTTTATAACTGATAAAAGTGCTCTATCATGAATCCCGTAGAAATTTTCTTTGAGGATATGTCACAAATATAAGGTTCATATTACATAGATATGCAGTAAGTATTTAAATAACATTAATATATGTGTACACACACACACATATATATATAATTACATGTAAATATATACAAAAATATAATGTTATAATTGTATGTAATATAATATATTACATATGCATTTAGTACACATATGTAAGTATAATAATTTTTTGTATTATGTTTATATTTATATTTTATATAAATATAGAAATATATAAATATCTAAAACTTTTGTGAATGTTTTTTCTTACAACTTTATTTTTAAAAAAGAAATATATGTACAGATTTTTAAAAGAATTTTCTCATAAAACTGTATGAATAAATTTTTGTCATTTTGTCATTTTGTCACTTAATTCTTTTAGAGGTTTGATATTCTGCATTGAAATCTTACTAGTTGCCATAGCATAAAGTACAAGTAGAACAGCTCTGTACCTTATTATTTATTTAGCTCTGTACCCTATTATTGAATAGGATTGTTTGATTCTCTGGTATCTAACTTGTTGAGTTTTTTGTATACATTGGATATTAGACCTCCATCAGATATGGAATTGATAAAGATCTTTTCCCAATCTGTTGACTGCTGTTTTGTTTTCTTGACAGTGTCCTTACTCTTACAGAAACTTCCCAATCTCATTAAGTCCCATTTCTTGATCCATGGTCTTAGGGCACAAGACAGTGTTCTGTTCAGGAAATTTTCCCCTGTGTCTATCTGTCCTAAGGTTTTTCCCACATCCTCTTCTAATATTTTCAGTGTACCTGGTTTAATGTGGAGATCTTTGATCTACTTGCACTTGGACTTTGTACAAGGAGATAAGAAAAGGTACAATTTCATTCTTCTGCATGCTGAGTGCTAGTTGAACCAACACCATTTGTTGAAGAGGCTATCATTTTTCCATTTGTTTACAGCTCCTTTGTGAAAAATCAAGTGACCGTATGTGTGAGGGTTCATTTCTGGATCTTCTATTCTGTTCCATTGATCAATGTGCCTATCTCTATACCAGTATTATTCAGTTTTTAACACAATTGCCTTGTAATATAGCTTTATGGCAGGGATTGTGATTCTCGCAGATATTTTCTTGTTATATAAGATAGATTTCAATATTCTAGGTTTTTTGTTATTCCAGATGAATTTGCGAATTGCTCTTTCCAACTCTATGAACAATTGAGTTGGAATTTTGATGGGGATTGCATTGAATCTATAGATTGCTTTTGGAAAGATAGCCATTTTTACAATATTGATCCTTCCAATCCATGAGCATGAGAGATCTTTCCATCTTCTGAGAACTTCTTCAATTACCTTCTTCAGAGATCTGAAGTTCTTGTCATACAAGTCCTTCACTAGCTTAGCTAGAGTCACACCACAGTATTTCATATTTTTTGTGACTATTGTGAATGGTATCTTTTCCCGAATTTTTTTCTCAGCATGTTCATCCTTTGAGTAGAGGAAGGCTATTGATTTTTTTGAGTTAATTTTATATCCAGCCTCTTTGCTGAACTTGTTTATCAGCTGTAAAAGTTTTCTATGGAATCTTTGAGGTCACTTAAGTATACTATCATGCCATCTGCAAATAGTGATATTTTTACTTCTTCCTTTTCAATTTGTGTCCCTTTGATTACCCTTTGCTGTCCTATTGCTCCAGCCAGGACTTCCAGTACTACGTTGTATAGGTAGGGGGAAAATGGGCAGTCTGTTCTAGACCTTGCTTTTAGGGGGATTGCTTCGAGTTTCTCACCATTAAGTTTGATGTTGGCTATTGGTTTGCTATATATTGCTTTTATTATGTTTAGGTATGGTCTTTGGATTCCTGTTCTTTCCAAGACTTTTAACAAGAAGTGGTGTTAATTATGTCAAATGCTTTCATATCATCTAGTGAAATGACCATGTGGTAATTTTCTTTGAGTTTGTTTATATGGCCAATTATGTTGATGGATTTTCATATATTAAACCATCTCTGCATCCCAGGAATGAAGCCTACTTGATCATGGTGAAAGATTGTTTTGATGTGTTCTTTGATTCCGTTTGCAAAAAATTTGTTTATTATTTTCCCATCAATTTTCAAAAGGGAGATTGGTCTGAAGTTCTCTTCCCTTGTAGGGTCTTTGTGTGGTTTGGGAACGAGGGTTATTATGGCTTCGAAGAATGAGTTGGGTAGTGCTCCATCTGACTCTATTTTGTGAAAAATGCTGCCTTTTTCCATTTGATAGTTTGAGTTCCTTTGTCAAAGATCAAGTGCCCATGGGTGTGTGGGTTCATTTCTGGGTTTTCAATTCTATTTCACTGATCTTTCTGCTCATCTCTGCACCAATATCATGCAATTTTTATCACTATTGCTCTGCCATATAGCTAGACATCAAAGATGGATATTCCCCCAGAAGTTCTTCTAATGTTGAAAATAGTTTTTGCTATCCTGATTAATTTTTCTTTTTTGTTATACCAAATGATTTTACAAATTGTTCTTTCTAACTCTGAAAAATTGAATTAGAATATTGATAGAGATTGCATTGAATCTGTACGTTTATGTTAAGGTAATACATGATTGGACAGGGTGTGGAGAAAGAGAAATACTTCTTCCTTTTTGGTGAGATTTCAAGCTGGTACAACCACTCTAGAAATCAGTCTGGAGGTTCCCCTGAAAATTGGACATAGTACTACATGAGGACCCAGCTATACCACTCCTTGGCATATATCTAAAAAATGCTCCAACATATAACAAGGATATATGCTCTACAATGTTCATAGCAGTCTTATTTATAATAGCCAGAAGCTGTTAAGAACCTAGATGTCTTTCAATAGAGGAATGCATACAGAACTTGTTGTATATTTACACAGTGGAGTACTACTCAACATTAAAAACAATGACTTCATGAAATGAAGTAACCCAATCACAAAAACCCACCAACCAAAAAACCAAAAACAAAAACACCAATATGGTATGCACTCACTGATAAGTGGATATTTTCCCATAAGCTCAGATTACCCAAGATACAATTAACAGACCACATGAAACTTAAAAAGAAGAAAGACCAAGTGCAAGTGCTTCAGTCCTTCTTTGAAGAGGGAACAAAAACATTCACAGGAGGAAATAGGGAGACAAAGCTTGAAGTAGAAACTGAAGTAAAAACCATCCAGAGACTGCACCACCTAGAGATCCTGCCCATATACATCCACAAAATCCAGACAATATTGCCAATGTCAAGAAGTGCATTCTGACAGGAGCTTAATATAGCTGTTTCATTAAAGGCTCTGCCAGATCATAACAAATACAGAGGCAAATGCTCACAGCCAACCATTGAACTGAGAGCAGGCTCCCCAAGGGAGGAGTTAGAGAAAGGATTGAAGGAGTTGAATGGGTTTGCAACCCTATAAGAACAATAATATCAATCAACCAGAGCTCCCAGGCACTAAGCCACTATCCAAATAATGTCAGAGGGAGGTGGGAGGGAGTTTGTGAGTGGTTGGGGCACCCTCATAGAAGCAGGGTGAGGAGGGTGGGATAGGGTGGTTATGTAGGGGAAACTGGGAAAGAAGATAACATTTGAAATGAAAATAAAACATATCCAATTAAATTAAGAACAAAAAAAAAAAAAAAAACCCAAAAAACAAACCAAAAAAAAAAAAGAACAAAATTATGCAGTATTACATTAAATACAAATGTTTTTGTGTTATAAAGGCAACAAACAGGGAAAAGACAGGAAATTGCCCAGTGGACATATGAGAGTAGGACTAATTTAAAGTTAAGAGAGAGAAGACATGGCATTTTATTGCACAGAAAGAAAACTAATCTTAACAACGTATTTTCTAAATATCTAAAAGGAAGTGTTAGAAAATATAGGCCTACAAATAAAAAAGAAAGGTAACAAATGGTACATATGCAGATTGTTCTTGTCCTTTATAACACACTGTATAAGGAAATCTAAATATCATGCCATATAGCATACATAGGCAAAGCTTTGCTGTTAGTCAAAAAAGACATGTTATGCTACCAAGAATTGTTTACAATGCACTTACAATTACCCACTATTGTATACTTTTGTTGAAATTGCAGAACCACCTAAAGATTCAGGCTACATTTTAAAGTTTATGTTTAACATTTTTAACATTACCTTAGTTTCTAAACTAGCTTATTTTTTTTTGCTGAAATGTAATTATTAGTTTTTAGTTTCTATCAATTTGTATGTATAAGACTCTACCACTATCCCTACCTCCATCCCAACCCTGTCACCTTTCATCACCCCATCTCTCCATTCCTTCCTCTTTCTTTCACCTCTCTAAGGAAGTCTCAGGTGGTCATCACTTTTGAAATTTAGTACATAGATAGATGAACTAACACTCTTCATCTCCTTGCCTCTACCTCCCAAAGGCTGGGATTGTGAGTCTGTACCACTACTCCTCACTAGAATGTGTTATTATTGAATCCATCATTAAAGTACTTTAAAACTAAACTACATTTTCAGAGAAAAATACATTTTTTATAATACTTGTTCCTCAGGATAATCAGTGACTTTTTATTCTCTGGTTAGTGTTAACACAATTACCCTTTTAAGGCAGATAATAATATTCCAAAATAACTCCAAAATATACATAATTAAGAAAGATGCCAGATAAATTATGAATCAAATTTTATGGAGCTAACAAAAATGTAAGGCTACTTTGAAGTAAACCAATCTTTTGTGGAAAATTAGACCTATAACACTAAAACAGATCAATTGGAAAAATGCTGATTAGTTCAGAAGTCATTTCCATCACCTTTTAATTTTCTGCTGGGCACAATCTCTGGTCATACAATACTAACAGCATCAGTGTTAAATCCATCTTTAAAAGTCTAGAGAATAAGCAGACTTGCACAAAGTGCTAAAACCCCCATAACCAATGACTAATCTACCAGCAAGGGGCAAAATCTAGAATCGCCACTTGCGATTTTAAAGGTAAACAAATTCTCTTGTTATGGACTCCCGACACACAGCTTTAATTGTTAACACAAACACAAAGCTATCACACTAATTATGTCTTCATACGAACGGCTGTTTATTTGCATGCAGAACAGCAGCAGCCGGCCGGGTAGAGTGATACAGCACCGAGCAAAAGCTGCTAAAAGGCAACAAGGAATAGTCATTTTAAAAATTAATTTAAAATAATTTTCCAACGTTCCAAGGGAAAACAAAAGTCATTAACCAGTATTATTAATATTCACAACAGCTGCTCCACAATAATGAATCAAATCCCTGTGTTCAAACTTACTTTTTTAAATATAGGCACTTAAAACACCGTATTAGTCTCTAGTTCATCATACACCAGTGGACTGAAAATAGCTTTAATTTAAATTTCTTATAGGTCTACCAAATATTTTTTTAAAAGAGGATATACAATTTCCATTTGAAGGATTGCATGTAAGCTTGGCTTGTTGCTATCTTGCCTTAGACAAATCTACCCAAAGCCCATCATTTCTCACAAACACAACTGTAATAGGAAGCAATTAGAGGTCGTTTTTCCCATGGACTTGACTTGTTTCACTTAGCCAGTCAGCCTGCAGCTAAGAGGCCATGATCTTATATTCTGTTGGATCTTCAGGGCTCATGTTTGTGATGTATACTGTCTTTAGTCAGAGTCCAGAGTATCTTCATTCCTCTGTGTATATTGATGTGTTTTGTCCAAACTCAAGTTGAAATCAAAGTATCGATGTAATATATCACTGTCCAACTATTTCTGCCTAATCTAAACAAGGACAGAATCTTCTTCAAAATTTAGCCCATATGTTCTTTTTTGTGCTTGAAAGTAAAGGAAGAAAATAATTGCATACCAGAGTCTATTGTAAAGCCTTCAGTTCAGAGTTTCTAAAATGTTGTCACTTGGTTTACAAACATAACCTGAACATTTTCACACACACACACACACACACACACACACACACTTACACACACACACACACACACACACACACACACACACTCTCACAAACACACACACTCAGTCTTGAGTTGTAAATTAAGTCAATATTTTTCTATACAACAAGTATTAACACTTCATAGCAATGTAACATGTTTGTGAACAGACTCAGATGTAGGTGTCATTGCCTTTCTAAAACCAGAAAAAGATTCACAGCTAACTTTTGTGCTAAAAAATCAGCTTGTTATGTAAAGACATTGCAGGCTCATGCTTTAGTAAAATGTCTGGTTTAGCAAACTCACACATAATATGATTGACTACATGCTCTTGATGCTGTCTTATAACTTAATTATTTCTGAATTATTAACCTTATTTTCTGAATTTAAATGTATTTCATGTTCTTAATTTACTTTCTTTTTTATACTCAGTTCCTAGAACATGTATTTTAATTAGTCATTTTACAATAAAATTTAGAGATTAAATATTCTCATTAAAAACAAATTGAAGTTTTAGAAAAATATAGTTTCTCATTGTGCTACTATTCTTTTCTTACATTTTGTATATTTTGCTATTTGTAGTTTATCAGTAGCATTATCTAAATAATAAAATTGTTTTCTATCTATCTAATCCACCCATCTATCTATCTATCTATCTATCTATCATCATCATCTCTATGTCTGAGTGTCTGTGTGTCTGTGTATATGTATACATATGTATATGTGCACGTGCACACGCACACATGCACACACACACTATGATGGTGAGCCAAATTCAAAGAAATATACAGAAGAAAAAACAGTATAGGAGACCTGCATTGCCTAGAAATATTAAATGCTGTTTCTTAAACTTAAGCCTGAGAATGAACACCAGCAATAGTGGAATGTGTTGAGCTTCTTCTTAACCAATCAATACATACTGCATAGACAAATAAAATTTGGAGGGTGTTTGGATATGGCTGAGAATAAATATTTACATGTCCTGATGAAGAAGAAAGAGTTGAAGTAGTAGCAAAAAGTTGTTTCTCTTTGTTTATAGCAGTCCTGGAATAGTATAAAACAGGAACAATATATTAGGCATCAGGGTTTCTGAAATGAGAGGAGCAGGTAGATATTGTATAATGTACCTCTGAATGTAGTGCTATTAAACACAGGCACTTAAGTGTCCTAGGCTTAATTTGTGGAAATGCCCAGAGAAAGATTAGATTATGTCTGAAAGAAATGATGCACCCTGCAATAGTAATATGTGTCTAGGGTAAATATAACACATGCTTACATATATATATATATATATATATATATATATATATATATATATATATATATATATATATATATATATAATGTATATTTAAAACAGTGATGCTTACAGATTATTTAGATAATGAAGAAATACCGACCCAGATAGCAGAAGAATATTCACATATTATTCTTAGCATATGATATCCACTTTTTGATTACCTTGGAAACAAAGATGTAGCAAAACAATTTTTGAAGGAAGGGGTGTTGTCAAGTCCATATTAGGTATTTAAGGCTATCCTTCCTACAAAGAAAAATATGCGGTAACCTCAAATCATTTGTTTCTATGGCCAAAGACTGTTTGTTTAAACATTCTAAGAGAAGAAAGAAGCTTAAAACTTTTAATAATTTCTGCAGGGAGTCTTGAAGTGTATAGAGTACATCAAATCTTCAATGGTCAGCAGCTACTGTCATCATTCCTGAGGACCAGTTGCTGGACGTGATCACAATTTCATGCATGTAGAAGCTGGATACCTTCCCTGCCCATTTCTGTTATCAAAATAATGGCCACGGTCCTGATGCACAGAAATGATGCTATGAGGCAGATTTTCCTAGAAAGCAAAGGACGCTTCCCCATGATGGTTGACTCATTTCATCTGTATGGCAAGGTCACTCTTCTTCAGCAGGACACAAGTGTAATATATAAAATGTTTCCATATAGCATTTTGTTAGGAGCAGAGTTAGCCAAGTGGGTCTTTAGATGGCTACATAATACTTTAATATCCTGAAGTTCCACAAACAAACATACATATCGTTAAAAGATTTGTGAAATTTGTCTCTTTTATACAGCTAAATCTTTTTACAAATGATAAAAATTGACAGTCAGGTACATCCAGGGTAGATTGGCAGTCATTACACAACAGAAAAATTGCAGAATATTCTGTAGTTGCACTTTGTAAGTGTGGAAAAGTGAAGCTGTTCAGGTCATTTAGGTTACAATGCACAACAGACTTCTTTCAAAGTATTTCTTCTTCAATACCTAAATAGATTACTACCCTGGAGTGAAAGTAGGGATTCACGTTGGGTTTGCTGTAATGTGAGGATGAGGTTCACTGCTCACGTCTTATATGCACTTTTTACTGATGAATTTTCAAAATTAGTCCCTGGTGAAAGTGGTTTATAAGTCTTGTTGTTTGCACTGATGTACTGAGGCTTTTCATTATGACTTCTGAGACAGAAGCCTAAAAAATTTGCTCTTTGTTTACTAAAGGCTCACACAGATACACACATACAACCCCCCCCCCCCCACACACACTGGAGATTTGCATAAAAATACAATTCAATTATTTAAAGAAATAAAAATAGAAAGTATAGTCTAATTGATGCACAACCCATAGAAAGAGTAGATAAATGCGTATTAATTTGTGTTAATTTTATTTGGAAATCTGGAAATGCTTAAATATACAAAAAGAAACAAAGAATGAAAATGTGAATGTAGGTGTGGTTATGCAATTCACTCAGTCATAGTATGTGTGCCTTGGGTTCAATACCAACATCACAGAAGTTATTATTGTAAAAAAGCCTCAAGCTTTCAAGTAACAAAAAACAATGTTAAAGTTATGAATTTAAACTTGCAATATTTATTGCTTTCATATAAGTGAAGTTTGAGTTCCACTTCGAAAATCAAAAAATGATAATACAAAAGGATTCAGTTTATGTCAACAGACAAGAATGTATTCTGAATATATTTTAAAATGTTGAATGCACATACATATAAAAAAGTAAGTGTGTTTTATATTTATTATATAAATTATATTTATTTTACATAAATACTTATGTATTATTTGTCACATAAATATTATATATTACAATAATGTTTTAGTAAGTGTTCTATTCCTTTGGAGAGACTCCATGACCATTTAACTGGATCTGGAATACAGTTACAGATATTTAATATATGTCATCTTAGAGAAGAGAATGACAGTATGCAGGCAGTCATGTAACTTGAGAAGTAATAAGTATTTCACACCCAGATCTACAGGCAACAGGCAGAGGGAAACACTGGGTCTGGCTTGAGCTTAATGCACTTTCTTGAAGGAAGGCTATACCACCTAACAAGAAGTGGCATCAAGTTTTCAAATATATGAAAAATGAGAGCCATCTTCATTCATAGCCCATCACTACAATAAATAAATTAGATAAAATTTCAAGCAGCATTAATAGGAATGGGCACATAGCTCAATGGAAGAACACAATTCGACACCCATCCACAAATAAGGAATCATTAGAACTAAAAATGACGTTGTATAATGATTAAGAAATATACCTTGAGGAGAGTTATAATTTCAAATTTTTATGATTTTTCAAAATAAAATAGTGAGGTGTTGCTATAGACCAATTAGTAAAGCAATTGAGGTACATGTATGAGAACCTGAGTTTGGCTCTCAATGTACCAACTGCAAGAAACAAAACAAATATGAATATAGTTCTTTAATTTTAGCATTCCAGGCTGGAGCAGAGCAGGTGGAGACAAGAGGCTCCTGGAGTGCCTTCTTCAGGTAGTCTTGCTAAAACTGTGAATTCTTTGGTCAGTGAAAGAGACCTTGTCTCAGAAAGTAAAGTGGAGATCTAGAGAGGAAAAACAGCCCATGTGGAACTCTGAGATCTTACGTAGACACATTCAGCCACACACACCTGAATCCATACATGTGCACATCACTCACATACACACACACACACACACACACACACACACACACACACACAGAGGGGCGGGGGGGGGATAAAAGTACATAAGTTAGTGATGTCAACAAGCAAGCAAAGAATGTCAGAGTAGGACTCTGTAGAATGTCCCTCTGTAAAAGTCAGCACTACACTTAACAGATCATAAAGCAGTAAAAGTATTGACATTTTAAAATTTAATTTATTGTTCTATTATTTATAATATATTATTTAGTTACTTAGTAATTTGTTTGTATATAAAAACCTGAATTTTATTGTGACATCTTCATACATTGCATGGTTAGACTTAAATTTGACAGCCCCACTTCCACACCTTAATTCTGGCCGATCTATTTCCAACCACCAGATAACGATCCTTCAGCTCTCATTGCACAACATTCTCTTCTCTTCTTCCTCCACATTAATCTTTTCCTCATCTCCCCTCTCATTGTCTCTTTTCTACTCTATGGATAGATAGATAGATAGATGATACACACATAGATAGATAGATAGATAGATAGATAGATAGATAGATAGATAGATAGATAGATAGATAGATCATCTACAGATTACTTACATTTTTTTCTATACAATGATGTAGTATTTTTCCAAACAGGTAAATTTTATCGTTTGACTTTTTTTCCCTATTTTACACTACATAGACATGTTTTATGGGCTTTTAAGAGTGAATTAGCTAAGTGACTATTGGCTTATAGATAGACACACACACATATTCTTCTGATTCTGATAGTTTGAAAACTACTTTTGACAAATTTTGTTATTTAGATACATGTAAAAATTTATTCAAGTGTAAATATACAAATTGATCAAAATATATGAGATATTTGAATATTTTTTATATATTGAGTCATGTGGAAACTACCATTGAATTATCATGATTCCAATTTTATACACCATGAATTCCAAAGATTGTATAATTGAGCTGAGAAATAACTAACAAAAAAGTATTTTGAAAAAAAATGGCTGAAAAGGTAATAAGATTACATTATGAATAATTTTAGCCCACAAATATTGAAAGTTTAAGAGAAACAAAATGTAACAAAATATGCTGAATGAAATAGTAAGATATAAACGTATTTGCAAGTGCTATGGACAAACAAGACCAGTATGCTAAACTAAGCGTGGTCCCAGCAGTGAAATCTGCTCAGCTTTTCTAAATCAGTGCAGAAAATGTTCATCGTTCAACGCTCAACTTTATGAAGCCAAAAATTTTGATATAACATCCAGGCAAAGATAATACATGATTAAAAAAAAACATAAAATTGAAAATCATTATATTCTGAAGATATTTCATAAGTATTATTCATAGATAACTCCAAACCCAGTGACTAAAAAGTGATTAAACAGTGACTAACCCTTTAGCAAAACATATCTATAAGCAGCCAGGTGCTCACAGTACACTGTCCACCTGCTGAACACTAAACACAGTTATCACAATACTGCTTTGCTTTACCCCAAGCCCCAATGGCACTGTGACACTAGTTAGTGGTCACCCTGCCCATTCTTTAAATCACACAGTCTTTCTGAAATAGGGTAACTGTGAACATAGTTTCTACATGTGTTCAGAAATTTCAATTGACAAACTGCAAAATAATGTTGTCAATAGAAAAAATAATAACAGAAGAGGCAACTAAAGAAAGAAAGGGAGGGGAACCTGATATGCATGCCGCCTCAGAGGCTCTGCCAGAAGAGGATGCTTGCAGCTAACCATAAGACTAAAAACTGGGACCCCAAGGAAGGAGCTATAGAAAGTACTGAAGGAGCTGAAAGGTTCTACAACCCCATGGGAAAAATAAAATTGTCAACTAACCAAACCCACTACAGCTCCCAGAGCCTAAAGCACCAACCAATGAGTTCACATGGAGAGACCCATGGCTCCAGGTGCATATGCAGAAGAGGATGACATTGTCTGGCATTAACGGGAGGAGAGGCCTTTGGTCCAGGAAAGCCTCCTGTGTAGGGAAATGCCAAAATGCAGAGGTGGGGGATGGAGAGAGGGATGAACAAAAACAAACAAACAAACAAACAAAGAGGAGTCTAACTATTCCTGCTGCTCAGAGGTTGCCCAGTGTCAGGCCCTGAAAATGCAATAACTACAATAGCTACAGTAGCCCTCAAGAGAAACAAGGGAAGAAAAAAACATGGAGACCAGGGGAAGCAGTGTGCCTAGATAGGCTGTTGCTGCAGATTTCTGAGTTGTTTATCCTGGTGCAAGGTGCCACCGGTTGTGTTTTAATTTATTACTCAGAAGTGTTTACTTTTCCTGGATCTTTATGTGCATATCATGGCACAGTAATTAATGTGACACACTAATGGACTATAATCCAGTCTCCACTATCTATGAACACCAAGATATTTATAAACTTTTATAACCTGTTCCAAGAGATCCCCAGAGAAAGGCATGGAGGCAAATGCAAACATTTTACAACAGTACTGTGAATTTATAGAAAGCTTTTGCTCCAGACTCCTGAGAACTACTTTCCAGGACTGTTTGCTTGTAAATTGTCTACAGTCTGCTTATTATATTGTGTTCTGTGTAGGAACAGTAGCTGTAGACTTAAACTTTCAAAGATGAAAGGACATCTTCTTTCTCCTTACATCAAATGTGCACTTGTGGAACATGTTGAGAATCTGCAGGTGCAGAGGCAGTGTGGCAAAGAAAGAGAACGCCTATTGGCTCCTACTGCCTACTCAAACCACATTCCTAGCTCATTTTGCTAACATGATCGTTTGTTTTGTTCCATAATGTTTCTCCTTTTACTCATGACTAAATGTAACTAGTACAACCATAATGTTATGTTAATTATTGCTAAATTTGATATAAAAGATATGAAAAGTGGCAACTTCAAATATTAAATTCAAAACTCATAAAAACTAAGAATACTTTAAATTTTTCAATTTCTACAAGCAACTGTTTTAGTATACAAATGAAAAATTTGAAATAAATATCCATTAATACAATTTTCATTAAAAATACTGCTTATCAAGTCTATTACAATGCATTAGTTTTCCATACACTGATTTGAAATAAATTTATAAATGAACTATAGCTGCTAAGTTATTTGAAACACAATAATGTTTTAGATATAACTAGATTATTGTTTTTAAAATATGCTTTCTATAAATGACCTAAGGTGTGCAGAACACCAGAAAAGAGGAGTGGAAGACAGTATATTAACAAATGAGAGGGTGGAAAATGTGAAAGGCATCAGACGTTTTCATCAACAGCAAATCTGTGTAAGAAATACAACTGTAACTTTCTTATCCATTTACTTTGTGTAGAAACAGTCAGGGAAGATTTCAGTAGGTGAAAAAGTCAATTTGGGGTGAAAGTTAAAGTGAAGTGTAAGCAGTAAGTCATTGGTATTCAGAACTGTGTTTTCCAGAGTCTAACTCCATGAAATATTTATAAATCCCGTAAATACTTAATACTCCAATAGTTTTAAAAAGATAGTATTAAATCTCTGAGTAAAAATATCCAAATAATTTACTCTCAAGTAGTTTGCAATACATAAGAAATTTATACCAGATAAGAATTATAGAATGTTACCTTGGCATAGCAACCCATGTGTATAATTCCAGTGATTAATAGTCCAAGTATTATTATGTTTGAGGTCAGCCTGGACTGTCTGAATCAAAAATTCATTTAAAAAGATAAAAAGAAAGAAATGTAAACTAGAAAAGATGAACATTCATATAATTTCTTTAGTTATATGGATTAAACATGCTCTTAGTTGTAAATAATATAATAAAATGAACAAACTAAAAAAATCACCCAAATTTTACACACACACACACACACACACACACACACACACACACACACATAGAGATAGATAGATAGATAGATAGAGAGAGAGAGAGAGAGAGAGAGAGAGAGAGAGAGAGAGAATGTATGTATATATAAATACTTCTTCCAAATGGTGATATTCAATTTATAAAACTAGAAAGGTGACACCATGGGATGATCCGCAAGAACTGCAGGAGCAATGGAGTGGATCAACCAGAGCTTAGAGTGCTTCAGAGGGCAGAGCTGGAGAAGTAATGCCAACCCTTTGGAGGAGTCCAGAAGATCACGTGGGGATCCCAGGAGATACATGTGTATATATATGCTAAACATGTATGTACCAATCACGAGTACTTTTAGACCCTAGCATTCTTTCTTTGCTGTGCAACCTATTTGACTTCCTCCTGCTATTTAACAAATTCAAAAAGAGTTCCAATGTGTTATATATTAGTATGCAATTAAAAGCATGGTATCAGTTTCATTTTTTTTTTTACTGAAAATTCTCTGTATTTACATATCAAATGTTATACCTTTGGTCCACTCCTCCCCCTTAACTTGCTTCCATGAAGGTGCTCCCTCTTCCAGCCTCTCCACCTTAGTACTTTGGCTGGTTAATAATGTTGTTCCTCCCATGAGGTTGCAAACATTTCAGCTCCTTCAGTCCGTTCTCTAGTTCTTTCATTGGTGTCCTGTGTTCAGTCTGATGGTTAGCTGCAAGCATCCTTATCTGTAACTATATGAATCTGGCAGAGCCTCTGAGGAGACATCCATATCTGGTTCCTGCCAGTAAACACTTCATTAGTTTATTTACATTCCAGATGTCACCTCACCTCCAGCCCCCTTCCCACAGTTCTTCACCCCTTTCTGCCTCAACTTTGCCCCTTAGAGGGTGCTCCCTCCTTCCCAGTTCTTCTCTGAGGCCTAAATTCTCTAGAGAATTTGGTGCATTCTGTCCAACTGAAGCTATGTATAAGTTCTTGTTACCTTGGACCAGCCTTTGTATACTCTTTCCTTGGCAGTAGCTAAGTCTTTGGGAGCTCCCAGGGGTCTGGATTTGTTTTGAATGTTTGTCTTCCTATGAAGCTGCCATCCTCTTCTATGCCTTTAGTTCTTCTTCTAACACTTCCATAGTGGTTCCTAACCTTAATTTTCTTTACTAAATTAATGGTAAAGTATATTATTTTGAGACTTTAATTTCCCAAGGACAAACTTTATTAATTTACATATAGCATGTTTCTCTGTGTTTAACAGCACACAAACTGGGTATTTTCTATGTGTAAGAAGCACGAGGCTATGAAATTATCCTATGAATCCAACCAAACAAATAAACAAGCATAGAATTATTGCATCATTTAATGCAGCTGACATTAAGAATGTGAGATAACTTAAAAGTGCTTCTTAATGAGAGGAGAAACCTAGTCTATGATAGAATTTCAAAAGTTTACAGCACTTTACAGATAGGATAAAATGATACACTAGAAGAAGTAAGATGAGGCCAAACAGACAAGCAAAATATTAGAAAGCTGTTCCTCCAAACAAGTTGATTTCAAGGTAATTAGTGGAACATGTTTTAACACTAGCTGGTATGAGGCCCCCGACATATATACAACAGATGAATGCCAGAGAGAAGATGCACCTAACTACTGAAAGTATTGAGACCCCAGCGAATGGGGAGGTCTAGTGGGGTGCAGGGTGTGGGAACATCCTCTTGGAGATAGGGGAGGAGGAATAGGATAAGGAACTGTTGGAGGGCAGAACAGGAGGGAGATAATGACTGGACTGTAAAAAAAGATTAAAGACAATAATTAAGAGAGTGAAAGTATTACAGTGCAGTATCTCTTCACTCACAAAGTTTTTGTTCCAAGCCATCCTGTGGATGCCTCAACTGGTCTGATACTGATTTATACATAAGCATTGTTTAGTCTTATATGTAAATATAATTAAATAAAAATAGTAAAATCCTATTATATAGTGTACTGGCTGGTTTTGTGTGTCAACTTGACACAAGCTAGAGTTATCACAAAGAAAGAAGCCTCAGCTGAGGAAATGCCTCCATGAGATCCAGCTGTAAGGCATTTTCTCGACTAGTGATCAAGGGGGGATGCACTAGCCTATTGTGGGTGGTGCCACCCCTAAGCTGGTAGACTTGGGATCTATAAAAGAGCAGGATGAGCAAGCCAGTGGAAGAAAGCCAGTAAGTAACATCCCTCCACGATCTCTGCATTATCCCCTGCTTCCTGACCTGCTGGAGTTACAGTCCTGACTTCCTTTGGTGATAAACAGCAATGTGGAAGTGTAAGCTGAATAAACCCTTTCCTCCCCAACTTCCTTCTTGGTCATGGTGTTTTGTGCAGGAATAGAAACCCTAAGACATATAGTTTATAAATTATACACAAATTATAACAATTATGACTTTTATATTCTATAACAACTTTATGCTCTACTGAGAATTACAGAAGGTATATAGTCTAATATAACAAAAATAAATAATGGCATAAAGAAACCATGGATTTACATGATACACACACACACACACACACACACACACACACACACACCACTAGCAAATTCTTTAAAGTCATGGGAATTCTCACTCTTACCTGTAATCCTGTAATATCTGACTGCCCTGCCCTATCTTTCTTCTGATGATATATTTCTCAGCACAGGTTAAGGTGAAGGTTCTGCTCAATATAGTTAACCTTAAGTAATTCCATATTTTCCTCATAGATATCCAAAAAGGCTTTTGAAGAATTATAATGCAATCCTGGCTATCTTTTTCTGTTCTACCCAGCATGTGAATCATCTGTTTTCCAAGTGTGAACATGCCAAATGTACTATCCATGCATCAGTCATTCCAAAAGCATACCAGGAACCAGACCAACTGCCAGGCTTTCATGGTATTTGTGCTTAAATCATTCTTAGCATGACAAACAAAGGAAAACTTATACATCCTCAAGAATTGTTTGAGCCTCAGTTGACCAATTGAAAATGGAAAATTAGAACTCAGAAACACAACGAAAGATTACGAAGCCTATTGGTCATCCTTACTTAGTAACATGGAATTGATGAAAGAAACATCAGTGGAGTTAGGAAGGAACTAAACTGCAGTCATTGTTTTGGGGATGAAGGAGAAAGGAAAGCAGAGTTGGGAGACAAATTGAATAGTCATGAAAAATATTGGATGGACAACAGGCAGAGTCAGGGAAGACGGCGAGTAGAAAGTACACACATATACCCTAAGAGAATAAGCTGTGCTGTTTATCCTGTTTTATGTGATTTCTATCTCAGTAATATAATATATAAATATATTTAGAAGATTTACAAAAAGAGTTGCAAAAATCATGAGACTCAGATATCCTGGGAACAGGAAGTTTTGAATTATTATTATACTGTGACATCTGATAGTATAATGCCCCAAACACTATTTTAGTGGACTCAAGTTGAATTGGAAAAAATTAGTAGTAAAGTGAACGCTATTGCTTTAAAAACTTACCTGCATTAATCTAAATTTAATTAATGGGCAAATAGCAAACTCTATAACCAAATTTTACATTGATTTTGAAACTCTTTCACTCCTTAATTAAGTTTTACCTGTATGTCTTTGCAGACAAGTGAACATATTTCCTAACTGTCTAAGAGGTTTTCACATATGAAACTTACTTCTATCTCATATCTTTTTATTACTGAAAGTTTAAATCCGTTGTTTGTAAACTAGCACTTCATTTATTAATTTATGAATTAAGGACAAAATATTCGATAAATTTTTAAGAGCAATTAAATGACATGTAAAAAAATGAGGTTGCATATTTGATCAGGAAATTGGAAGGCATAAGAATTTAGGATCAAAGGTAGCATTTAGAAAGGTGTTTTTAAATAGGCAATTTAGCAATTTGTTTTTCCATATACTTTGAAGAATATTTAAGAACATGAGTGACCAGAAGAAATAATCTGATTAGTTTGTGTGAATATTTTAAAGCCATAATTGTATAAAACATTTCAATTTCACATGAATATATAAAGACTTAAATCAAGGGAAATAAACATAAGAAACATATTTAATGAAAGAAATCTCTAATAGAAATCTGCAATAACTAGAAAGGATATGATTCAATTTATATAATATTAAAAATATAAAATATTTCATGTTACAAAAATAGGATGTGAGGTTCATTATCTTTTCTGGTTTACTGAGTGGTAAGAGATTTTATTGCTGGTCCAACAAATATGCCTCATGAGTATATCATTTGCCTTGCAAGACTGATAGACTGAGTTTGATACCTAAAATCTATGTAAATGTTTAAGGAAACAATCAACTCCATGATGTTTTCCTCCAACTTCCATAGCTTATTTGCTCCTCCCATTCACCATGAATACAAAACAATGATGATGATGATGAGGATGATGACAATATAAAAGTTTAAATAATTTATTTTAAATTTTAGTAAACTTCAAACTTTAAGTCTTGTTTTAGTGAAATTTTTTTATGATACATGGCTACAAATCCTTTCATTATGCCTGTTGTAGATGTGAACAGGTGGATATAAAATGTAATGATGTGTGTGTGTGTGTGTGTGTGTGTGTGTGTGTGTGTGTGTGTGTGTGTGTGTTGAGGGCTGGCCTGGTGATGCTATGTATTCAAATGCTAAATACTGGCCCCAAAAATCTGGTTGTTTCTGACAAGTAAGTAAATGCTGCTGCCCAGTGCAAAGTTAATTGGTTACTAAAGAACTGCAGCCTGTCATTGGGTGGTAGATAGAGAAAGGCCAGACATAAGGATCAAGTAAGGGTTCTCAGGAGAGATCAGAGGAAGAGGAGAAAGGTTGTGGAGAGAGGAGACCACTATGAGAGGGAATGGATCATGAGCACATGCTCCGGGGAACTCAGACACAGACAGAAAGAACTCAGAAGAAATTCAAACAGCAAATAACAAGAGACAAATGGCTGGGATGCAAGTTAGAACAGTCAGAACATGCCCAATCAAGAGGCTTATAGCATATCAATAAAATACTAGCACTTTTTGTCTTTTATATGGGCAAACTAGAATCAGTAATTTGTTTACATTCATTTATCAATGTTTTCAGTGGGAGTGATGCCCTCCAATTATGTTCCTAAACCCACAAAAAATGCATCACAAATTTCTTAAACATAAGGACACTTCAGATCTCTTTATTTACTTTTTAAAACTACAATGTGTCCATTTGTAATTTCAATTTAAAATTATACAGAGAATTATCAACAAAAATCAGAGCAAAACAATGTAACAATGTCTATAGCAATATAAGTATATGTGAGTTTTTTGTTGTTGTTTGTTGGTTTGTTTTTGTTTTCTAGATGGCTAACCTCCAGTTCTTTGGTGGTAGGTTGTCGGCAGTGGTTTAGGCATAGGAGCCAAGAAGACCATATACTCAATCTTTAGTTACATGAATTTAACTTGTCTTTTCAATAGACAGATTTACTAAACATGAGTTTGACACAACAAGGTGCAGATCAAAATCCAACATTTTGTCAATGCCTTCAGCAGGCGTTTCCTTTTCATTCCTACTGACAAGTGTGGTAATGGACAAAAAGACCAGCTCATTCTCAGAGCTCAGAGAAAATTCTCCTCCCTTCAGCTGAGACCAAGTCATCTGTTTTTCTTCATTAAAGCAGTATATGGGCAGTTGGATGAGTAATCTTCTCTTAAAGAGTGATAGGGTGATACATTCACTGGGTTTAACACATTGCGAGAGCTACAGAGTTAATGCGTTATTTTTTTTTCCTAAGTGGTCTATCATCAAAGTTTAGGAACATTAACTATTTGGTCACAGTTTAGCTTTGCTTTCTTTTCTTTCTTTTTTATATTTATTTATTTTACTTATTCAGTTTACATCCTGCTCACTGCACAAATGCTGATCATCCCTTATCTCCATCTCCTCTTCCCTCCTCCTCTGAACCAGCAGGAACCCCCCCTCCCCACCCAGACCCAGGTATTCCTCCAACCTGGCACATCAAGTCCCTGCAAAGCTAAGTAGACCCGCTCCCACTGAGGTCAGACAAAGTATCACAGCTAAAATATCATATCCCACGTACAGGCAACAGCTCCAGTTGTTCAGGACCCACATGAAGACCAAGATGCACATCTCCTACATATGTTCAGGAAGGTCAAGGTCCAGACCATGGCTGGTGGTTCAGTTTCTTCTTATTCTCCCCATTCATTCTCCCAATCCCTTCATTCCCCCATTCATTCTCTTAAGAAATCTTATAGGTTCTCTTTAAAAATGTAGTAGAAATATGATTAGTGGGTTTGCTGTTTATTTGTTTTTATTTTGAGTTTTTGATTTGACATTTGTTTGTGTATTTACATTTCAAAGTGACTTTCAATAAAGAGTACATACAGTAGTATAGTAAATTAAAAAAACAATGTCTTTATGAAGAAATATGCACTTAAGATGAACACTCTTCTTTGATTGTATTTGTGTTCCTTTTCAATTCTTTATCACCTGGAGGGATTAAACTACACAACTCTTATCAAAAATGAAGAATTATGAAATATCATCACTGAAAGAACAATCTGCAGAATAAAGTTCACACTTAGTGATTTTTGTGGAAATAACTTCATGGAGGTATCTAATGCAAAACTTGCAACTATGGAACTCAAGAAAAGTCAATTAATTCATAACTGTGTCATTTTAAAAGTGAAGACAATGTGAGTCATTTTAATTCTTGTCGCAAACTAGTCATAGTTTATGTAAAATTTTATGTTGTGTTTAACGTATACATTCTAATCTATATATCATTTTAGAGCTAGTAAGTGCCTGTAAATTGTATGTGTGGAGGGTGTGTGTGTGTGTGTGTGTGTGTGTGTGTGTGTGTGTGTGTGTGTGTGTGTGTGTGATTTATAGCCATATATGTATATGTAGTATATGTATATGCATATATGACATTACACAATTACAGGGCAACAATGCCTCTACTAGACATCACTGGCTGATAAAAATCTCACTGCCAGAAATGGAAATGGATTACATCTTTTGCAGTTGTTGGCTAATGAGGCCTCATAGACAGCCTCCCAACATTTTCATATATTATAGTGTTTTACCCTTGCTCTCAGTCACTCTCCAGAATTTCTGAAGACACCATATCAGTTGAATCATAAAACATAATGAAATTAAATCACTACAGACCTGGAAGCTATATCCTTACTGGATAACGATCATAGTGCTATGGAACTACTGGAGGAAAAGAGCAAGCATCAATCCTACCCATCTGTGTACCCAGAAAGCTGCTAAAGACTGTCCTGGAACAATATGCCCACTGGTGCAGTAGTGACATGAACATATTAGGAGTAAGGACCATTTTCTGATCAAGTTCCACTTCAGAACATGAAGTCCAATTCTGGCACTAATATCAGGCCAAGAACCTATGGATAGAGAGGATGTAGTACCTAGGGGAGAACTGCAACTACTATGCTACTAAATGGACACAGTATTAAACTAAGCTGACTCGTAATGACTTATCTTTAAACCCCTAGATCAATGAATTTCTCTTATAGTTTTGGTTGTGAGCCTAGCTTTTAATGGGTGAGCCACCTTTCCAGCCTGGATTTCTCAACACTCATTACAGGAGTTCCTATTTGCAGTAGATGATCAACACATAGACCCACATATGTCCTAAATGCAGACAGCAAGAGGCTACAGAATGCTCAACTCTAATTGGAACCTATATTCTTTATTCCCCTATCAAAGGCTCAAGGATTGTTGTTGAAGATGGAATGGGCAGACTACAAAAGTCAGAGTCAGTGAATAAGTACAAAGAAACACAGTAGGCAGCTGTACATATGACCCCAGAAATTTCAGTAACATGCAGAAAAGACATGAAAGCTCAAGTCATACAAAATCTACAAATATAAAGGGCAGTTGGGTACATCAACTCACCTCCGGCTTTAGAGTGAAAAGGGTTGCTGATAACCATGAGAGGGAGAAGCAATTTTCCTTAAGATTTGCCCTTTGATAAGTTGACTATACTCCATTAAAGACCATGCTTCTAAGAATATTTAGAGAACATAAATCTGTCTCAAAAAATAAAAAAGGAGCAAGAAGGATATAAGGATGGGAAGCAGATAAAATCATCTGTAGAGGGGTCATAAATATGATCAAAACAGTTCATTCAGAGCTCAAAGCTCTCAAGGAACTAATTAGAAACCATATCAGAGTGAATGTAAAAAACAATTCTAATATGACTTAACTTAATTGCTTTCTCAGTATCTATTTGTCTTTAAAAAACATAAATGAGACAATGTTCAAGTGATGGGCTTTGGATAGCACTTCTGGATTTATCTGAACCCTAAATATATTCCAGTTTGTTACAGTGGACAAGCTGCTTGATTGCTCATGCCAACCTATAATAATAACACTGTGAAGAGAGATTAAACAAGTGATTCCAGGTGCAACACATACAATAACGCCTGACATGCATGATGAATGTTAAGATCAAAAGACAATAGGAGAAATAACAAAACTGGTAAAATGTTGATTACTGTCCAGAAGTATTGGAAATGGGGAGGGGTAGGTGGGTGTGGGAGCATTTTTTTCTGGATGGGAAGGGAAGAATAAGGTACTAGTCACTGTCATTTAATATGTAGTTAGAGGACACTAAAGGTCCCATACCTTGTGGGAAAGCACAATGAAATGATAAGCCATTCTGCCTAAATGTCAGTAGCTCCCAATTGATAAATATTACAACAAGAATAAGCTCCAAGCACAAAAGGAACATCTCTCTAGACAGAGATACTTAAAAGAGGAAACAATGTAACACATGGAGCTTCTTATCATTAACTTCATTATATGTTAATTATCTGTTTGCATTTATGAAGTACCTTAATTTACGAGAAAATAAGTATGGTAAGTTTAGAAAAATAATCCCTTCATATTCAGAAGGACATTATACCATATTGAATCAGCTTAAAAATTTGCAATAACTGGTGACTTGTCCCTTATTGTAGCTGTCATTGTTAAGCTTATGAGGCATTACCTGAGGAACAGATTTAAAGAAAGATTGTTAACAGTTGAGAACAGATTAAGTGAAAAGAAAGAGAAGAATACAGGTATGTATCGTTGCACAATCCATGCCAGTTAGCTGCTGAAAAATAGTTTTTCTGACCTGCTCCAGTGAATATGAAAAACAGACTTTTGTTACTTCAGTGATCACAGCACACTTGTATTATGGAGTTAGTATGTCACGTGGGCTTAAAGATAAAATGTAAACACTCTGCATTAATGAAGAAAGTATATAAACAAATATATTATCAACTTGTAGAGAATCAGAGAAGATATTTTAAATACTCTCAGATGTTGGTATTGAGGCAAAATCTTATCCTCTATTTACATTAATTGAGAAGCTTTTCTCTTTCTAGATTGACTATTGTTTCTTCAGTGATTGAGATTTGAAAGATTCACTGATGACTATTTATTTCTGACCCAAAAATTGAGAAATAAATGCTTAAAAATTCTATGAATAAGAAAGGTAAGAATAAGTAGTAGTAGCAAAAGAAGAGAGTGAGAAATTAGCAAGAGGACTGTGAGGACTGTTTTGGCATGGGTGAAAAGGACATTGGAGAAAGTGGGGATAGCAATTACCAGACTTTATATATATATATATATATATATATATATATGAAGTTATCAAAAGACAAATTCAAAAAAAGTCACCAGAAGTAAGCCTTCTGGCTTCGGGGAGCTATTCTTCAAGGAGAGAGAGTTCCTCTACAGTGTCACCTCTACAAACAGGATGCTGTAGTGTGACTCAGTGGAAATGTAAAATGAGTCAAATTGCAACACTGAATTAATTTCAAGTCTTAAAAAAGAAATTAAAGTTTCTAATTGCTCCATGAAGACATTTTTAAAATGAACTTTACTGACTGACTAGTTTTACCCAAATTTTTAAAGAAGTAATTTTAAAATAATTAATAGCACAGAGATTTAGACTAGCAACAGTGATCAAAGCCACATGTGGCCACAGACCAGTGTGATTTGCAGAGCAAAGCCTGAATGTCTTCATGTGCTTTCCTTAGTACTCCCCCTAGACAAATATCCTGTGCCAGTGTGAGTCTACACTGGTGTTTATTTTAAATGTAAAGTAGACATTAGACTTTGGAGGCTCACCATAAAACCCCAAAGAACAAAGTGTTAGTATATCAAGAATTTTATATCTATCATGCCTTACAAAAACTGTTTTGAATGTAAGACATATTTTACAGAATTTAAATTGCTTTACCTGTTTTGTTGTAGCTTATGTTCATGAAACTATTCTTACCATATTTTTTGAAGCTCTGTTTGCATTCAGTATATGCAAATGAATAAAGATAATTAGTGAAGAACAAAATGTTTACCAAACACTGTCCAGTCATACCACATTATCCCTGATTCTGACCATAAACAGAAAAAAAGAAAAAACAGACATGGACAAATAATGTGAAATAATATGAATTTGAAAAGAATAGTGCTGCCACTGATTCCTTAATGAACAATTAATACTACACATAGATAATTGCTTTATTTCGATACTTTTTTCTAGTTACCTTAGCCCATCACATCATATCTCCCCATTAAATGAATTGCAGTCAGAGACTTTGTCCCAGTTACAAAATTCAATTAAGTAAAATTGAATGTAGTCACTGTTTAAACCAACATATAAAAGTATTAATTTTAAAGAGTATATACTCGATAAGAACATGATGAGATATAAGTTAATATTAGCAATCAATTAGATAACATTTTGAGGAAAACTGGTTTAGTCCAAAGAAATTACTATGGCATTGTTATCTTTTATTTTCCATTTTTTTTTGAATTAGATGTTATATTTTTATAGTAGGAGATTTTCTATTGTATAATTGGGTTCTTCAGGAAAATTTCAGTGTACGTAGTTTCTCTTTTCAGAAAGTCTTTATAATAATTTTGTTATTATTAATAAAAAATCTCTTCTATATTAAATGCTTCTTGTAAAAAATAAAGAAAATGTTGAGCATTTTCAATACCAAGCTATTTCAGAGATAGCCATATGAAGATCTGTTTTATTCAATAATGATTCAGCGAAGCTATGCAAGGAATGAATTAATATGCTTTTGCATCTCACACCAGCAGAGAGAACACTCTATTAGTCCAAGGTTCTCTAGAGTAAGAGAATTTATTGGTACTCTGTACATAGTAAGGAAATTTGTTGGTGACTTACAATCTGTAGTACAACTTCCCCACAATGGTCAGTGGCAGCTGTGAATGGAAGTCCAAGGATCTAGCAGATGCTCAGTCCCACAAGGAAAGCAGGTGAAGAGAGAGACCCTTCCTTCTTCCACTGTCCTCATGGAGGCTACCAACAGCTGGTGTGCCCTAGACTAAAGGTCTATACAACCACACCTGTACCTGGGACTTGCTTTGTCCCAGAAGGCCCTGTACTCAGAGATCTCCTTGTCTTAGTGGCCTGGGATTCATAGCCACTAGTGCCCTAAGGTTTCATTCCAAGATCCAGGTCAGAAACTTGTATCTCCCAGAGCTTGGTCAATCTGCCACACGGACCAGCAGCTCCTAAAGTTTAAAGACTGGTGAGTAGGAGATCTAGGCAGTCAGGGAGCAGAGAGATCTCTGCAGAGTGCGCACAGAAAGCGCACCCCCCGCCCTGCCTGATCCAGGGACCAGGAACACAACTTTGAAACGTCTGTTTCCACCCGGCGACTCTGGGGCACAGAACAGAGCTTGGCGCATCTGCCACCCTGACCAGAAGTTCCTAAAGTTTTAAAGACTGGTGATTAGGAGATCTGGGCAGCCAGTGGAGATCCAGGGACACAGACCAGATACAAGGGAAAGGCAAGAACATATCACTGACAACAAGATGGAAAGAGGAAAGCAAAAGAGTATATCCCAAGGAAACCAAGACAACCTGGCAACACCAGAACCCAGCTCTCCCATAACAGCAAACATTGGAATGCCAAACACTCCAGAAAGAGAAGACACAGACCTGAAATCATACCTCAAGATGCTGATAGACATACTTAAACAAGAACGGGAGGAAAAGCAAAAAGAATCAGAGCTTTTAAAGAGGAAAGAAGAAAAACACTCAAAGAACTCAAAGAACTAGAGGAAAACAGAACCAAAGAGATGAAGGATTGGAAGAGGGAATTTAAAATGGAAATTGACACAATAAAGAAAACACTAAAAGAGATAACCCTAGAGGTAAAACACCTAAAAAAGAAATCAGGAGTCACAGATGCAAGCATTTCCAATAGACTACAAGAGATAGAAGAGAGAATCTCGGGGGAGAAGACAACATTGTAAACATAGACAAAACAGCCAGAGAAGATGTAAAACCCAAAAAGCTCCTAACCCAAAATGTCCAGGAAATCCAGGACACAATGAGAAGACTGAACCTAAGAATAATCGGGATAGAAGAGGGAGAAGAGTAGCAACTAAGAGGCACAGTAAATATCTTCAACAGAATCGTAGAAGAAAACTTCTCTACCCTTAAGAATAAGATGACAACGAGAATAAAAAAGGCCTTTAGATCTCCAAATAAGTTGGAACACAAAAGAAATACCTCCCAAACATAATAGTCAAAACACCAAGTGCCCAAAGCAAAGAAAGAATATTAAAAGCAGTAAGGGAAAAAGATAAGGTAACATATAAAGGGAGACCAATCAGAATCACACCCGATTTCCCAACAGAGACTATGAAAGCTGGAAGAGCATGGTCAGAAATCATGCACAACCTAAGAGAGCACAAGTGCCAGCCTAAGCTGCTATACCCAGTAAACTATCAATCACTATAGATGGAGACATGAAGATATTTCAAGACAAATCAAAATTTACACAATATCTGACCACAGACCCATCACTACAACGAATTATATGTGAAAACCCAATACAATCAGGGAAAATACATCCTAGTAAAAACAATAAAACTCCTAAGCAAGAAAATCAAAAGAGGAAAAAACACAGACACAACTCAACCCACAAAAGCAATAATAGCAGGAAACAGAAACAACTATTCCTTGATATCTATTAACATAAATGGACTCAACTCCCCAATGAAGAGACATAGACTATCAAACTGGATAGATAAACAAAATACAGCATTTTGCTGCATACAGGAAACTCATCTCAGAGACAAAGACAGAAACTATCTCAGAGTAAAAGGGTGGTAAAAAACCTTCCAAGGAAACAGCCCCAAGAAGCAAGCTAAAGTGGCTATTCTAATATTGAATAAAGTAAATTTCCAACCAAAAGTTATTAAAAAAGATAAGGAAGGACACTTTTTACTCATTACAGCGAAAATCTGTAGGGAGGAACTCTCAATCCTTAACATATAGGCTCCAAATAAAAAAAGCACCACATAAAAGAAACCCTACTAAAGCTCAAAAAATACATTTCAATCCCACACAATAATAGTGAAAGACTTTAGTATACCACTCACTCCTATAGACAGATCATGGAAACAGAAACTGAACAAGGACAATGTAAAACTGGCAGAGACTTTGAACCAATTGGAATTAATAGATATCTACAGAACATATCATCCTAAAGTAAAAGAATACACCTTCTTCTCATCACCCCATGGCACCTTCTCGAAAACTGACCACATAATTGGACACAAAATGAGCCTCAATCGATATAAGAAGATTGAAGTACTCCCATGCATCCTCTCAGATCACCATGGTCTAAGGCTGGTCTTTAAAAACAACAAAGACAGCAAAAATCCCACATACACATGGAAACTAAACAATGCTCTGTTAAACGATAGCAGGGTCAAAGAAGAAATAAAGAAAGAAATTAAGAATTTTCTAGAATTCAACGAAAACAAAAACACAACATACCCAAACCTATGGGATGCAATGAAAGCAATACTGAGAGGAAAACTCATAGGCCTAAGTGCTTCCAAAAAAAAACTGGAGAGAGCATACTTCAGCAACTTGACAACACAGCTAAAAGCCCTAGAAAAAAAGAAAGCAGATACAGCCAAGAAGAGGAGATGGCAAGAAATAATCAAAATTAGCGCATAAATAGACCAAATAGAAACAGAAAAAAACCATTGAAAAACTCAATAAAACCAAAAGCTGTTTTTTTGAGAAAATAAACAAGATTGATAAACCCCTAGCCAGACTAACTAGAGGGCAAAGGGAGAGTATACAAATTAACAAAACCAGAAAGGAAAGTGGAGACATAACAACTGAAACTGAGGAAATTCAAGAAATCATCAGATCCTACTACAAAAACTTATACTCCACAAAATTGGAAAATCTGGAGGAAATGAATGAATTCCTAGACAGATACAAGATCCTAAAGTTAAACCAGGACCAAGTAAACCATCTAAATAATCCTATAACACCGAAAGAAATAGAAGAAGTCATCAAAAGCCTCTCAACCAAAAAAAAAATCCCAAGTCCAGACAGGTTCAATGTGGAATTTTATCAGACATTTATTGTGGATATAACACCAATACTTTCCAAACTATTCCAAAAGATAGAATCAGATGGAATACTACCTAACTCATTTTTTGAGGCTACAATAACCCTGGTACCTGAACCACACAAACACCCTATAAGGAAAGAGAACTTCAGACCAATCTCACATATGAACATTGATGCAAAAATACTCAACAAAATCCTTGCAAACCGAATCCAAGAACACATCAAAACGATCATTCCTAATGACCAAGTAGGCTTCATCCCTGGAATGCAGGGATGGTTTAATATAAGGAAATGCATCAATGTAATCCACCATATAAACAAACTCAAAGAACAAAATCACATGATCATCTCACTAGATGCTGAGAAAGCATTTGACAAAATTCAACACCCCTTCATGCTAAAAGTCCTGGAAAGAACAGGAATCCAAGGTCCATACCTGAACTTAATAAAAGCAATATACAGCAAACCAACAGCCAACATCAAACTTAATGGTGGGAAACTTGAAGCAATCCCACTAAATCAGGGACTCGACAAGGCTGCCCACTCTCCCCCTACCTATTCAACATAGTACTGGAAGTCCTGGCTGGAGCAATTAGACAGCAAAAGGAGATCAAGAAGATACAAATCGGGAAGGAAGAAGTGAAAACGACACTCTTTAGATGACATAATAGTGTACTTAAGTCACTCCACAAATTTTACCAGAGTACTCCTACAGCTGATAAATAAGTTTAGCAAAGTGGCTGGATAAAAAATCAATTCAAACAAATCAGTAGCCTTCCTATATCCAAAGGACAAACATGTGGAGAAAGAAATTATGGAAAAGGTACCCTTCACAATCATTACAAAAACTATGAAATACCTTGGTGTGACTCTAACTAAGCAAGTGAAGGACGTGTATGACAAGAACTTCAAACCTCTAAAGAAGGAAATTGAGGATGATCTCAGAAAATGGAAAGATCTCCCATGCTCATGGATTGGAAGGATCAACATTTTAAAAATGGCCATCCTACCAAAATCAATCTACAGATTCAATGCTAACCCTATCAAAATTCCAACCCAATTCTTCATTGAGTTGGAAAGATCAATGTGCAATTTCATATGGAACAACAAAATACCTAGAATAGCGTAATTCATCCTCAACAACAAGAAAACATCTGCGGGAATCACTATCCCTGACCTCAAGCCATATTACAAGGCAATTGTGCTGAAAACTGCATGGTACTGGTACAGAAATAGTCATGTGGATATCTGGAATACAACGGAAGATCCAGAAATAAGCCCTCAAGTATATGGTCACCTGATTTTTGACAAAGGTGTGGTAAACATTCAATGGAAAAAGGACAGGCTATTCAACAAATGGTGTTGGTCCAACTGGTACTCAGCATGCAAAAGAATGATAATAGACCCTTTCTTATCTCCTTGTACAAAGCTCAAGTGTAAGTGGATCAAAGATCTCCACATTAAACCAGATACACTGAAACTATTAGATGAGAAAGTAGGGAAAACCTTAGAACACATAGCACAGGAGAAAATTTTCTGAACAAAACACCAATGGCTCAAGCTCTAAGGTCAATGATTAATAAATAGGACTTAATGAGATTGCAAAGTTTCTGTCAATCTAAAGACATTGTTAGGAAAACAAAATGACAGCCAACAGAATGGGAAAAGATCTTTACCAACTCCACATCAGATAAAGGCCTAATATCCAAAGTATACAAAGAACTCAAAAAGCTAGACACCAGAGAATCAAACAACCCTATTAAAAATGGGGTACAGAGCTAAGCAAAACGTTCTCAGTTGAGGAATATCAAATGGCTGAGAAACATCTGAGGACGTGTTCAACATCCTTAGCCATCAGGGAAATGCAAATCAAAACAACCCTGAGATTCCACCTCACACTAGTCAGATTGTCCAAGATCCAAAACTCAAATGACAGCAGATATGGGGAGGTTGCGGAGAATGAGGAACACTTCTTCACTGTTGGTGGAGTTGTAAACTGATACAACCACTCTGGAAATCAGTCTGACGATACCACAGTAAATTGGACATGATACTACCTGAAGACCCAGCTATTCCACTTCTGGGCATATACCCCAGAGACACTTTAATACACAACAAAGATATATGCACCACAATGTTCATAGCAGCTCTATTTATAATAGCCAGAAGCTGGAAAGAACCCAGATGTTCTTCAGAAGATGAATGGATACAAAAATTGTGGTACATTTACACAATGGAATACTACTCAGCCACCAGAAACATGACTTAACCAAATTCTTTAAAAAATGGCTGCATCTAGAGAATATCATCCTGAGTGAGAGAACCCAGTCACAAAAGAAAAGACATAATATGCAGTCACTGATAGTGGGATGCTAAGCCCAGAGGCTCGCACTGCCCCCAAAACAACTCATAGACTGTATGAAGTCCAAGAAAAAAACAAAACAAAACAAAAAAAAGTCATGTTCAATCCTTACCCACCAAGAACACATTGACAAATTCTGGGTTTCACCCTATATTACATGTACTGTTTGCTCATCTTAAAAAAAGGAAGAAAGAAAGAAAGAAACTTGTATCTCCCAGTCTCAAGATCAGAGTCACAGGTGAGTTTTGTAGTTCTGGATTGTGGTTCATTCCAGATATAGTTAAGGTGACAGCCAGGAATAGCCACTACAGGTACCTCAGTTTGGATTAGAATGCCAAGCTCTATAACTAAGCTGATTTGTTGGGTAGAAGTGAAGAAGTTCAGCTTACTCTGTAGTGCTCTGCAGTTTAATTATACAGTATACATATTGGTTGCCATTGCACTGCATTTTATTTTAGGTACTTAGGAAAACAATGCAGATCATATGCCCAAACTCCAGGGTTACTGTGGAATTTCTTAAAGTAAAAAAAGTTAAATATGTAAACTTTGTGTTGGAAAGAGAAGAAGGCAGCCATCTTTAAGAGGAGAAAGTATCTCATTGATCAACTTGTTTTTATGGCAATATCATTCAGTTATTATTATGACTCTGTAATAGAACTTGAAATCAGGGTGATGCCTCTGAAGTTCTTTCATTGTGCATGATTGTGTTAGCTATTCTGGGTTTGTCTGTTTTGTTTTGTTTGTTCCTATAAAGTTGAATACTTTTCTTTCAATGTCTGCAAAGAATTGGTTCAAACTTTGATAGGAATTGCATTGCTTCTGCAGATTGCTTTTGATAAGTTGGCTACCTTTACTATGTTAATTTTACTAACCCATAAATATGAAAGTTTTTCCATTTTCAGATATCTTCTTCAGCTTCTTTCTTCATAGAATTGAAGCTCTTATTATATATGTCTTTCACTTGTTTATAGTTACCGTAAGATATATTATTTGTGGCTATTGTGAAGAACCTTGTTTTTTCCGATTTTTTCTCTGCCCCTTTGCCATTTGTTTATAGGGGAGTAATAATTTTACTTGAGTTAATCTTGCATCCATCCAGTTATTGAAGGTGTTTATCAGTTGCATGACTACTCTTTAGATCAAACCAAAAGTGGTATATTTACAAAACAGAGTATTACGCAGTTGGTAAAAACAATAATATGATGACATTTGTAGACAAATGGATAGAACTAGAAAAAAATTGCTGTGAGCAAGATAACTTAGTCCCTGAAATAAAAATGTGGTCTATCACTTATAAGTGGATATTAATTGCAAAGGAATGGATAATAAGGCTACAGTCCACATATCCATAGGCTAAATAACAGGAAGGGCTCAGGAGAATACATGAATTTTCTTGGGAAGGAAAAATATTGTAGGTGTACTGGTTGCAGGTGGGAAAAGGAACAGGACTTATCAGATGAACAGAGGATAAAGAGACAGAGTACTGGAAGAGACAGCTGGAATTTAGTGGTATAGTTTGGGGATAAGGTAGAAACTTAGTGCAATAGAAACTCCCAGCAATCTATGTGGGGGATTGTAGCTAAGACTCCTAGTAATGGAAGATACAGAGCCTGAAATGGCCATCTCCTTTAAACAGGGAAAACTTCAACTGGAGGGTTAGAAACATCAACCCAACCACAAATCCTTCCACCTAAAATTTGCCCTGCCAGTATATATGTGCTTGGGTAAAGGTGGCACTAAATTGATGGCACTAAATGGTTGTTGCAGCTTCAAACCTATGCTATAAGAGGAAGCCCACATCTGACACTGCCTAGAGAACTAAAAACCAGAGGCCAGTGACCCAGAGACCTAGAATGGAACCAAATCCAACTCACAAAAACAATTTAGGTAAATAATGTGTAATGCTATTCTGCTGTACTCATAGATTGGTGCCTAATTTATTAGTTATCGGAGAGTTTTCATTCAACATCTGATGGGAACAGATGCAGAGACTCACAGACAAACATTAGGCAAAGATTGGGGAATCTTGATGAAGAGGTGGAAGAAAAATCAAAAGAGCCAGAAGAGTCAAGAACACTACAAAAAAAAAAAAAATATATCCCACAAAATCAACAAACCTGGACTTGTACGTTCTGATGCTTTTGCCTGCATTTGGAGCTCTTGTCCTCCTACTGGGTTGCATCATCCACTCTTACTGTTAGGAGAGGTGCCTAATCTTTTTGAAATTTTATATGCCACATTTTGTTGTTATCCCAGGTCATCCTGACATTTTTCTGAAGGAAAATGGAGGAGGAATGAATGGAGAGGGAGAAGGTGATATTGATGGACGAGGTAGGGGTAGAGGCAGGGTGAGGAAAATACAGTCAGAACATAATATATGAGAGAACAAATTACATTTTGAAAAGAGAATAAAGGGTCAGAGTTGTGGATGTAGTTCAAGTGGGAAACTGCCAGTCACACAGCATGAGGCTCTATTTTTGATCCCCTAAATGAATACATGGGACTGGGAAAGGCGAAATGTACAGTAATCCCATTGCGGAAAGGATGTTGAAGATCCTGCAAACTTTTTGACCAGCCAGTGCAGCCGACTTGGCAAGTTCCAGATCAACAAAAGATTTTTTCTGAAAACCAAAATAGAATATGATTCCAAGGAACAACACCAGATATGTACTAGAGTTCAATACCAGAGAACAAGCCTTGCCTTATCATCCAATCATGTGCATGTGTATAAACACACACACACACACACACACACATACACACACACACACTCACTCACACACACACACACACACACACACACACACACACACACATATACAAATACACAGAGAAATCTGGATCGAAACCAGGTTGATTTCATAAGAAATGTTCTGTGGGTAGCCTTTAGCTTTACAATTCAAATAAAAATATGATTATATATAATTTTTTGCATTTCACTAAAAACAGTGAATCTCTATTTTTGTCTATATTTTTTGTTTTGTTTTTAAATCATTTTACTTTTGTCTTTTTTTAAATTTTATTGGATATTCTCTGTATTTATATTTCAAATGTTATACCCTGTTCCCCCACTCCTCTCCCTCCTCCCCCTAAACGTGTTCCTATAAAGGTGTTCTCTCTTCCAATCACCCTCTCCACATCAGTGCCTTGGCTGGTTGATGATGTTGTTCTTCCCATGAGTTTGCAAACCTTTCAGCACATTCAGTCCTTTCTCTAGTTCTTTCTTTGAGGTCTCCATGTTCAGTCTGATGTTTAGCTGCAAGCATCCTCATCTGTATTTATATGACTCTGGGAGAGCCTCTGAGGAGTCATCCATATCTGGTTCCTGTAAGTAAACACTTCTTGGCATCAGCAATAATGAATGGGTTTGGTGGTATCATATGGAGTGGTTCTCCAGGTGAGGAAGTCTCTGTATATCTTTTGTCAATCACTGCTCCTCAATTTTACCTTGTATTTTCTCCCCTGTTTTGTTCTCCCTTCTAAGAAGGCCTGAGATATCCACATTCTGGTCTTCCTTCTGTTTGATCTTCATAAGTTGGATGGTTTCTTGGGTATTCCTAGCGTTTTAGGATAAAAGAGACTAGTATCTGCTTATGAATGAGTACATACCATGAGCAGTCTTTTGTGACTGGGTTGCATCACTCGGGTTGATAGCTTCAAGTTCCAATCATTTGTCTAGGAATTTTATGACCTCATTGTTTTTAATAGCTGTGTAGTACTCCATTGTATATATGTACCACAATTTCTGTATCCATTCCTCCGTTGGAGAATATCTGTGTTCTTTCCAACTTCCGGCTATTATAAATAAAGCTGATATGAACATTGGGGAGCATGTCTCCTTGTTCGATGTTAGAACTACCTTTGGGTATATGCCCAGGAATGTTATAACTGTGTCCTCAGGTAGTACTTTGTCCAGTTTTCTGAGGAACCGCCAGACTGATTCCCAGAGTGCTTGTACCAGTTTACAATCCCACCAACAGTGGAGGAGTGTTTCTCTTTCTCCACATCCTTGCCAGCATCTGCTGTCACCTGATTGTTTGATCTTAGTCATTCTTACTCATGTGAGGTGGAATCTTAGGGTTGTCTTGATTTGTATTTCCCTCATGACTAGGGATGTTGAGCATTTCTTTATGTGCTTCTCAGTCATTCAATATTTCTCAGCTGAGAAGTCCCTGTGTAGCTCTGTAACCCATTTCTAATAGGATTATTTGATTCTCTAATGTCTAACTTCTTTAGTTCTTTGTATATATTAGATACCCTCTATCATATGTGGGTTTGATAAAGAGCCTCTCCAAGTCTGTCAGTTGCCGTTTTGTTCTTTTGACAGGGTCCCTGGCCTTATAGAAGCTTTGCAGTTTTATGAGCTTCCATTTGTTGTTTCTTGATCTTGAAGCATAGGCCATTGGTGTTCTGTTCAGGAAAATTTCCCCTGTGTCTATGTGTTCTAAGCTCTTCCACACTATTTGTTCTATTAGTTTCAGTGTACCTGGTTTTATGTGGATGTCTTTGACCCACTTTGACTTGAGCTTTGTACAAGAGATAAAAAAGGGGTCGATTTGCACTATTCTGCACGCTGTCTGCCAGTTGACCCAGCACCATTTGTTGAAGAGGCTGTTTTTTTTCTATTGAATGTTTTTAGCTCCTTTATCAAAGATCAAGTCACCAAAGTGTGCAGGTTCATTTCTGGATTTTCAATTCTATTCCATTTGCCAATTTGCCTATCTCTGTACCACAATTATGATCATTTCTAAACCACATAAAGACCCTACTAAGAAGGAGAATTTTAGATCAATTTTCCTCATGAGTTTGATGCAAAAATAAAATAAATCTCAATACCATTCTTTCAAGGCAAATCCAAGAACACATTAAAATGATCATTCACCATGGTCAAGTAGGCTTCATCTCTCTCAGAGATGCAAGAATGCTTCAATATATGAAAATCCATCAATGCCATCCACTATATAAACAAACTCAAAAAAAAATCACATGGTTATCAATCTTTTATTAGATAAGTATCATAGTTTTATCAATCAATAGCTATCTAACATCTGTACATTTCTGAAGTAATGTATATCTTAAGCTTAAGGCTAAAATGCACATATAAAGAGAAAACATGTAATATTTTTTCTGGGTCTGAGTTATGGTAACTATTAAGAGTCTCATGAATACTCTTCCTACATTTTCTATTTACCTGAAAATTTCATGTGTCTTAAAAGCTGATCAATATCTCACCGTGTGAATGTGCCACATTTTGATTAGCTATTAATCAGTTATTTGACATCCAGGCGGTTCTAAGTCTCTGGCTATCATGAATAGATCACTAGTGAACATGGATGAGAAAATATCTCTCACTAAAATTGAAAGTCCCTAAAGTATATGGCTAAGAGTGAGTCAGCTGGAGCTTGTGTATGTCTACTTTCACGTTTTGAAGAACCCCTCACTGCTTTCTGGCATTCCAGAACAGTTCACAGTCCCACAGGCGATGTAACGGGTCCCCTTTCCTGTGCATCCTCGCCATCTTCTGTTCTCTCTTTTGTTACTAACCTAGTCTCTTCTCACTAGGGTGATATGAAGTCTCAAAGTAGTTTTACTTTGCTTTTCCTAATGGCTAAGGATGTTGGACATTTAATTTTTTCTCAGTCATTTGTATTCATCCTTTTGCAATAAATTGAACCAGATTCTAAAATGCTTTCACTTTTAAAATAAAGTCTATCACAAAAGCTTAATTATTAAAGTCTTTGTGGAGCTAAAAGTAAAAACAAAAAACAAAAAGCACTTGTATAAAACATTATTAAAATATTGCATTGGTATGCTGTCAGTATTTTTATATTTATTTTCTATCAGTCATAAAAATTTACTTCCTTTCTGTTTTACACCCTCTGAGTCACAACCCTCTGATTTATTGGCACAGATTTTTTTCTCAGTTCACTGCGAGCCTTTTCAATGCCAAGCATAAGAATCCCACTCAAGCTAAAAACCTTCCATTAGAGGCAGGATGGCAAGTCCTGCCTGGTTGTTTTCTACGACTCTCAAAGACTCTGTGTCTTTCATCACCAGGCTTCTTTCTCCTGAACCTCACTTTCCGGTAGCCACTTATCCTTCTCATGAGCTTCTTCTTGAGAAACCATACAAATTGAAGCTGACAACTGTTATATAAATTTCACACGAGTAATTTCAACAGCTCCACTGTTCCATTTCCCCAAAGATCAAAACACAGAAATAAGAAAATCTGTCCACCTAATGCACAATTTGGCACATGTTCAAGGTTTTGTAAAACATCTAACTTTTCCCCATAGATCATTGACTATATATAATTACCAGACAAGTTTTCAACTTTAAAAACAAACAGCCTGAAAAGGTTTCCTAAATGCATTTCAGTATTTTCTATTCTTTAATATTTATCAAGCTTTATCCAAGATTGAGACATATTAATGTGGGTTGAAGGTGTCTTTACGGTAAAGAACTTGCTATATTAAGTATGAGAAAGGAAGTTCAAATCTCTAAAACCTATCTAAAACCAGGTGTGGTACTATGCTCCTTTACCTCCAGCAGCCTGAGTTCAGATGGGTAGCCAAGACAAGAGAACCTCTGAGAGTTTCATGAACTGGCTAGCCTGGCATACACAATATTGAACAAAATATATTCTCCCTTAGAAAGGTAGCCTGTCCTCTAACATTCACACATAAATTATGTTACTCACACATTACACTAACACATTACAAAACACCTGCACACTACTCCTACACATCATACACAGTACATAAAATGTGGACAAATGCAATTTAAAAGGAAGTACCAAGGGTTCCATTCAAAGAGCTTTCATCTGGCTTTTAGAACTGTTTGAAATATGAAACTTTCTCTTCTTAGAATAATGTCCAAATTTGAAGCTTGTTTTAAAATTATTTTTATTATTATTTTTATACAGTCTAGATGTTGGTCCCCTCCCTGTCTGCCCTTCCATAGTTACTCATCCCATTCTTCCTCCCCTTTTCTCCAAGAAGATGCCTCCTGCCAGGCCTCTACCGTCCCTGGCAACTCAAGTCTATAGAGGGTTAAGTGCATAGTTTTTGACTAAGCCCAGACCAGGTAGTACTCTGTTATATGTGTGTCAGGGGCCTTGAATCAGCTCATGTATGCTGCCTGGTTGGTGACTCAGTGTCTGAGAGAACTCAGGGGTGCAGGTTAGGTGGGACTGCTGGTCTTTCTATCGGGTCGCCCTCTTCCTCAGCTTCTTCCAGCCTCTCCCTAATTCAACCCTAGGGGTACCGGAGTTCAGTCTAATGGATGGCTCTAAATAACTGCCTCGGCTTTAATCATACTTCACTTCTTCAATGCTAGTAGGGCCTATCGAAGGCCAGCCATTCCAGGCTCCTGTTTACAAGCACAACAGAGCATGAATAACAATGTGAAGCCTTGGAACCTCCCTTTGAGTTGGATCCCAAGTTGGGCTGGTAACTAGACCTCCTTTTCCTCAGTCTCTTCTCTACTTTTGTCCCTTCAGTTCTTTTAGACAGGAACAGTTCTTGGTCCGAATTTTGACTATGGTAACCCCATCCCTTCACTTAATGCCCTGTCTTTCGACTGGAGGTGGACTCGATGAGTTTTCTCCGTCCACCATTGGGCATTTCATCAAAGGTGCCTCCCTTTGAGTCCTGCTAGTCTCTTACCTATCAGGTCTCAGGTCCTTTCTAGAGAGTCCTCCCACCTTCTATCATTCTGCTGACTGTCAAGGGTTCTCTCCTGTCTCCCTTCCCCAAATATAATCCTGTTCCCATTTTCTCCTCCCCTTCCCTGCTCCCACCCGTTTGAAGTTCTTTATTAGTTCCTTATTCATTTTTATTATATTTTTATTTTCTATTAAACCACAGAATATATTTTGATTATGATTTCCTCTCCTCCAACTTGTCGCAGTTTCTTTATTTATGGATCTATTTCTTCTATCCAATGGCTTCTGATTTCTTTTAATATGGAATGAATTCTTTTGCTTTTAAAAATGGTATAGCCAATCACATGTACTCTCATTTTGTAAATCACACACCAGGATTCGATTGTAACAACTTTCCCTGTTATCTTTCTTTTTCTTTGAGCCTTGACACAAATCATTTCTTCATCCAAGAAAAATCACAATCCTCCAAAATCTTACATTTCTTTACCTCATTGTTACATTTCACATCTACTTTGGATCATTCCTGTGGTGGGTTTCTACAGAAGAAAACATGGTACTTCTCTACTGGACACAACTACAAGCAGCAATTTATTTTATTATTAAAGCCTTTAATAATCTTCCTGATATCCACCCCTTCAGTTCTGTGATCTATGCTGTATCAAAAAGATTTCCCTAATCGTGTTACATAAAACCATTCCTTTCATTCTATTATTAATTATTTAGGTTATATTGCTCTAAGCTTTATAATAATTAGTCATTTAAGATATTACTATTTAAAATATTATTTTGTTCATGTTTTCTTTGGATTTTTAACTACTATCAGTGCACAGCACATGATAAATGGTAATAATGTTTAAATGTGACAAGATTAATAATATCTATTGAATGTGGTACACACTTTAATCACAGCACTTTGGAGTTTCAGGTATGAAGATCTGAGTTTGAAATAAGATTGGGCTTCATAGAAATACCCTATCTCAAAAAGGAACAAATCAATAAATAAAATAACTCTTCCTTTCTACAAAATGAGGTTATGACATGAAGAAAGCTATCCATAAATCAGAAAATGTGCTTTCACTGCACACTGAATTTGCTGACATCTTGATCTTGGATTTTCTAGCCTCCTAAACATTGAGAAATGTGAATTCCGTGGTTTGTAAGATACCTATTTTCTATCTGTTAGAGCAGCCTACACAGACTGACAATGTTTGCTATGTGCTCTCTTTCTACTTAATGTAACAAGATTCTCTTCAGTGCATTTTTCTATTTCTAAGAAGGCTAATGCCCTTCAAGACTTGATGTATGATTTGTCTTTATTTTCACATATGCAGTGTTTCAGAACTACTTGTTAAAAATATTTTGTTTCCGTCATTGTTATTTTGATACTCTTGATGATTCTCCATTAATTGTATAATGTATGTGGTTATTGCTGGAACCAAGGTCTTCATCAGTTCACCTCTGTCCTACGCTCCTGACTCCCCCCCCCCCAAGGATATACAGTGATTTTTGAAATTAAGCAGCTTCTTCCAATGTTATTTCTTAAATAATTAAAATATTCTTAATCTGATGTATTTCCAAAAATGTGTGGAGATATGTGTTATATCTAACTTGAAAATTTCTACCAAGAATATGAATTTCTAGAATTTGAACTGAGACTATTAGACTTGGGAGGGGGGGGGTAAATAGTAAAAGGACAGCTCACCCTTTTATCGGCCCATGCAGTCTCACTCCATAAATGCCACTCTAGTGTGGAACTGAAAATATGGACTCTCTCAGTGGGTTCACAAGCCGCCCTCTTCATGTGGTTCCCTTCCTAGGTGGTTCACTCCACCCACACCTTCTTGTTTTTGTCCTGAGTAGATATGACCACTTCGGTGTCTTCTGTTTCTCTACCTTATGGCACAAACATGACTCCAAAGCTCAGTATCTTATCAAGCAGGTTTATATATTAAATTTTCAATCCACAAACCCTCAACACAATAAGATTACAACTAATGGACAAACATACAAACTGCCCCCCTATATTAGATAAAAAGACTTGTATAAACCCTTAAAAATTTCTATATCAACCTACTGCCAATTAAGTCCACCTGGATAAATATCCTTCTTGTCCAGCTCCATCTTGATTTCTCCCTGTAATTCCTCTCAGCCTCCTGCCTCCACTTCTGCTCCTCAACCTTTCTCTGCTTATCTCTTTTCTATCCAATCATGTATCACCCTAACATGAATCTACCGGGGGTATGAAAATTGGGTTTCTTCTAGGAAAATAGAACATAGTATTTCTATAAAGTTTCTAAATATATAGCCAGAAACAATTTTCTTTCTGATACTGACATAAGACTTTGACTAGTTTCTCCTAAGATACTATGGTTGGGTTATATATAGTGGTAAATATAGTCTCCACAACCAATAGGTAGAGGCAGGAGGATTGTTGCTAGTTGAAAACCAAACCAACTTTCATAGAGAACTCCAAACTTAACTGACTACTTGACAATATCTAACTCCAAATAAGCTTTTTTTCCTCATTAGTGTAAACATAATTATCTTGGGAATTAATTTTATTTTTTACATTGTAGATTGTTGGTATATAGAAATATAATTTTTTTTTGCATAGTGACTATTTTAGATATTGGTTATATTGCCATGTGTTAACTCATTGTTGATCACAGAGGATTTTATTCATAAAATATAATTATTTTCATCTTCTTGTGTTGAATTCTTTCTATTTCATTTCTTGCACAGAGTTAAGCACCACTTAGAAGAAAGCAGTGGGCATTTCTTTGGTAAGTGAGATTATAGCTAAAGGGTTTATTTGTTTTTTGTTTTGGTGTGTTTTAGTTTGGTTTGATGCTTGTTTTTGTTGGGTGTTCCCTTTACTTACATTTTAAATGCAATTCCATTTCCCAGTTTACATTCTGGAATCCCCCTGTCCCATTCCTGCTCTCCTGCCTCTATGAAAGTGTTCCCCATCCACCCATCCATGCCCTCTAGTCTTCCTATTTCCCCTACACATGGGCACTGAGCCTTTACAGGGCCAAGGGCCTCTTCTCTCCTTGATGGCTGGTAAGGCCATCCTCTGCTACATATGTGACTGGATGTTTTCTTCATGTGTAATCTTTGGCTGGTGGTTTAGTCTCTAGGAGTTCTGGGGGTTCAGGAGTTGGTTGATATTGTTGTTCTTCCTGTTGATATTGTTGAAAACTGCTTCAGGTCCTTCAAACACCTCCACTGGGGTCCCTGTTTTCAGTCCTATGGTTGGCATACAGGTGTTTTAATGGATTAGAAACTATTTTTCTTACTGTATCTACTGGGAGAGTGTTTTATTTTATAATAGAACAAATTTTTAGTTTTAATAAAATTATGAAATCCTACTTTGTCATATCATGAGGTAGTCAGGTAAATACCCCTTCTTTTCTTGCAAATCCCAGAATGACAAGAATACTAAATTTGAACATATTCATAAAAAAACCAACATTACAAATTGGAAATATCTGGGCATTTTTTTTCCTTTCTTGATGTTCTGGGCACTTTGCTTTCTTTGTAGCCCCCTTCATCTGCTCCTGCCCTGGGGCTGCTTGATCAACCTCCATTACTAACCTTCCTTTAGGCATGGCTTTCTCTTCTCTGTATTTATTCTAGGATCTGCCAGGATTTTCAGGTTGCTAGTTCAGCTATGTTTTTTTTAAAACTCTAATTAAAAAAATTGCTTCAACAGGAACATCCCAGAGTGAACTATTCTATTAAATATGCCTGACAAAAGAAACCCTATTTATGGAAAATAATTGTTTGTTTTTAATAGTCAGTACATGAGTCCCATGAACAATATCAAACTGGACAATAAAATTATGCTTAGTATCCATGGTTAGATAGGATAGTAAGGCTAGCAGTGCATCACAACCAGTCCAGCAAATTAGGGAAACTGATACAAAAAATAGGAATATGTCGAAGATTAGTTTAAAATATAACATTGATTTAAAATTTATTATTTGAAATTCATACTGTGACTAAGAAGGAAAATATCTTTTTTACTATAAAATAATTCCAAACAATTTAGTGAAAAGGAAGACTAATGCCTCCAATTCATTTCCAAATATGCTCAGGGCCAAAAAAAAAAAAAAACATAAAAATATTTCAAAATGCACATGCAGATAAAAACTATGTAGAAAATAAATAAAACAAAGACAAATTAATGTAGAATCTTGGTGTATTTAGAGGATAATAATAATAATAATACAATATAATAATATTATAATAATCTGTCATTTTGGACGAGACTTAAAAATTTATTTTATAAGAGAGTTGTACTTGTGAAAAATTGTATATGTGATAAAAACATATTTGATAATCAAGAAAGGTAATTTAATAGATGTCTGAAGAAATGTCCTAATAATAAGTTACTTTTACTTGAGATCCATTGCTTGATAAAATATGTTAGAAAACAGATTCATTAAAAAACAATAAAGCTTTCACTGGTTTGAAGATAAAACTTAAATTGTATTAATGTAATAAAAATTTGAAATACATAAAAAATTAGAATTTTGAGAAATTAAATATTTATACAAAGAATCATTTATTTTCCTCAACCAAATTATTCTAATATTTCTTTGGGGGTTAACATTTTTTTATTCATGTCACATATGAAGATAGATATTGATCAATGAAACACTGATTAATTTCATAAATGACTGAAGTTTTCTCTAAATGGGCAATGCATAGGTTCATCTCTAAGCAATATACAATTTACACTGGACACTAAAATTATATTTTGCCTCCATTATACACAGAAGTCCAACTTTATTGCACTTTTGATTGCCTTTACACACCATTACCCTTTGGTCTAGAATGCTGGCCCATGAATTTCAAAGCAATGTATGGGATTTTACCATACAACTCTCACTGGAAAAAAAATCTTTGCCTTGTGCAATGAAACTCTAGGGTTCACAGACTCTGGAAATGGAAATGTCTCATTAGGTCAGCTTGCCCATTATTTTGAAAAATTACTATACCATACATGGTATCTAGTTCCAAATGTTTTACTCAGAATTTTAACAACCCAAACATTATAACTTTCTCTGAAAACTATTTAATAGTGCCCTAAGGATTCTTCTATAGTCTCTGTATATTTTCCACAAAGGACTTAAAATAAAGACTGAAATAGCAAATGATCTTGTATGTCTATCTAAACTGAATTTCTTCAATGTATTTTCTTTTTATAATTTCACAAATCTTTACATGAAACTAAAGCAAAAAGATATGATATATACTTTTATTCCAAAATGCTTTTATAAATCTGTACATGTATCTTTCTTTTTTAAATAAAGTTGTTCTTTTTAAAATAAAGTTGTATAAAAAAGATATGGCAGGCCTCAAAAGTTGTTTTCTTCTCTTTCTCTCTCTCTCTCTCTCTCTCTCTCTCTCTCTTTGTCTCTTTATCTCTATCTCTCTCTTTCTCTCTTCCTTACTGCTGTGCGTTATCTGATAAAGCAATATTTGGTACATCTGCAATGTTTGCACAGGCCTCAACCAATTATATCTCATTATGTGTTATTAACTATTAATGCAATAAATTTCTCCTAAAATAGACATGTCACAACAAAATTTATTCTATTTTTTAAAGTAATAAGATAAGCCATAAAGTGCTTAGAAGAAATAAATGTATACTAAACCTGAATTTATATAACATGAAAGACATAGATACAAGAGGAATCTTGTCTTATTTTCATTTCTACAAAAACATTATTTACATAAAAATAATATGTTAACCAAGTGAAATGGAAGCATAAGGGTTCTTTGGAAAGTCAGTTTGATGGTGTTTCGCAGGGGCAAAAACGTGAGGCATCATAAAGTGTAAAAGCCTAAGGCCAACCGGTGAAGGAACATTTGGCTGAAGCAGACACAAATGAGAGGATATTGTGCTACAGCAAGCACATAAAAGGACATGTGATGAAGGATTTGTTCCTGACAGCATAACTCTACTGCCTTACATTATGTAGTTGAACTGCATTTGTCCAGACTTCCTGGACTCAGGCTGACTGGATGCATGTGCTAAGGCAAGACCTGTGCAGAAGTAAGGAATGTGGAGACACATGTTTGCAGGGTATACATAGGACTCAGTAGAGTGACAGAGACAGAGCTTAGCTTGCTGGTGCAATGCTTGTGGATCTCAAGTCTTCACTGATTTTCACTTACCTGAGAGAGGCACAGCGGAGAAATTCTCCTGGTGTCCCTCCAGCTGACTGCAGCTGAGGCTGAGGTCTGGTTATCTCTCCTAGGCAGTGCCACCCCTGCTGATTCCTGTTTGCTAACCAAAATCTACTGACCTGAACTGCTGATGTATATATGAACAGTTTGTGGGTGAATTGAGCTTCCATTACTAACCTGTGAATGAAATTGCTAAGTTCCACACAATAGAGACAGTTGCTCCAAAAAAATTTCTAAAGAGGTTCACTTCCCCTGTATTCTTTCTTTCCTACTATGTCTGGTGGGTGGTGGGCTATAAGAGAAGTTGAAGCATTTAAGAACAATCTTTAAAAATAAGGTTTGAAAAAAATTAAAGTTATACCTAGGACGAATCTTTTGGTACCAGCATGATGTCCAATCATTTATACATGGGAAGCTGATGAAGAATTCCAATTTTAAGGCCTGTCTGGACTCCAAAATTGAAGTCAAGTATATTCTGGACAATTCAGGAAAACGTTGTCCTAAAATGAATGTAAAAAGAAAGCAGAGGGATGAAAATACAGCTCAGTGACAGAGTCCTTATCTAAATGTGTGAAGCCATGATTCATGATTCAGCACCTAGTAACACACACACACACACACACACACACACACACACACACACACACAACCAAAAACGAAGATATAGAGCCAAATATATTCATTCCAATGATAATTTACATGCTGTAGAACCATATATAAAAGCTGTGCTGTGTTTCAGGTCTCTATCTGCAAACAGAGCTAAGGATCTCCAACAGCCCTCCATACCCAAACCCTCCCAGAAAGAGCTGATCTCCTAGGAGTGCTCTTATTACTAAGATCACAGGTTCCCATGCACATAAGAGAGATAATGTACAATCAGATACAGCAAAACCAAATATCACTGGTGATACACAGATAAAAAAAGGTGAGCACAAGAACCTAAGCAACAGAAATAAAGGTTACATAGCATCATGAGAACCAAGTCTTCCCACCACAGCAAATCCTGGAAGGGGAACCATTAAGGAGGAAAAACAAAAGCCCCTTAAAGAATAACAGAAATATACAACCAAGCAGGTAAAGAAATTAAACAAACCATCAAGGATCTAAAAATGGGGGGGGGGGGGAGTGAATAAAGAAATCACAAAGGGAAAAAATTCTGAAGAGAGAAAAACTATGAAAGATATCACTAGTCATAGACACAAGCATTACCAACAGAATACAAGTGATAGAAGAGAGAATCACAGGTGCATAAAATACCATAGAAAATAATGACACAACTGTCAAAGAAAATGAAACATGCAAAAAGGTCCTAACCCAAAACATCCAGAAAATTCAGGACGAAATGAGAAGATCATAACTAAGGATCATAGGTACTGAAGAGAATGAAGATTTCAAACTTAAAGGGACAGTAAATATCTTTAACAAAATTATGAAAAGAAAATTTTTGTAACCTAAAGAAAGAGAGTCACAATTATGCTCATACCTAAACCATACAAAGACCTTACAAAGGAAAAGAACTACAGACCAATTTTGCTTATGAACATTGATGCAAAAATACTCAATAAATTTTTTGGAAACTGAACCAAGAACACATCAAAACAATCATTTACCATGATCAAGTAGGCTTCATCCCCAGGGATGCAGGGATGGTTCAATATACAGAAATCAATCAACATAATCCACCATATATATAAACTTGAAGAAAAAAACACATGATGATCTGACAGGATGCTGAGAAATCATTTGACAAAATTTAATACTACTTTATGTTAAAAGTGATGGAAATCTTAGGAATCCAAGGCCCATACATAAATATAGTAAAAGCAATATAGAGCAAACCTGTAGCCAACATCAAACAAAATGGTGAGAAACTTAGAGCAATCCCAGTAAAATCAGGGATGAGACAAGGCTTCCCACTTTCCCCTACCTATTCAATATAGTACTAGAGTCCTGCCCAGAGCAATTAGATATTAAAAAGAAGTCAAAGGGATACAAGTAAGGAAGAAAGAAGTCAAAATAATACTATTTGCTGTTGATATGATAGTATACTTAAGCAACCCCAAAAATTCCAACAGAGAATTTCTACTGCTAATAAGCAATTTCAGCAAAGTGACTAGTTATAAAATTAAATCAATCAAATCAAATTCTTCTACTCAAAGAATAAAACATGTTGAGAATGAAATTAGAGAAAAGACGCCCTTCACAATAGTCGCAAAAAAAATATAAAATACCTTGGTATGACAATAACTACACTAGTGAAAGATCTGTATGACAAGAACTTCAAGTCTATGAAGAAAGAAATTGAAGATCTCAGAAGATGGAAAGATCTCCCATGTTCATGGATTGGAAGGATCAACATTGTAAAAATTGCTATCTTGCCAAAAACATTCTACATATTCAATGAAATCCCCATCAAAATTCCAACTCAATTCTTCATAGAACTTGAAAGAGCAATTTGAAAATTTATCTGGAATAACAAAAAAACAAGGATAGTGAAATCTATTCTTAACAATAAAAGAACTTCCAGGGGAATTACCATCCCTGACTTCAAGCTATATTACAAAGCAATTGTGATTAAAAACCACATTGACTTTTTACAGAGATAGGCAGGTAGGTCAAAGAAACAAAATTGAAGACCCAGGAAGAAACTCACTCACATCTGGTTACTTGGTCTTTGACAAAGAAGATTCAGAAATGAGCCCTCCCATGTATGGTGACTTGATTTTTGACAAAGGATCTGTAAACATTCAATGGAAAAAGGACAGCCTCTTCAACAATTAGTGCTGGTTCAACTGTCAGTAAACATGCTGAAGAATGCAAATCGACCCTTTCTCATCTCCTTGGACAAAGCTCAAGTGCAAGTGGATCAAAAATCTCCAAATAAAACCAGTTATACTAAAACTATTAGAAGAGGAAGTGGGGAAGAGTTTAGAACACATGGCACAGGAAAAATTTTCCTAAACAGAACACCAGTGTCTTATGTTCTCATATCAAAAATCGACAAATGGGACCTCATGAAATTGCAAAATTTCTGTAAGGCTAAGGATACTGTCAAAAAGACAAAATAGTAGCCAGCAGATTGGAAAAGGATCTTTACCAATCCTACATCTGATAGAGGTCTAATATCCAATAAATACAAAAAACTCAAAAAAATTTGACTCCAGAGAGCCAAACAATCCTATTAGAAAATGGTGTACAGAGCTAAAGAAAGAATTCTCAACTGAGGAATAATGAATGGCCATAAAGCACCTAAAGAAATGCTCGGCACCCCTAGTAATACAGGAAATGCAAAGCAAAACAACCCTCATAATCTATCTCACACCAGTCAGAATGGCTAACATCAAAATCTCAGACAACAGCAGATGCTGGCAGGATGTGGAGAAAGAGGAACACTCCTCTGCTACTAGGACTGTAAGCTGGTACAACCACTCTGGAAATCAGTCTGGTGGTTTCTCAGAAAATTGGGTATAGTACTATCTGAAGATCCAGCTATTCTTCTCCTAGGCATATACCTCAAAGATGCTCCAACATACAATAAAGACACATGTGCGACCATGTTCATAGCAGCCATATTTATAATAGTCAGAAATTTGAAAGAATCCAGATATCCATCAACAGAGAAAAGGATACAGAAAGTGTGGTCCATCAGCCACTCTGGAAATCAGTCTGGTGGTTTCTCAGAAAATTGGGTATAGTACTATCTGAAGATCCAGCTATTCTTCTCCTAGGCATATACCTCAAAGATGCTCCAACATACAATAAAGACACATGTGCGACCATGTTCATAGCAGCCATATTTATAATAGTCAGAAATTTGAAAGAATCCAGATATCCATCAACAGAGAAAAGGATACAGAAAGTGTGGTCCATTTACACAATGGAGTATTATTCAGCTATTAGCAACAACAACTTTTGAAATTCCTAGGCAGATGGATGGAACTAGAGAATTTTATTCTGAGTGAGGTAACCCAGTTTCAAAAGAACACACATGATATGGAGTCACTGGTAATTTGATACTAGCCCCAGAAAGCTCTGAATACCCAAGAATTACACACAGACCTTATGAAGTTCAAAATAAAAGAAAGGCCAAAATGTAGAAACCTCAGTCCTTCTTTAAAAAAAATAAAGAAAAAGACATCATGTATTCATCATACATTATTATGTAACAAATCTTGTGAGCCATAATAATATTTTATAAAATAAATTAATTAATGAAAAAATCAAAGACTATCTCAGAAGATAAAAATTAATCTCCCATGCTTATGGGTTTGCAGTATTAATACAGTAAAAATAACTATCTTGCTGGAAGCAATCCAGAGTGCAATTCCCACCAAAATTCCAACTGAATTCTTCAATGGTTTAGAAAGAGCAATTTGCAAATTCATTTGGAATAACCAAAAACCCAGGGTAGCAAAATCTACTCTCAACAATAAAAGAATTTCTATGTTAGTCACATTCCCCAACATCAAGCTGTATTATGGAGCAATTGTGATAAAAACTGCATGGTACTGGTACAGAGATAGGCAGGTAGATCTGTAGAATCGAGCTGAATACCTAGAAATGAACCCACTCACCTATGGTTACTGGATCTTTAACAAGGAGGTAAAACCATCCAGTGGAAAAAAGGCAGAATTTTCAAAAAATGATGTTTTCATGTAGGAGCACGCAAATAGATCCCTTCTTACTGTCTTGTACAAAGCTTAAATCCAAGTAGATCAAGGACCTCAACATAAAACTAGATAAAGTGAAATTCAGTGGAGAAGATCCTTGAACAGATAAGCACATGGAGAAATTTCCTGAACAGAACACCAGTGGTTTATACCCTAATATCAAGAATCAACAAAAGGTACCTATACAATGGAAATGCTTTTATAAGGCAAAGGACACTGTCAATAGAACAAAATGGCAACAAATACATTGGGAAAGCAATCTTCACCAATTCTACATCTAATAGAGGTCATTCATATATATATATATGACTCCATAGAAACAAATTACCTTATTAAAATGGGGGACAGAGTCAAACAAAGAATTCTCAACTGAGTAATATCAAATAGCTGAGAAGCACCTAAAGAAATGTCCTGAGAAATAAAGAGATAGATACTCTCAGCCAACCATTGGACAGAGCACAATGTCCCCAAGGAGCTGAGGTGTTTGCAACCCCATAAGAAAAAAATATTTTCAACAAACTAGAACCACCCTCAGGTCCCAGGGACTAAACCACCAACCAAAGGAGATGGCCATTTTCGACATCAGTGGGAGGAGAGAACCTTGGTCCTGTGAAGGCTTCATGCCGTAGTGTGCAGAACCAGGTCAGTGTGGAAAACCAAGTCAGGGAGGTGGGAGGGAATAGGTGGGGGAGCACCTTCATAGAAGCAGGGGGATGGAATAGGGGTTTATAGAGGAAAAACCTGAAAATTGGATAACATTTGAAATGTAAATAAATAAAATATCCAATAAATAAAGAAGGAAAGGTCCACATTTCTAACTATTAAATGTATAATTGTACTTACAAGGAAGAAAGAGAATCTTAATAGTAAAGAACACAAAAGTGTTATTAATAAAACCTTGTCAGGTGAAAGCACCACAGTCATCCTTAGCTGCATCTACAATCATGCAGCAGCTGCCCCTATAGTCATGCAGCAGCTGCACCTACAATCATGCAACAGAAACCATTATCAAGAATAATCAATATATTTAGGCTTTCCAAGACACTAACTCATAACGAACAAACACAAATTACAATGCATGTGTATGAAGACAGAGGCTGAACACAGAACATCAATTATGCTGTAAGTTGAATGTAATTATGGTTGCATGAAACAGAGAGTGATGTCTACTTGTGATGAAACATGATACAGTAAACATATAAAAAGAAGACTACAAGGCTAAAAACCCTTTGATCATATAATTACTGACACCAAATAATTCTTAAATTGTAAATATCAAATTAATAGCATAAAATATCCCAGGAAACAAACAATTAAATATAATAATAATCCCAGTTTTAGATCTAAAATGCATATAGAAAGAAAAAACAGTTACATGGGACATTATCATTTTAAATGGTGGAACTAAAATTAAACTCAGAAATGTCTGGCTTTAAGACTTGTTTTCTCATTGCAGAAATTATCCTCTATTTTCCATATCATTGTGTTTTGCATATATTTTATTATAATATTATAAAACAAAACAATGTGTTTCCTCTTAAAAGTAAACACTTTGTTTTCAATCCAATGAATAATCTTAAGGTTACTTATAAAACAAATTTTTGAGAGTATAACATTCTTCTTCTGAGATCAAAAATGAAATTTATTATTGAATTTTTCTAGTTGTGTAAATTTTGTCACATACTGACTAGTAGCCCTCTGATTTTTTAAAAATCTAATATGAAATAAGGCAATCTTTAATCAAATTGCTAAACTCTCTCTAACTAAAAATTTAATTAAGGCTAGTCCAAGAGGCTTACTCCCTCTTTGCTGACTGCACGATAACTTCTGCTCACAAGAACTGCTCCCTATGTCCTAGTTCGCTGTGCATTTAAAGTTTATTATCTTAAGTGTACTGTGCATTTCCCCTCAAGTACGTTTCCTGAAAATTTTAGAATATTTTCTCTACTCCACTCCCAAAATAACTTAATTATATACTCTTCTATAATAAATGTTATTGCCTGAAACTACTTTAGAAGACTATTTGCAAATAATCTTTCATAAAAATTTCTATAACATACATTTTCGATAATTAAACAAGGAAATCTGGATATATAAAATAAATGATTGTTAAGAAAAGCTTCATTGATGGGTAAGGGCATGTAGTTAGTATTTTCTAATTGGCATAGTATCTCTGTGAAAAGCACCTCAGAAAATAAATTCTATATAAAATTCACTAGTTTTTCTGTAAGCATTGATGTAACATAGAATTACTGATGAGTTCTTTCTTTATAAGTCCCATTTAGAAAACATCACTATTTTGAATTAATAGTCAAGCTACCCATTAAGTCATTACTGTCATATTGTTCCTTTGTTATTGTTCAAAATGTATCTTTTTCTGTTGTAAGTTTAAATAAAGCCTATGCTAAACTCTTACACTGCTAAAAGCACTAAAAAGGAGCTGGGGGGCCATAGACTCTTCACATAATAATTTACGAAATACTCTCTGTAGATATCCTTCTCTTAAACGGGCTAGGAGTTTTGCAAAGATCATTTAAAAATCAAAATTTGTTCTCTATTTTCTAAAGCATATGGCTTTTTAATTTTCTAATGCAAAGTTGCTTTTTGTAGGTTTTGAATACAGCTTTCCTAAGGCAGCACTTATAACTATTTTTGAGCAACAGTGGAAAGAAGAAAACACAATCAGACAATGAAAATAGAATGTCAGGCATTAAGCTGCCAACATATTTATGTTCTCAAGATTATTCATATTAGGCTATTACATTTAAAGATCAGGCCAAAGTTTAGAACTTTGAGTGTTTGCGTTTTTGCAAAGCCTCCAGGAAATGCAACAGACACTGTGATTTGGGCTTAGAATTATTTTTCAATAAACTCCCAATCCTATCTCCCAACCTTCACAAGGACAAACCTCCCACCAAAATTTCATCCTTTTTTTTTCTTGTTTTTTACTCCATTGTCACATATTTCTCCTTATTATTGAAATTCTAATCCAATTCAATAAATTGATCCAAAACAATGTATTTATAAAGTAGATTTCTTACTAACAAAAAATATTAAGAGATGAAGACAAATGGGATATGTTATAATTTGTCAAAGAATTTTCTTGATCATCACTTAGAAATAACATAAAATGACTGAAGTTCTACACCATACCCTTAAAATAACAAAAGGATTCCATACATAGTGTGTTTAAATGTATGTCTTTTATTACTATTTAAGTTATTTTTGTCAGCTGACCAATTAAATTTTTAAGTGTGTGTGTATATGTGTATTCTTGCGTATGTGCGTGCATAAAATACTTTAAAGATAATTGAATAACAATATTTACAGAGAGAAAAATCCTTGTTTTCTAATGTAATAACATTTGACAAAATATTCTCCAACAATATGATCAAAGGCAAGAGTCATAGCATCAAAACTGATCACAACAGTGACTTTTTCAGATATACCATAAAGTATGCCTTTTCAGCATGTAACTTTACTACAGCATGCCATTGTAAAGTAGTTTTCTAGTAAAAATAGAAAATGTGAAATTTTATATTTATCTTTGATGCAGAATAGTGTTTGTTTTTGTTGGTCAAGTGTGAAAAGTTAATGTGGCACTTTAAAGTACATGTTGAAACTCAATAAGAGGCTATATGGCATCAGACTCTCAAGGTAAGAATGAAGTATGCTAAAAGTATCAGATTTGATCATGGAACAAGTTATTGCCAAAATATATGCCAAGAACAACTCCTCACTACACAGCAGCTAAACCAGTCTTAAATATGTCTATAAATTTTATGTCTCCATAGGTGTGTTCTAGTGATTATATCCATGCATACATGTATTATCTATTATTGTTCTTTTTATTTTATATATTGTGCTTTCACATAGAATTCTGTCCTTCATGATTAATAGGGATTGATAGCAAAACACAGAAAAAAGTTATTTTATGAAAAATAACAAATACATCATAAGTCTGCTACAGAGTAAAGTTACTTATATAGAAAATTAAGACTCCCTAGTTCTTAAGCCTTGAGTCAATTAAGCAGAGATTCTGAAGGTAGTGGTGTGAGTTCATTCCTCATTACATGAGTGGTCTGTGAGGTCCATCCATATTTCTTCCTAGTCTTCTTAAAATTCTGGCTTATCTGTTCATGGACTTCAGAGGATGGTGATTTAATTTTATTGTACATTTGAAAGATTACTTAATATTCAGTTCCCAGCATGAAGTTAATGAATATTCTCCAAAGCAAAGATGAGTCAAGAATGAAAAGGTTAAGCCATTCTGTGTAGAAGGAAAATGTCCAAACGCTGAATACTTAAAGTAACTTCATAATTCAAAAGTATCCTTTATGCAATAATGGCAAGAAATAGGCGTGTGTTTCTGACCTTGTGAAAGAATTGTCACAGAAAAATAAATCCCAAAGGAAGTTTCTGTACTAATCAAGTTGTGGTCATGAATATACATGGTGACTATTTCAGTGCAGGTCTCTAGGGAATTAAAGTATATTTGAGAAAATAAATTACACTTAAGTGAAATTTTCAACAAAAATAACATAGGTATAAGGTACTTTTTTGGGAAAACTTTGTTCAAGCTGTTGGAGACAAGAGGAAGTTCCTACAGTAAAGAAATGTGCAGATAGCTTGGGTGTTAAAAAGCATAAGCTGTTCCTCCAGACATGTTGGTTACAGCACCCACATGGTGCTGTATCTATGTGAGATCATATCTTCATGGACTCCAGTCCAAGAAAAACTGAGGTCTTCTTCATTTCAAGAGTAGCAGACACACATATGGTGCACAAACACACATGCACATGTAAAATAAATTTCTCTGTGAAGTGTAAAGAAAAGACACATATCTGGAGCAAATGAAGAAGACCAGAGGATTTTAGAAAATTATATTAATGAGTCTCCCCTCATGCACATGCATGCACATGCACCTACACACACACAAACAGCCTATGTATGCCACATTAGCAAAGTCCTCATCTTATATTTTTCTCTGAACTTGTCATTACATGAAAGATAGATGCTAAGTGAAATATGATAGATTTAATATGAATTAAGACTGATCCCCTGATTTGTCTGCCTCCTAAGCCTCAATTAAAGCCTTGGGGAAATATTTAAAATGTTGCAATTACTTGTAAATACCTACATTTGACAATTATTCAAAAGTTGCAAAATAATTAAAATTTGTGCTGTTGATAAATAAACTGTCAATCTAAACTATATATTATTTATAAATAAAAAAATAAATTCTACTTCCCATATTGCTGTTAATATAAAGCAATTCCAAAAAAATTTAAATGATTATTATTTTCAAGGTATCATGGAAATTTTGTACTTAGATTTCAGTTTTAATTTTTTCACAGTGTAACCATTTTTAACAACAAAAGAATATTTATTAGATGAGATAAAATCAGTGGATATTCAAATAAAAATGAGATCAGTGAGGGTACATGTTTAAAAGAACATCAAACATAATTATGGTTTAACATAATTATAAATTGTATTAATACTTGATTTGAAAATTTTTCATACAGGCCTATACATGGTATTTCTTTTTTATTGTATAGTTTTATATATTTACATTTCAAATGTTTATCCATGGTATTTAATAACTGCATATTTAAGTCAATGAGAACTGAACTAGAAAGCATAGTATATGACTTTATGTATGTGTACAACTAGACAAAGCGAGAGGAAAAGACTAATTTGGCTCCTTTTCTTTAGCATGAGTGTGTTTGTGCGTGTTTGTGTTTGTGTGTGTATCTATATGTGTGCATTTGTGTATGTATGTGTATGTGTGGGAAGAACACTAGATGTGAGATACTTGAGATACTTCTCTTAGTGAATCTGTAAGGGCTACATCACTGTCAAAGAAAAACTTCTCCAAACTTTATTTTTACATAAATATTTATATATTTTACATAGATTTTTATATCTATTTAAACTAATTTTCATCTCATATTTATTCTGAATGCTATTATCAGACACATTTACACAGCCAAATTTCTGCTATATTTCTCATTTTGGAGAGAATATCTTAATAACTATTTTTGCCTCACTAGGTAAGCCACTTTCAAGGTGAAATATAAGCTGTGCACTTCAGATATTTTAATTTCAGTGCAAATCATGAAGCCACCAGAAATCTATCTGTCTCCACAGAAACAGACTCATTTTCTGAGCTAAGTCACTTAGAAATGGGTACATCCATAACTTGTGTGGTCAGCCTACATACGTCATCTCATGAACATAGAAACACCTGCTCTATGCTCAGTAGTCTGTATATACTGTCTTAAGATATAAGAAAATCCTCCCACATTATACCAAATTACCAAAGGTTGAGTTATATCTTACTATAAAACAGTAAGTCTGGAATGTCAACATCAAAATATCTAGTGATAGCCTTTAATAGTTTAGCAGTACTTACTGACTAGCTGCTGCCATCTAGTTGTTATTAATGGAAATAAAAAGACAAAACTATAGAGGAAATAAAAAACAGTGATACCACTTCAGAAAATGAGATTTTTAAACATTGAAATGTAATTTTGATAGAGGACTAATATCCAATATATACAAAGAATTCAAGAAGTTAGACTTCAGAGAATCAAATAACCCAATTAAAAAGATGTATAAAGCTAAACAAAGAATTCACCACTGAGGAATATCAAATGGCTGAGAAGAACCTAAGTAAATGTTCAACAGCCTTAGTCATCCAGGAAATGCAAATCAAAACAACCCTGAGATTCCATTTCAAACTAATCAGAATGGCTAAGATCAAAAACTCAAGTGACAGCAGATGTTGGTAAGGATGTAGAGAAAGAGGAACACTCCTCCACTGTTGGTGAGATTGCAAGCAGTAAAACTGCTCTGGAAATCAGTCAGGGGGTTTCTCAGTAAATTAGACATAGTGCTACATAAGGACCCAGCTATACCACTTCTGGGCATATAAACAACATAACAAGGACACATGCTACACTATGTTCAGACTACTATGTTCAAAATAATAATATTATATTATTTATAATATCCAGAAGCTAGAAAGAACTGAGATGTCCTTCAACAGAGAAATGAATACAGAAAATATGGTACATTTACACAATGAAGTACTACTCAGCGACTAAAAACTATAAGTAGAATGGAAGTAGAAAATATCATCCTGAGTGACTTTACACAATCTCAAAAGACACATATGATAAGAGGATATTAGCTCAAAAGCTTGAAATACCCAAGATACAGTTCACAGACCACATGATGCTCAAGAAGAAGAAAGAACAAAGTGTGGATGGTTCAGTCCTTCATAAAAGGGGGAACAAAATACTCACAGGAGAAAATAAGAAGACAATGTTTGGGGCAGAGACTAAAGGATAGGCCATCCAGGAACAGCCCTATCTGGGGATTCATGCCATATACAGTCACCAAACACAGACAATATTGGTGATGCCAAGAATTACATGCTGACAGGTGCCTGATATAGCTGTCTCCTGAGTATCTCTGCCAGAGTCTGACAAATACAGAGGCAGATGCTTGAAGCCAATAATTGTACTGAGATGGGGTTCCCCAATGTAGGAGTTAGAGAAAGGATTGAAGGAGTTGAAGGAAAGAAAAACAATATCAACCAACCAGAAACCCCAGAGCTCCCAGGAACTAAACCACCAACCAAAGAGTACACCTGACATGACCAAGGCCTCCAGCCATATATATAGCAGAGGATTGCCTTGCTGGGCATCAATGAGAAGAGAGGTCCTTGGTCCTGTGAAGACTCAATGCCCCAGTGTAGGGAAATACCAGCGTGTGCAGGTAGGAGGATTAAGGAGGGTGGGTGAAGGAGTACCCTAATAGTAGCGGGCACAGGGGGATGGGATAGGAGGTTTCTGGACAAGAAACCTGGAAAAGGTCTAACGTTTGAAATTTAGTTAAGTAAGATATCCAATAAAAGAAAAGAAATAAAAACCAAGTAAAATTTAAACACCCGTATTTATATGCTCAATTATTAGAGCCATGGCAATGCAAATATTTGTCCTCACCGAAACATTCTTTCTTCTTTTCTACGTTCAAACACTAAAGTAAATTCCTCCACATGCATTTCTTCTAACTAGAAGTTCAGTGAAAAGTCATTTAACTTTTACAACTTAACTTCTACAAAGTAACCACTCCTTTTCTTTTTCTTTCCTTTTTTTATTTTTATTTTTGGATGCCTTTGTATTACTACAGATTTCATTGGCTTAATGTTACATGGGGTTGTTATGAACACACCAAAGCCCATAATAATAACACTACATTTGGACTTAATAAAAATGGAATTCAATATTTGATAGCTGCATTAACATACATAAATTTTTTTTTATATTCTATTCTTTGGTATTTGAACATCAAAAATAAGAATCTTAACTGGAATAAGGCATTATATTTCTGAAAAAGTGTTCAGCCAGTAAAATATTCAAAGGAACTAAAATTAAAGTTTCCACATTAATTTAGCTTCCACTGACTAAATGTTTTTGATGTTCAAGTACCAAAGTAACCACTCTTAATTGTAGAGGAATTGTAATTCAGCAACATGGCTACACTGGCAAGGGATCACATTTAAACACATTATATGTCGGTGTGAAAGGGTGAGCTTATTCAGCAATAATCCTCTGAAATGACTGTTACATCTGGTGAACAAAAGTTACATTTATACTTAGTCCCTCTCTTCTCATGTGAATTTACACATTTAAATCGATTTTGCATTTTCCATCATAGTTCACAGACGGTAATAGTTTCCCAACTTGTATACTTCCTCCCCGTGTTTGATAGTTTCATGTCAACTTGACACAAGCTAAAGTCATTTGAGAAAAGAGAACCTCGGTTAAGTAAATGCCTCCACAGGGACCCAAATGGAGGAGTTGGGGGAAGAATTGAAGGACTGGGAGAAGCTTTATTTGGCATCAGTTGAAGGGGAGGCCCTTGGTCCTGTGAAGACTTGATGCCCCAGGGTAGAGGAATAGTGAGGTGGTAGTGAGTGTGGAGGAGCCCCCTCACAAAAGCAGGATAAGGAAGGCATAGGGGGGTTATTTGAAAAATAAATAAAAAGAAAGAATATGCCTCTATAATATTGGGCTGTAGGCAAGCCTGTAGTGTTTTCCTTAATTGTCAGTTGACGGGTGGGAACAAACTATGAGAATGGTGTCATTGTTGGACTGGTGGTCCTCTGCCTGGGTTCTAAAAAAAAAAGCAGGTCCAGTAAGACATGAAGAGCAAGCCTGCAAGCCTCCCTGTCTCACGGCATCTTCATCAGCTCCTACTTTAAATTCCCCATCATGTATGAGTTTCTGTTCTGACTACTTCAGTGATGGGCTATGATGTGGAAATGCAATCCAAATGAAATTGTTTCCTTCCCAGTTTGATTTTGGTCATCGTGTTTTCATGATAGCTGTAGTAACCGTAACTAGGAAACCCCCCCCCCTTTTTTTTTTGGCCTTTGTTTTTTCTTGAACTTTATATAGTCTGTGAGTTGTTTCTGGGCTGTTCAGAGCTTTCAGGGGTTAGTATCCTATTATCAGTGATTGCATATTATGTCTGTTCTTTTGTGACTGGATTCCCTCACTCAGGATGAAAGTCTCTAGATGCATCCATTTTCTTAAGAATTTCATAAAGTCATTGTTTCTGATAGCTGACTAGTACTCCATTGTGTAAATGTACCACAATTTTTGTGTCCATTCATCTACTGAAGGAAACCTGAGTTCTTTCCAGCTTCTGGATACTATAAATAGGGCTGCTATGACCATTGTGGTGCATGTGTATTTGTTGTATGTTGGAGGGTCTCTGGGGTATATGCCCAAAAGTGGAATAGCTGGGTCTTCAGGTAGTACTATGTCCAAATTTCTGAGGAATCACCAGACTGATTTCCAGAGTGGTTGTACCAGTTTACAACCCCACCAACAGTAGAGAAGTGTTCCTCTTTCTCCAGCATCTTGCCAGCATCATCTGTCACACTCTCTAAATATATCTCACACATCAGACCTTATGGGCAATATTACAATGGGCATCTATTAACTCTATTCTTTTTTATACATTTAAAAGTTTTTACTAGATGATTTTTATTTCCTCTTAAATATCTACGTGTCTAAGATATGTCTCATTAACAAATACCTAGAAAATGATGCAAAAAAACTGTAAAAATGGTCAAAGTTTTAAGGGTAATAATAAGTTAAAATAGTGAATGTGATAAGTAATGCAAAAGAAGAAGAAAGTACATATTAAGTAAAATACAGGAGAAAAATCACAAAAACCTGGTGGTAGCAAAGTCTGGACCACTTTTAAGATACCTGCCTACAAATCAACAAAACAAAGACTCTTCACTACATATTCATATCCCTTAATAATATCTAATTCCAGTCTGCTTGCCCTGCTGTTTTTATACTTACAGGGCAAAATGGTGGCATGCGACAAGACATGCATGTCCCAGGAAGCACAAAAAAAAAATACGTTTTTACTATTTGCAATACATGTGTATAAATATCTTTATATATGCATATGTATTAAAGAATTAGGCAAGTGCTCCTTAATTGTAGAAAGTTTAATTAATAATGAAGGAATAGCACCACAATAAACTATACCAATATAGATAGCTCTCAAATATTGTAAAATTTTATTTTTATTAGACTTTACATTAAGTCCAGATTCATATAAATGCTAAAAAAACATCACTTCATTCTCTTTGTCTTACATGTTGCCAACCTGAGCCATCTGTTAAGTTTCAGTTTTCAATTTAGCTCAGCTTTGGAGTTTGTCAGCTGAAATTTTTTTCCAGGCCAAATGTCAGAGAACAGTAAAAGATTTCTGATAAGAAATTTGTTCAGAGGGAAAAAAAAAAAAAGAGTGTTTCCATAGAGTAGTAGTAGAATTCTATTTTTCCCTACACTCTTAGTTTCAGCTATCCCTCCAATTTCTACCCTTCTCCCGAACCCTATTCCATCCCTAAACCTTTTATCTCCTAATAGCCCTCTTTTCTGCTTTTATGTGGCATGTGTTTTGATATTCTATGCTCTCTTGCTATGGTTCTTTATTTTTTCCTGAATCTACAGAACCAGTGCTCACTGCAATTTAAACACAAAAAATTAAATTGTGAGGCTAAAATTCATTTCCAAAAGAAAACATGAACATATGACATCTGCCTTTCTGGATATAGATTACTTAATTCATTCAATGTTTTCTACTTCTACCTCTCTGTCTCTGTCTTTGTCTCTGTCTCTCTCTCTCTCTCTCTCTCTCTCTCTCTCTCTATATATATATATATATATATATATATATATATATATATATATATATGTGTGTGTGTGTGTGTGTGTGTGTGTGTGTGTGTGTGTGTGTGTGTGTGTGTGTGTATTCCTATTATATATGTATGTATATATACATACATATACATATGTTCCTTTTTATTTAGTTCTGACTTGTTTATTGTTACCAAACTTTTTTTTTGTCATTCACTCATCAGCTGATGAAGATCTAGTTTGATTTTGTTTCTTGGCTTTGTAAATAGAATTTATAAGCAGGAATGCACAAGCATCTCTGTCATCATCGGTATTGGATATCTTTTAACCAAAATTCCAACACCAGGTATGGAGCACCTCCATATGTGTTTTTAAATGGAGATTTCCTAGAACATCCTAAAAGAAAACTGACTGTATCTATTTTTTCCATCAGAACTATATAGTAAGACTCTAAAGCTAAAGATTCCACACATTTTAGATAAAGAAAATATAACTAAAAATAGAACTGTATTATTGGTTTCTTCCCAATGGCTAGTTTGTATAAAGACAAAAGGTTATGACACATGATGTTAATAAGAGAAAATATCACCAAAACTTTGACACTGCTTTAGACTGCAATACTGACCTGCAGGAAAGATATGACTTCTGAGACAATAAAAGTATGAATATTTTAGAGACAAACAACTGCCTCTTCATTTGATCTGATGCTTATTTCATTAAAGTAATTATATTCCTGGAACCATAGACATGATTAAAAGCCTATATCTGGATAGATCACAGGCTTTGAAAATATACTATTGATGTTCCATCTTGTTTTCATTCTGTTGCTGTGATAAAATTTTAACCAAGAGCAACTTGAAGATGAAAAGGATTTTTTTTTATTGTTTTTGTTGTTATATACCTCAAGGCCACAATTCATCATTGACAGAAGCCAAACCAGAAACTCAAGGCAGGAACCAGAAAGAAGCAAGCACGAAGGAATATTGCTTCCTAGTGGTTTATACTTAAATGGCTCTATATTTTAAAAATTACATGTTTTTCTCTTTTTTATTATTTTTTAATTATTTAATTAAGATTTAAATTTAAGTGTATCTATCATATTCTTTTCTCCCCCAAATTTCTCCATATTCTCTTTATCTCCCTACCATTCACCTTTTCTTTCTCAAAAAACAATCAAATAACAACACATTACAACAAAATATACTTTCAAAATTAGGAAAATCAAATAGAACTTCAAAACTTAAAAAATAAAATAAAATCCACACCAAATTGTGGCCAGTAAGAGCACACATAAAACCTGTGAAATCCAAAGATATCTTGATCAACCACTTCTGAACATGAATCCTCTACTGGAATTGTTGGCAAGAAAGCACACTTCTCTAAATCTGCATGAGCAAAGCTCATGTGAACTGATGTAGACTGAAGCAGCATATACAGATCCCACATAGACAGACACTGTGTCCTCTTTACATTTATTATGGTTTCCAGTTTAGGGTTTATATGAAATTTCTGAATATGCAAATAAATGGAGCTCTGCTTTCTGTGCCCCCTTTTTGGCTCTGTCCTTATATTGGTTTGTATTGTTTAACTCCAAAATTAGAGTTATTGCTTTTTCTGATTATATTTTACCTTGGTAATTTCTTTTAGAAAAAAAAAGAAAGAAAGAGTGAAAGACAGAGAAAGAAAGAAAGAAAGAAAGAAAGAAAGAAAGAAAGAAAGAAAGAAAGAAAGAAAGGAAGGAAGGAAGAAAGGAAGGAAGGAAGGAAGGAAGGAAGGAAAGAAGAAAGGAAGGAAGGAAGGAAGAAGGAAAGAAAGAAAGAAAAACAGCCACTAAAGTAAAGTTTTAACAACTGAACTGTTACACTTGCTGAAAAGAGAAAATCAGCTTTCCCCAATAAAGTGACACTGAGTATACTAACCACTCAGGTACCTTCTTATATAGCCCAGAGCCATCAATCTCACTATACTGAAGTGAACCCTTCTTCATCAACTAATAATCAAAGCACTTCCTCACAGATATGACCAAAGACCTCATTGATCTACACATTTTCTCAGTTGCTACTTCTCTTCTTGAAAGACACAATGCTATGTGAAGTTTAAAATTAAGGGACACCAGGACAATGTTTTGATAAATTGACATGTAACCAAGGTGTCTTCGACGTATTTATGTTTGTACCAACAGACCAGCATAGTTCTCAGCCTTGGTCAGATGATCCATCTTTTTCAGTGGGCAGTAGTCAAAGCAGGACTTGGAACAGGCTAAACTGACTAGAATAAGTGAGTTTTTTTGACTGCTTGTCTTTAAACAGGACATCCATGTTTCCTCCCCAAGAGCCAGGGAGCATTTCAAAAGATTGTGGGAAAGAAGTGTAAGAAGCAGACAATAGGGAGGAGAGCTTTACGTACATGGCATGGCTGTTGTAATCATAACCACACAGCAGCTGGGAACACCTGCATAAAATATCTTCAAGAAAAAGATAGAAAGAAAATAATGAAGAAAAGGAGAAAGGCAATGATAAAGAGCAGGAGCACAAGGATAGGAGAGCAAATCTTGACTTAAGTATATTTTTATTTGTATACACAGAACTAATTCATGTCATCTGATCCTTGAGATGGCTATTCAGATGGTTTTCTTTCTTGTTCTTGTTCTCACTGCTTTGGTGTTTGTGAAAGTTAATTTGTTCTATATCTTTCATTCAGTTTTCATAGTTGTTAATGTATAATTGATTTGATGACATATCTTTTATAAATATATTCTGTTTTTTTGGACACAGGCTTAGAAAAATAGAAATCAACTAGCAGTAAAAGTTATAATACATGAAATGAAAACCAAGTAATGATCCATAAAATGACTATTCATTGAATATGTTACCAAGTTAGGCAAGTACTCAAGGTATTCTTACTTATAAAAATTCTTCAGAAATATTTTTCATACTTTAACCTTAGAAATTATTCTCTGAACATTTCTAGAATTACATGAAGAATCACTCGCTCTTCGACTAGAGCATTAAAGTTGGCAGTGGCAATGACACATGGCAGAATTTTGCTCATTCAGCCCATTACTCTGCAAATCTGAAATCACTTCATTGACACCATTTTATCACAAATCATTTACTTTATTTATACATTCCATATACTAGCATACACATTAGGTACATATACTTTAGTACCATGTTAACAGTCTAAAAAGAAGAATATATAAATCAACTTTAACAGTATATTTCAACTTGTGTTTCATGTGATTATATATTTAAGATTTATTAACAACATCACAGTCTCAACCAGTTAACCACATACAAACAGCATTATATAAGGTTATATTTCTCAAATTACATAGACATCATGAAATAGATATTAATAATTTTGTACCCTAAAATAAGCAATGTCATTATAAAAAGTGTGGCTCTTGTGTGACAAAGTAAAAAGCACTTTTTAAAAGTGAGTAACATAAGCAGCATATCACTGAAGTAGGAATAGTCTCATAATTATATCAAGTATTAGCCACCTTGTAAACTGTTTCATATCTAACATCATCAAAAAGACTGAAAACTAATTTCCATAATTTACCAACACCCACATCTCCCTCTCTATTCTCTAACAGTTAGAATTTTCACAAGGAGTGAGAAAAGCATTTTTAAAAAGTAATATTCTGTTAAGAAAACCTCAAGCTGTTGAAAAATAAGTCACAAACTTAACTTTTGTTTTAAATTATTAAAAACCTCTGAGTTCTTTGCCAAAATTAAGATATCTTAGTTAAGAGGTTGTACTGATCTTACATAAGACATGTGTTTGGTTCCTAGTATTCATGCCAAATAGGTCATACACACCTTAAACACAGAGCCAGAGAATTTCAAGACCCCTTTAGCATTCAAGGATATGCACACTGTAAATATTCCTCCACAAGGACAAGCTCACAAACACATGAACTTTTAAATAATACAAAAAAAATTAATTTAATATATGGAGTCATCCTTTTTATTCAAGTGAAATTAAAAATGATGCAAGCATTCTTCTATGAACCTGATATTAATATATGAAATCTAGCCATTGTAGAATCTATGTTCTACTAATCGACACAGTAAAAGAAGTGGCCCACAATGACTCATATGTCTCAAAATGTAAAATATACTCAATCACTAACCCCCAATTCTCCATCCCCTAATACAAAAACATAGACTATCAGACTGGATGTGTAAACAGAACCCAGCATTTTGCTGCATCCAAAAAATAAATAAACTCATCTCAGCATCAAAGAAAGGCACTACCTCAGAGTAAAATGTTGGGAAAACATGTTCCAAGCAAATGGTCCCAAGAAATAAGCTGGAGTAGCCATTCTTAATATTGAATAAAATAGGTTTTCAACCAAAAAAATCACCAAAATGATATGGAAAAACACTTTTTATTTTAAAAAAAGCAAAGATAAATGTACAGATTTTTAAAAGGATTTTTGCATTAAAGTATATTTTGTCAGTACTTGATTTTTTAAAGGTTTGATAGTATGTCTTAAAATCTTACTAGTTATAATGAGCATAAAGTATATGTAAAAAAGGATGTAACTTGGAAATAGTCAAAGATTTTTTGGTGTGTAAAGATTAAGCATAATTGTTTTTCTATTTTTTTTTCTTTTTTGGCCTTTGTTTTTCTTGAACTTCATATAATCTGTAAATTATTTCTGAGGTATTCAGAACTTTCTGGGATTAGTATTCAGTTGTCAGTGACTACATATTATGTCTGTTCTTTTGTGACTGGGTCACCTCACTCAGGATGATATTCTCTAGATGCATCCATTTTCTTGAGAAGGAAAAACATTTTTTCATCGGCAAAGAAAAAAACTATCAAGATGAATTCTCAATCCTGAATATCTATGCTCCAAACACCAGGATACTCACATTCATAAAAGAAATCTTCCTAAAGTTCAAAGCACACACAATAATAGTGGGAGACTTCAACACACCACTCTTGTCGATGGACAGATCATGGAAATAGAAACTGAGCAAAGACACATTCAAACTAACAGAAGTAATGAGTCAAATGGATTTAACAAAAATTTATAGACTATTTCATCCTAAAACAAAAGGATATACCTTCTTCTAAGCACTTCAAAGAAAGTTCTCCAGAATTGACCATATAATCAAAATACAGGCCTCAACAGATACTAGTACAGCTAAATAATCCCATGCACCATATCAGATCACCATGGTCTAAGGATGGTCTTCAATAACAACAAAAAGAAGAAAAATCCCACATATGCATGTAAGCTAAACAATGATCCACTCAATGATAGCTTAGTCAAGAAAGAAAAAAAATGAAATTAAAGATTTTTTAGAATTTAACCAAAATGAAGGTAAAACATATCCAAACTTACGGGAAACAATGAGAGCAATGCTAAGAGGAAAACTCATAGATCTGAGTGCTTCAAAAAAAATTGGGAGAGAATACACTAACTGCTTCACAGCACACTTGAAAGCTCTAGAACAAAAATGAGCAGATACATGCAAGAGGAGTAGACAGCAGGAAATAATCAAACTAAGAGCTCAAATCAAACAAATAGAAACAAATAGAACTATACAAAGAATAAACTAAATCAGGAGCTGATTCTTTGAGAAAATCAACATCATAAATAAAACTTTAGCCAGACTAACTAGAGGGCACAGAGAGAGTATCCAAATTAACAAAATCAAAAATGAATGAGGAGAAATACCAACAGAAACTGAGGTAACTCAAGAAATCATCAGATCCTACAAAAAGCCTATACTCAACATAACTGGATAATCTAGAGGAAATGGGCAATTTTATAGACAAACACCAGGTACCAAAGTTAAATCAGGATCAAATAAAATATCTAAACATCCCATAAGCCCTAAAGAAATAGAAACAGTTATCAAAAGCCTCTGAAACAGAAAAAGCTCAGGACCTGATGGGTTTATTGCAGAATTCACTCAGACCATCATAGAAGACCTAAAACCAATACTCTCCAAATTATTTCACAAAATAGACACAGAGGGTATACTATGCAACTCATTTGTTGTCAAAATTATGTTTATTGTTAAACAACACAAAGACACTACAAAGAAAAAGAACTTTAGACAATTTTCCTCATGAAATTTAATGCAAAAATACTCGATAAAATTCTTCCAAAACAAATACAAGAATACATCAAAATGATCATTCAACATTATCAAGTAGACTTCATTCCTGGGATGCAGGGATGGTTTAATATGCAGAAATCCATCCATGAAATCAACTACATAACCAAGCTCCAAAAAAATAAAATGCCATGATCAGCTCTTTACATGCTGAGAAAGCATTTGACAAAATTCAACATTCTTTCATGTTAAAAGTCTTGGAAAGATCAGAAATTCTAGGCTCATACATAAACATAGTAAAAGCAATATACAGTATACTAGTAGAAAACAAGAAAATAAATGGTGAGAAACTTGAAGCAATCCCACTAAATTCAGGGACTAGACAAGACTGCTAAGTCTCTCCCTATTTATTAAATATAGTACTGGAACTACTAGTCAGAACAATGAGACAGCAAAAAGTAGTCAAAGAAATACAACATGGAAAGGAAGAAGCAATAATATCACTACTTGCAGATGATGTGATAGTATACTTAAGTGACCCCAAAAAATTTCACCAGAGAAGTTTTCCAGCTGATAAACAACTTCAACCAAGTGGATGGATATAAAATTAACTTGAACAAATCATGACCCTTCCTTTACTCAAAAGATAAACAGGCTGAGAAAGAAATTAGGGAATTGAAACCCTTCACAATGGTCACAAATAAGACAAAATACTTTGCAGTGACCCTAACCAAGCAAGTGAGGGATCTGTTTGACAAGAACTTCAAGTCTATGAAGAAGGGAATTGAAGAATATATCAGAAGGTGGAAATATTTCCAATGCTCATAGATTAGAAGGATTAACAGTAAAAATGGGCAACTTGCCTAAGGCAATATACAGATTCAAAGCAATCTCCATCAAAATTCCAACTCTACTCTTCATAGAGTTAGAGCAATTTATAAAGTCATTTGGAAAAATAAAAATCCCAGGATAGCAATATCTATTCTCAACCATAAAAACACTTCTGGATGAATCACCATCCTTGACCTCAAACTGTATTACAGATCAATTGTGATAAAAACTGGATGGTATTAGTATAGAGACAGGCAGGTAGATCAGTGGAATAGAATTGTAGACCCAGAAATGAACCCACACACTTATTGTCACTTGATCATTGACATAGGAACTGAAAATATTCAATGTAAAAATGTCAGCCTCTTCAACAAACAGTGCTGATGCAATTTGCAGTCAGTAAGCAGGAAACTGCAAATCTATCCTTCCGTATTTCCTAGTAAAAAGCTCAAGACCATGTGGATCAAAGGCCTACACATAAAAACAGGTACACTGATAGGAATAGAACAGAAAGTGGGGAAGAGGTTAGAACACAAAAGCACAGAGGAAAATATCCTGAATAGAACACCAATGGCTTATGCTTTAAGATCAAGGAAAAACAAATGGGACCTGATGAAATTGCAAACCTGATGTAAGGCAAAGAGCACTGTCAAAAGGAGTCAATCCCAACCAGCAGATTGAGAAAAAAAATTTTAGCATTCCTACATGTGATTAAGGGTTAGTATCCCAAATACACAAAGAACTCAAGCAGTTAGACTCCAGAGAATCGAATAATTTTACCAAAAAATGGAGGACAGAGCTAAACAAAAAAAAAAAAAAAAAAATTAACTGAGGAATATCAAATGGCTGAGAAGTACCTAAAGAAATGGTCAAAATCTATAGTCATCAAAGAAATGAAAATCAAAAGAACCATAAGATTCTATCTCTACGATCAAAAACTCAGGTGATTGCATTTGCTGGCAAGGATGTGGAGAAAGAACATGACTCCACTGTTGCTGGGATTGTAAATTTATACAACCACTCTGGAAATCATTCTGTCAGTTTCTCAGAATATTGGACATAGTACTACCTGAAGCTCATGCTAGACCATACATGAGCATATACCCAAAAGAAGCTCTAACATCTAACAAGGACACATGGCCTACCATGTTCATAGCAGCCTTATTTCTAAAAGTCAGAAACTGGAAATAACCTAGATGTCCTTCAATAGCGTAATGGATATAGAAATTTTGGTACATATACACAATGGAGTACTCCTCAGCTATTAAAAATGATCACTTTATGAAATTCCTAGGCAAATGGATAGAACTTAAAGCTATCATTCTGAATGAGGTAACCCAGTCACAAAAGAACACTCATGATATGTACTCACTTATAAGCCAATACTAGCCCAAAACCTTAGAATATCCAATAAACAATTCACAGAACTTATGCAACTCAAAGAGAAGGAAGACCAGAACGTTGATGCCTCAGCCCTTATTAGAAGGGAGAATATAACATTTATGGGAGTAAATAAAGAAACAAATAGAGGAGCAGGGATTAGAGAAAAGATCATCCAGAGACTGCCTCACCTGGGGATCAACCCCATATTCAGTCACTAATTCCAAGCACTATTGTTGATGCCAAGTAGTGCTTACTGGCAGGAACCTGATATGGATGCCTTTTCAGAGACTGCCAGAGCCATCGTGATACAGAGGAGGATGCTTGCAGCTAACCATCAGACTGAACACCAGGACCCCAATGAAGGAGCTACAGAAAGGACTGAAGAGGCTGAAAGCGTTTGCAGTCCTATGGGAAGAAAATAGTTATCAACTAACCAAACCCACCACAGCTCCCTCCCAGGGACTAAAACACCAATCAATGAGTTCACATGGAGAGACCCCTGGTCTCAGGTGCATATGCAGCAGAGGATAGCATTCTCTGACATCAGTGGGAGGAGAGGCCTTTAGTCCAGCTAAGGCTTGTTTTTCCAATGAAGGGGAATGCCAAGGTGCTGAGGTAGGATAGGGTGGTTGGTCTAGAGCACACTTTTATGGAGGCAGTGGGAGGGTAAGGGGGATGGGATTGAGGTAAGGGGATAACATCTGAACTATAAATGCAGAGAATATCGGATAAATGCCCTGTCAAAATTCCCCTTAATAGAGAAAGGCTTTATTTTGGCTCGTGACTCCAGAGGGAGTCGTCGGTGAAAATACATGACAACTATTATGGAAGCCTCAGTGTCAGGAGCAAGCACTAGTTGATCCCATAGCAAAAACAATCAGGAAGCAGAGAGTGGTCAGAAAGTGTGGTTAGGCAATCTTACCTCCAGGTTCACCTCACAATTTCCCCTTTTCTCTAGTGAAGCTCTACCTCCTAAAACTCCCCAACTGTCCCAAATAGTGTTCCCAGTTAGGAATCAAACATTCTGTTAACCTGTGGGGACAGTTTACATTCACATCCCAATAGTGACCTTCACTGCACCTGTGTGTTAAAACATTTTTCTCTACAACTTTTCATATCTTTATTGTAGCTATTTTTTTGTGATAAAACATCATGGTCAAGGCAATATATAAACTAATATTTAACTGAGCTTATGGTTTCTAATGCTTAGAGTCCATGATGGAGGAGCAAAAGCATGACAATCGGAACAACCGCAAGCCCACAACTGAACCACAAGCAAGAAACAAAGAATTCTGAGAATGACCCAACTGTTTTGAAATATCAACGCCTGGCTCCCTGTAATGAATCTCATCCAACACTCAATCCTTCCTGAATAGTTCCACTAACTGGATCTAAGTATTCAAAGAAGTAAGCCTACATGGTCCCCTCTTGTTCAAACCATGACAGTCTTCCAGGAAAGTCACTGATTTCAATCCATTAAATAAAGGGCGTCTCCACAAATATCAGAAATAATATTGTCTCCTTTCCATTTCTCAGCTGAAGGGACTGATATACATCATTCTTAAACATTGTTAAAAGATCCTAGATTTTGTTGAGAAGCACTGAGAAGTAAATCCAATATCTTCCAATAATTTTAAAATTTCAGGGGTTTGGCAGGGAGGTAGCTCAGGATTCAAGAGATAGCAATAGTTTTGCAGAGGCCCAAAGTTTGGTTTCCAACAACTTCTGGAATAATGGAGGGGTGGGATGAGGGTTACAGCTACCAGTAATTCCATCTCCAGATGGAAATAATGCCTCTGGTCTCTGCCAGGCAGTGCCATGCAGCATCACGCACACAGATGCATACATACTCTCAATTAAAAAAAAAAAACTTTTAAAAATTAAACTAAAGTTAAAAAAATTGGTTTTAGGAAAAGGTGACAGACTCAAAGCTTTTTCTGTGGACCAAGTTTTGCTTCCCTTTCTGACACTTGGGTGATTCTGACATTTAAAAACACAGGATTTTCAACATCGTTGTCTTGGCTCCTTTGTTCAATAATTCTTTCAACATGTCTCTTTCCTTGAAAAATTTATCACATCCTGTAAGACAATATAAGTAATACTTTCAGTAATCTAGTAGAGCAAAATTGGGCTTTCAGTACTAGTTTCCCCCAAATCTAATGCCTTCCCTCTGTCCAGTCCTAAAACTGCCATATATTTAGCATCACATCATGTTCAGATTAAAAATTTTGTATTAGTGTTCTTTGATGCACTGCAAACTACCAAACAACAACAAAGATATGGAGAGGCTTCAAGACAAATACATTTCTTTTTTCCTGCTTCTGTGTTAATACATATACAGTTTAAATTGATCATTTTATAAGGACACATGTAATAAAAATATATCCTAGTGCTTAGAAGCACACATGACAACATCTTATAGGTTGATGGTGGAAACAAGGTCTTTTGTATTTTTAATTGTGCAACTTAAAATTTTTAGTAAGATGACTGAAAATGGCCAAGGGAACACAAATAAGAAGGAAGGAAGCTAAATAACTTTATTTGAATATGATATGATTGTATACATAGGTGAGCCTAACTATTTGACCAGAAAACTTCAACAATTGATAAACATTTTCAGCAAAGTAGCAAGACACAAAATTAACTCACAAAAATCCACAGCCTTTCATTAGAAACAAATGGCAGACTGAAGAAGAAATCAGAAAAAAACACATTTTTTGTTATTGCCTTAAATAAAAAAATATCTTGGATATTGTGAAACTGAGCATGTGAAAGATTTGCATAATAAAAACTTCAAGACATGGGAAATATTAGAATTTAGAAAGACCCCATATGCTCATTAATCCAAAGGATCAGTATAATAAAAGCGGACATTAAACTAAAAGCAATCTGTAGTGTCCGTGCAATACACATCAAAACCAGTATAATCAGTCACAAGTCACAAATCTTGGATCTTGAGAGTATAATTTTCAGCATCATATGGGAACACACACAGACACCCGCACATACCACCACCCCCCCACAGAGAGAGAGGGGGGGGGAGAGGGAGAGAGGAAGAGAGGGAGAGATAGGGAGAGAGAGAAACTGAAATAATAAGGAAGGCATCACCATCTTTGACCTCAAATTACAGGTAGTTCTACAATAATAAAATCATCATGCAGCATGGTATTGGCATAAATCAGACATGTTTGTCAATATAATACTATTGAAGACATTACATTCACAGTTATGTACACCTGAATCTTCCTTAGTCAGAAAATCATACCAGAAAAAAATATGACAATATTGTCAACCAATGGTACTGATCATAACAGATGGCTGCATGTAGAACACAAATAGAGTCATACTAAGCATTATGAACAAAACTGAACTTCAAATGGATCAAAGACATCAACATAAGACCAGATACTCTGATGATGATAGAAGAAATATAGGGAAAGTGTTTGAATCCATTGGCACAGGGATAGAATTTTTAAACTGAACACTATTAGCACAGACGCAAAGAACAACAGTTAACAAATAGGATCTTATAAAACTGACAAGTTTTTATATAATGTTTTGTCATTTGGACAAACTGTCAGTGTACCCAATGAGAAATAATTTTTATCAATTACACATTCTATAGAGATCTAATATCCAAAATATTTTAAAAAGTTAAAAATGCAAACATCAAGAAAAAAATCCCAATTTAAAAACAGAGGTACAAATCTAAACAGATTATTGAACAGTAAATACAAATGACTGAAAAACACATAAGTGCTAAACATCCTTAGCAAACAAGTAAATGCAAGTCCAAACAACACTGAGATTTCACCTTAGACTGTGGGGAGCCGAATGCGGACTCCATTACAAGATGGCGCTGGCTCCCTCACGGTTTGAGGTAAACAACTCCATATATAGTAATGTTCTTGTCAGCTAAGGCGCTGCACCCTGCTCATGCGTAGTACATAACCTATCTCCGGCCAATCCCGAGGCCTCTGGTGTCAGCAGACTGGTGACAACCAATCATGGCAAGCTTGTATGCACTTCTCCCTATATAAGCGGACAGCTAGGGTAGGTCAGGGGCCCTCTTGCTTCCTGCTCTCCCCTTCAATCAAGAGGCTCCCACATTAAAGTGTGATCTGAGAAGAATCCTCTGGTGGTGGTCGTCTTTCCTCGCTGGTCGAGGAGCACGCCGCACTTAGACCAATCAGAATAGCTGAGATCATAATACAAATGATAGCTCAAACTAAGTGTTCATAATGTGGACAAAGGAAAACACTCCCCCATTGCTGTTGAAAGTGCAAAGTTGGCCACCTGGACCAGCAGTTCCCAAAGGTTTAAAGACTGGTGAGTAGGGGATCTGGGCAGCCAGGGAGCAGAGAGATCTCTGCCAATTGCACACGGAAAGCGCACCACTGCCCTGCCTGATCCAGGGACCAGGAACACAGCATTGGAACCTCTGTTTCCACCCGGCGACTTTAGGGTGCAGAACAGGGCTCGGCCCATCTGCCACCTGGACCAGCAGTTCCCAAAGGTTTAAGGACTGGTGAGGAGGAGATCTGGGCAGCCAGGGAGCTGAGAGATCTCTGCCAAGCGCGTACAGAAACCTCGCCCCTGCCCTGCCTGATCCAAAGACCAGGAAAACAGTATTAAAACCTCTGATTCTACTCAGCGAATTTAGGGTGCAAAACAGGGCTCGGCCCATCTGCCACCTGGACCAGTAGAGATCCAGAGACACAGACCAGATACAAGAAAAAGGCAAGAACATATCACTGACAACAAGATGGAAAGAGGAAAACGAAAGAGTATATCCCGAAGAAATCAAGACAACCTGGCAACACCAGTACCCAGCTCTCCCATAATAGCAAACATTGGAATGCCAAACACTCCAGAAAAAGAAGACTCAGACCTAAAATCATACCTCAAGATGCTGATAGAGATACCTAAACAAGAACAGGAAGAAAAGCAAAAAGAATCAGAAGCTTTTAAAGAGGAAACAAGAAAAACACTAAAAGAACTCAAAGAACTAGTGGAAAACAGAACCAAAGAGATGAAGGAATGGAAGAAGTAATTTAAATCGGAAATTGACATAATAAAGAAACACTAAAAGAGATAACCCTAGTGGTAGAACACCTAAAAACGAAATCAGGAGTCACAGAAGCAAGCATTTCCAATAGACTACAAGAGATGGAAGAGAGAATCTCGGAGGCAGAAGACCACATTGTAAACATAGACAAAACAGCCAGAGAAGATGCAGAAAACAAAAAGCTCCTAACCCAAAATGTCCAGGAGATTCAGGACACAATGAGAAGACAAAACCTAAGAATAATAGGAATAGAAGAGGGAGAAGAATATCAACTAAGAGGCACATTAAATATCTTCAACAAAAGCATAGAAGAAAACTTCCCTACCCTTAAGAATGAGATGACCACGAGCATAAAAAAAAGCCTTCAGAACTCCAAATAGGTTGGACCAGAAATGAAATTCCTCCTGACACATAATAGCCAAAACACCAAGTGCCCAAAGCAAAGAAAGAATACTAAAAGCAGTAAGAGAAAAAGGTCAGGTAACATATAAAGGCAGACCAATTAGAATCACGCCCGATTTCTCAACAGAGACTATGAAAGCTAGAAGAGCCTGGACAGAAATCATGCACACCCTAAGAGAGCACAAGTGTCAGCCCAAACTGCTATACCCAGAAAAACTATCAGTCACCATAGATGGAGAAATAAAGATATTTCAAGTCAAATCTAAACTTACACAATATCTGACCACAAATCCAGCACCACAACGAATTATAGGTGGAAAACCCAATACAATGAGGAGAACTACATCCTAGTAAAAACAAAAAAACTCCTAAGCAAGAAAACCAAAAGAAGAAAAAGACACAGACACAACTCAACCTACAAAAGCAATAATAGCAGGAAACAGAAACCACTATTCCTTGATATCTATTAACATAAATGGACTCAACTCCTTAATAAAAAGACATAGGCTATCAGACTGGATACATAAACAAAATCCAGCATTTTGCTGCATACAGGAAACTCATCTCAGAGACAAAGACAGACACTATCTCAGAGTAAAAGTGTGGGAAAAAAACTTCCAAGCAAACAGCCCCAAGAAGCAAGAATGGCTGAGAAACATCTGAGGAAGTGCTCGACATCCTTAGCCATCAGGGAAATGCAAATCAAAACAACCCTGAGATTTCACCTCACACCAGTCAGATTGTCCAAGATCCAAAACTCAGATGACAGCAGATGCTGGTGAGGTTGCAGAATAAGAGGAACAATTCTCCACTGTTGGTGAGGTTGTAAACTGATACAACCACTCTGGAAATCAGTCTGGTGATACCTCAGAAAATTGGACATAGTACTACATAAAGACCCAGCTATTCCACTTCTGGGCATATACCCCAGAGACACTTTAATATACAACAAAGGTACATGTACCACAATGTTCATAGCAGCTCTATTTATAATAGCCAGAACCTGGAAAGAACCCAGATGTTCTTCAGTAGATGAATAGATACAAAAATTATGGTACATCTACATAATGGAATACTACTCAGCCATCAGAAACAATAACTTAACCAAATTCTTAAGAAAATGGCTGCATCTAGAGAATATCATTCTGAGAGAGATAACCCAGTCACAAAAGAACAGACTTAATATGCAATCACTGATATTGGGATGCTAACCCCAGAGGCTCAGACTGCCCCAGAAATATCTCACAGACTGTGTGAAGTTCAAGAAAAAAACAAAACAAAACAAAACAAAACCAACCAAACAAAAAAAAACCATCATGCTAGATCCTTACACACCAAGAACACATTGACAAATTCCGGGTTACACCCTGTTTTACATGTACTTTTCGGTCATTGTAAATAGTATGACCTTAATGCAGAGTATCAAACCTTAAAAAAAAAAAAAAAAAAAGCAAAAAAAGAAAAGAAAAAAAAAAAAAAAAAAAAGCCAAGCACTGACACAATTGTATTTGTATGCATTTATGCAAAAATGTTTAAAAGTTTTTTTCTTTTATCTTTTTTTAAAATAAAGTTTAAAATAAATAAATAAATAAATAAATAAATAAATAAATAAATAAATAAGAAAGTGCACACTTTTACAATCACTGTGGAAATTAGTGTAGCTGTTCCTTTAGAAGACAGGAATAAATCTATTCCCAGACCCATGTGACTTTAATGGGGATTATAAGACACCTCAGCCTACCACAGAGGCCCTTGCACAAACATGTTCATTTCTGCTCTATTCTTAATAGCCAGAAATTAAAAACAATCCAAATGACTCTTAAAATTAAGAGATATGAAAACATGTGATACATTTATGCAACAGAGTATTACTCAGCCATTAAAAAATAATGAAATCATGAAATACACAGGTAAATGGAATGAACTAGGAAACATTCTAAATACAGCAAAATAGGCTCCCTCTTTCTCTCCCCCCTCCCTCCCTCCCTCTCTCCCTCCCTCCCTCCCTTTCTCTATCTCTCCTTGGCTCTCTTCCTCCTCTCTCTCATTTATCTATTCATTCATTTATTTATTTACCTACTCATTTTTATTTTACATGGCCTTAGCATATACTATGGTTTCTGGTTTTGTTTTTTATGTGATTCTTGAATATGTGAATGAATATATCTCTAAGTCATATATCTTATGCGTTTTTATGAATTTCTCTTTGCTTTGTCTTATTTAAATATTTTTGTTTTGTGTTATGCTTTCTCTCTTTTCATTGAATTTTATCATTATCCCATAGAAGCCTATTTGTTTTTTAAGGTGAGACAGAAAATCCCTGGATCCAGTTGGGAGGAGAAATGAAGAGACTGGAGGCTAGGGAGGGACAGGAACCCATAAGCAGAATTATTATGGAAAAAAAAAATTCAATCAATGAAAAAATGTTTCAAACAGAAAAAAATTCAAAAGAGCTTCCAGTCTAAATGACAGCACTAGAAGCTTATTATAATTCACTGTAAGGAAAATATTAAATGCTAAGAAGAGTTGTAAAAAGCAGTATTTCTCTTAGTGCCTTTTATTAAAATAAAAGCCTCCTTCCTGTGGTCTCATTTCCTTAGTATCATAATGAACTGTGCAAGTTGCCAAGGTAGTGAAGCAATTAATAGACCCATCTAGTTAGGATGCCTATAAACCACAACCAAGACCAAGATGAGAAGATATCCGTAAAAGCACAGTAGAGGTTCACATATCATAGTGGTAACCACCAGCTCTCTAACTTACTTAGTCTTAATCAACAGGAGGGAAAACATCCAGGCACTAGAAATCAACTCAACTGCCTAAAGCTAGTGAAGTTATGGATTTTAGAAGAGAGCCTACACCCACCACTTTAATTAAGCAGTATAATTTCTAACAACACTCCAGACCTTATAATTAACCCACAAATAGCTGGAGCTCTCAACCCTTATCAAAGAAGCTTCTCCTTATACAAATGGGGATCATTACAGAATAGTACCACCAGACACAAGAAAACATCTTAGGGCAGGAGCCTGAAGAATATAAGAGCCAGAGTGCAGAAATCTACTGTGAGATTGCTTTCCAGAAATAGCTGCTTAATGCTAATATTAATAGACATGTTAATGCAAAACAAGAAAAATCACAGGAGGTTGAGACCATAGACAATGAATTTAAAGCAACCAATGTCTGATGAAGGGGGCAGACTTAGCACCTCCCAGGAAGCAGCTAAGTACAATCGGTTGTCCAATAAAAAGTTACTAGTCCTTAAGTCATACAAACATAAATAACAAAAACATATTTAGTTATTTGTGCATCACTATACATGTACACATATGCATGTACATGCATGTCAATATTTCAACATTATTTTTCACTGTGAATACACAGTATTCAAACAGTACAGCACTTGTCTGACACTATACACCATTCAAATTACTTTGTACATTATATTGGTTTATTCTGTCTTACATCTATTCGAGATGCTGTTATTTTTTTTTTTTTTATCATTTTGGTCTCAGACTAAGTATAGGTGATAAGTGGAACTGGAGAGAGAGCTGGGTGCCCATTGCATCACAAATGCTCATCATCCAGTAATGTTAGTTACATTTGCAGAAACTTTACCTGTATCTTAAATGTGCCTTATACACTTTTGCCCTGTGCTCACTTCCACAGAAAATTGATAAAATAAGAAGTATTTTTCCAGAAAATTATTGGTGCCATTGAAAATATGTTCTTTTGTTCTCATGTAAATTTCTGATGAAAAAAATCAAAATATTCTATACTCTTTGTTTCAAAATAGGATATATTTTACAAGTCTTTAATACTTATTTATAATGAACTATTAGAGCTTTGAAACTATTTAAGCAATTCATTGACTTTTAAATGTCATGCAACTCATGTCCTCAGCAATAAAAAGTTATTTCCACACCAAGCTTTCTATATAATCTGCTGTCCCTTTAGCCCACTGTCGGCCTGTGCTTTAGGTCACAGGCAAGCACTCGGAATTAATTTTTCAGCCATTCTCTCTGTTTCCTTCATAGGTGCAGTAGATGCTCAGTTGCTGGCTTAAATATCCTCTAGAGAAAGTTCCTTTCAGGTCACTCTCCCATTTCATTTCTGCACATGATATGTTTTGCAAAGGTCATTAAAGTCATGTTTGCCTCTGGTGTAAGCAATATCAAATTCTACCATTTTGTTTAGGCAAAATTCAATGAAACAGTTTATTAGTTTATATTTTACTCAGTGCAATCATATGCCACATTTTACATGTTTTGTGATGGAGAAGTTGAAAAACAAAAAAAAAAAAAAAAAAAAAAAAAAAAAAAGCTCAATTAACCTTTGTGTAAGAAGCAGTGCAGTATACAGAATGCATGAGCTGTAGACAGAAAGACTTTTAACACCATCTTGACTACTTAATCTCCACAAATGTTAATCCCCTCAGCTACAAAAACATTACAACTTGATTCTGTACGGCTGTTAGGAGAACTGAGATGACAAACATGGAGCTTAAGGCAGGTGTCAGGTCTGCACCAGGGACAGTATCCATACAGCTCTGACATGCACACACCAGAGGCAATTGAGCAGAATAATCCTCTATACCTTTAGTTAATGTTATAAACATTCCCTATGTGACTAGTACCTTCAGGGAAATGAAGCAATATTGTATCATATGAATTAGTACAGGCATTCAACAGTGTTAAATTTAAAACAAAATACAAAATGTTTACTTAAAGTAATAGCAGTATGACAATAACTGAATTAATATTCAGTCTTTGTAAAAATATGAGTTTTCCAAAGAAACTCTGTATCTATTACTAGATGATATTTACTGACAGCACATTACTCAGTCCTCAATATATAAGTATCTACTTTCTATTTGTATATGTTCATTTCTTAAGTGGATATTAATATGCCATGAAACACTGTTTTCTGTGTATTTACATAGTATTTTCTTTTTCTTTTTTGCTATTAAGAAGTACTTTTTAAATTTTTTATTTTTTAAACAATTTTATTGGATGTTCTTTGTATATTCTTTTGTTTTATGATGAAATATTCTATTGATATCTCTTAAATTCATTTGGTTCATAACTTCTGTTAGTTTCACTATGTCTCTGTTCAGTTTCTGCTTCCATGAGCTGTCCATTGATGAGAGTAGACTGTTTAATTCTTCCACTATTATTATGTGAGCTGAAATGTGTGCTTTGAGCTTTAGTAAGGTTTCTTTTATGAATATAGGTGCTCTTGCATTTGGAGCATAAATATTCAGAATTGTGGTTTCATTCTTGTAGGGCTATTAAGTGTCCTTCCTTGTCTTTCTGCATAACTTTTGTTTGAAACTCAACTTTTTCAATATTAGAACAACTACTTCAGCTTTTTTCTTGTGACCATTGTTTTCCTTCCTTTTACTTTGAGGTAGTGTCTTTCTTTGTCACTGAGGTATGTTTCCTATATGCTGCAAAATGTTGGGTTCTCTTTATGCATCCAGTCTGTTAGTTTATTTATGTATTTTTAATGAGGATATAAGTGCATCGTTTTGAGAAATATTAGGGAACAATGGTTGTTTTTTTCTAGTACTTTTGTTGTTAGGGGTGCAATTGTGTTTGTGTAGCTGTCTTCTTTTGGGTTAGTTGAAAGATTACTTTCTTACTTTTTTCAGGGTGTAGTGTTCCTCCTAGTGTTGTAGTTTTGCATCTATTATCCTCCATAGGGTTAGATTTGTAGAAAGATATCATTTAATTTGATTTGTCATAGAGTATCTTGGTTTCCCCATCTAAGTTTTTGAAAGTTTTGCTGGATGTAGTAGCCTGGGCTGGCATTTGTGTTCTCTTGGGTTCTGTTTGACATCTTCCAAGGATCATCTAGCATTAAGTCTCTGTTGAGGAGTCTGATATAATTCTGATAGTCCTGCCTTTATATGTTACTTTACCATTTTCTCTTCCTGTTCTTAATATTCTTTTTGTTTCATGCATTTGGTGTTTAGACTATTTTGTGATAGGGACACGAAACTTCTTTTCTTGTCTAATCTCTTAGAGTTCTACAGGCTTTTTGTGTATTTCTGGGCATCACTTAGGTTAGGGAAACTTTCTTCTTTAATTTTTTGAAGATATTTACTGGCCCTTAAATATGGGAATCTTTACTCTCTCCTATACCTATTATTTTCAGGTTTGATCTCCTCAATGTGTCCTGCATTTTCTGGGTTAGATGAAGCTTCTCTATTTTGCATTTTCTTTGACTTTTGTATCAATGTTTTCTATAGTATCTTCTGCCCCTGAGATTTTCTCTTTTATGTCTTCTATTCTCTTGGTAATGCTTTTGTCTATGACTCCTGAACTCTGTTCTGGGTTTTTTATCTTCAGGGTTGTCTCCATTTCTGATTTTTTTTATTCTCTATATGTCCATTTTTAGATCCTGGATATCAATTCCTTCACCTGTTTGGCTGTTTCCTCATTAAGGCTTTGTATGCATTTACCAGTGTTGTCCTATATCTCTTTAAGGTAGTTATTTATTACCTCCTTAATGTCCTCAAACATCACCATGAATTGTGATTTTAAAGCAGAAATTGCTTTTTCACAGTGTTCTGGTATTCAGGACTTGTTGTAATGAAGGAACTGGGTTCTGATGATGCCAAGTATCTCTGGTTTCTGTTGCTTAGGTTCTTTAACTTGCCTCTAGTCATCTGCTTGTCTCTGGTGTTAGCTGGTCTTCTTGATCCAGACAGTGGCTTAACCTCCTGTAAAACGGTGTTTCAGCACTACTATGAGACCAACTCTCTCCCAGCATTGTCTGGGTATAGAGAGCTTTGGCACAGAGTAAGCACAAGGCACAGAATGAAATAGGAAATATCCTGTCCCAGACTGCTTCTTGGTTCCTATGTCCTGAAGCCTTTGGGTAGATCCCTCAGAGCAGAAGTGGTGGTCTTACCTGTTCTCTCAGGTGCTTCAGCACTTATGGGAACCAGCTCCCTCCCAGTGGGTTCTAGGTATAGAGAGCTGTAGCACAGGGTCAGCTGAGGACACAGGTGGAAATCTGAAGGATCATGTCACAGACTGCTTCTCTGTTTCTGTATCCTGAGGCCTCTGGGCAGGTTCCTGTTAGTCCAGGGATTTGAGCAGAAGTGGTGGTCCCATTGTGCTCTCAGATGTGTCAGCACTTCTGTGAGACAGGCTCTTTTCCAGCAGAGTCAGTGTACAGAGATACACACAGCATTCATAATGTTCATCCAAATGCTAGCATTTACTTCATGCTTTTAGTTATCAAATATTCCAATCTGTAGTTATCCATTCTTATTTTACCTCTCATTTTTAATTGTTATCTCAGAAATAGAGGGAGCTGGAAGACATCCACTGAAGAGGAAAAATTCAAAAGATTCTCTAAAAGGCACAAAGGAAGCCCAGAATAACTATTTCTATTTAATCCAGCCTTGTAGGTGAAAGGATTCAGGCTAAAAAAAAAATAAATAAATAAGGAATAAAGCATCTAAATAAAAAAGGAAAAAAGCTTTAATTACTTAACATATATATACATACATATATATACACATATATATTGAGCATGGGAACCTCAATGGAGGCATTAGATAAAGAACTGAAGGAGTTGACAAAGTTTGTAAACCTGTATGAAGACCAACCATTGGACTCACCAGAGCTCCCAGAGATTAAACCACCAACCAATGAGTACACATGGTGGGACTCTTGGCTCCAGTCACATATGTACCAAAGGATGGCATTGCCTGGTGTCAATAGGAGGAGAGGCTCTTGGTCCTATGAAGAGTCGATCCCCTGGTATTGGAGAATTCTAGAGCGGTAGGGTGGGAGTGGGTAGGTGAGAGGTTAAATACCCACATAGAAGCAGGGACACGGGGTATAGTATAGGGGAGTTCTGGAAAGAAAACCAGGAAAGGACATAACATTTGAACTGTATATTTAAAATATTAAATAAAGAAGATGGACATTCAACAGCATTGTCAAATTCAAAGTTCAGTGGCATGTCTAATACAGATCTCTCTTGAAAAAAGTTAAAGAAACAATCTTCTTTACAATAGTATTCAAAAATATGAAGGAGTAAACTTAACAAAAGAGAAAACTAAAGAAAAATTTCACATTAAAAGTATATTTTGGTTTATGAAAGACCTTAAATTAAACCCTAACAAAAAGATGTGCTGTGCATAGTACTTGATATGTACAGACTTTGTATTGTTAAGTAATCCATATTGTCATAAAACATTTGTAGATGGAATAAAAGCCTAAAAATCTGGAATAGGAAACTGAGAGATGACTCAGCTGTGGAGACCACTTCTTGCTTTTTCACAGGACACAGATTTGTCTCTGAAGACCCTGTCTGCAGTTAACAGCTATCTTAAGTTCATCTCTAGAAGACCCAATGTTTTCTTTCTGTTTCCACAGGTACCTGTGTACATAAGGCATATATTGATAGATGGAAATAATCATTAAGTAAATGTATAAACTTAAAATCATATCATTAAAATAAATGTATAATCCAGAATTTTAACTTACAAAATTATTCATAGAAAATATGATTACTATACACTTGTACTACTGCTAAAAATGATTTTAATTAGTCAAATTCATGTTAAGTAAAATGATAAAAGCTAGAGACATCATTTTGGCATTAAAATAAAGTTCACAACTATAGTGATAACATTAGCATTATATTTACATAAAGACCAACATTCAGGCCAAGGAATCCAAGCAGCTAGTCAATAAATAATTTCAGAAATTCATACCGTTTAGTCAGATAATTTTGACAAATGTGTCAAGAATATAAGCAGATAAAAAACATTTTTATTGTTTATTTATTTACATTTCAAATATTGTCCCCTTCCCAGTCCCGCTCTCTGAACCCCCATATCGCACCCCTCTTCACCTCTAAGAGGGTGCTGCCCCAACCACCCACACACTCCCACCTAATCCCTCTAGCATCCCCCTCATCAGGGATATCAAGCCTTCACAAGACCAAGCACATTTCATCCTACTGATTCTGGACAAGGCAGTCTTCTACTACAAATGTAGCAAGGTACATGGAACAGCTCATGTATGCTCTGGTTGATGACTTTGTTCCTTAGCTCTATGCTCTGATTAGTTGATATTGTTATTCTTCTTATAGGGTTGCAAATCCCTTTCAACTCCTTCAGCCCTTTCCCTAACTCTTCTATCTGATTCCAGGGCTCAGTCAAAGGGTTGGCTGTAGGAATCCACATCTGTCTCTGTAAGGTGCTGGTAGAGCTTCTCTGGGGACAGCCAAACCAGGCTCTTGTTTGTAAGCACATCTTGTCATTGGTAACAGTGTCAGGATTTGGTGTCTGTATATGGGATGGATCCCAAGGTGGGACAGTCTCTGGATGGCCTATCCTTTAGTCTCTGCTCCATTTTTTTTGTCCCTGGATTTACTTTAGACAGTAGCAACTCTAGGTTAAAATTTTTTAAATGGGTAGGTGGTTCTATCCTTCAATTGGAGGCCATATCAATCTAAGGGAGGTGGTCTCTTCAGGTTTTATCTCCCTGATATTGGCTGTTTTGGCTAATGTCATTCACATTGAGTCCTGAGAGCCTCTCAAAGCCCTGTTTTCTACTACTTCTAGTGTTCCCCCTGCCCCAAACCCCACACTGCTGCATATTTCATTCTCCTGGTCTTCTAGACTTTCCTCTGTCTCCCCCATACTTGGTCCTTCCTCCTCTGACATTTTTCCTCCCCTTCCCACTCCCATCCAGATGCCTCCTTTCTTCTGCATCCCATGATTGGTTTGTTCACCATTCCAAATAGATTCGAAACATCTATAATTGGGCCTTACTTCTTGTTTAACTTCATATGTTCTGTGAGTTGTATCATGGGTATTCTGAACTTTTTGGTAAATATTCACTTATTAGTGAGTTGATACCATGCATGTCCTTTTGGATCTGGGTTACCTCACTCAGGATGATATACTCTAGTTCCATCCATTTGCCTGCAAAATTCATAGCTGAGTAGCATTCTACTATGTAAATGAACCACATTTTCAGTACCCATTTACTGATTGGGGGACATCTGTGTTTTTTCCAGGTTCTGGCTATTATAAATAGGACTGCTATGAACATAGAGGAGCACATGTCTTTGTAATATGGTGGAATATATTTTGGATATATGCCCAGGATCACATCCAGCAATGTGTATGATACCAATGCTTTCAATGTTTTTTTTTCTCTCCTTTATTATAATTACATGTGATGTATATAGGTCTTCAAATTGTATGGAATAGTCCTGTTGTGATTCCTGAAGCTACTTGCAACAGTAAGATGACATAAATTGTTGGAACCTGTAAATCTCCTTATATCTTAATTTGGAAGTCATTATACTTTCCCCAGGCCCATGAGTATGTGTGAGGAAAGTAACCCCATTCTTCTAAGGCTTGTGTTTCTCTACATACACTCAACAAGATGCATAGCCAAAACCTAATAACCTTTTTTCTCCACCTTATAGCCATAGTTCCTCAGGAAATGTGCAGTGCTATTCGCATATTGATATAAACAGGAATTGTGCTCAACGTATCAGTCTTCTCAGGAACTGTCCAGTAATTGTTTACAATCTATATTTAAACTTATTATTATTATTTCACTAAACCTGTTATTGCTATAAGTACTTGGTTATACAAGCAATGTGAAATACATACATCATAATCATAACTCCAATGTTAATGAGTAAGTTGCCTCTCTGAAGAGAAATCAAATCTTGTTTTTGTTGTATTACTAAATTATTATTTAATTTTATTAAACACTAATTTCTATATTATAAATTAGAATTAATTAATGAATCAAAAAACAAGTAAAAAAAAGCTACTATAGACCAAAATATAAAAAGATAATTTGAAACATTTTAAGAATTTAAACCCATAATATGAAATGAAACACTAGTGATAGAAAATGTCGTGAAGAATATTTCTAGCTACATTCTGAACTCTTAATTTTCATACTAGAGTAGCTCAGGCAATCTGTTATATTTAAATTGTAAAGTAATCTTCAGTGCCATGCTAGAAAAGCCTTAATGCAAAAGCATTATACCACAGGCTGCCAATAAATGCTGTTTTATCATGGACTCATTGTATGTATGAGCTGAAAAATAGTTCTGGACGGGAGAATAATAAAAACAAATGGAAGACATTTTCTGTTGGATGACCTTTTAGTTCACAGGCTTAAGTGAGCCTGAATCTGGTTATGCTAAGTAAGTATTGGTACCTGTGAGTGCTTTCTATGGCTACTGAATGCATTCAACCTTTCCTCCTGGGATCTGGAGAATAAACAGGAGCTTTGTGATGGGGCAGAAGTGATTTGATGTTGATGTGGCCTAAGAAGTCATTCTAATGAATCCTCAAGGGTAAATAGCCACAACCTTCAGAATGGACTATAAGGATGACAAACATTTCTTTAAGGGCATTTTCTCACTGTGGTAAGAAATATCTTCATATTTCCAATGAATACAGGAAATGCCATGTGCCTTATTTTGCTTATGACAAGTAGCATGAAAATCAGATTGGGCTTATTCATGATCTTTTATAACAACTACGAGATTAACATGTTAATAAATTTATTTCTAGAAACCATTATTAAGCAGATTAAAGATTAGTGTATATACTATTGGGCCAATATATGTCACTAAAATAATTGGCTACATGACCTCATGTGACAATTATTTTTAGGTTTTCTTGATTATAAAATGGTATTTATAAAACTTCTATCAATTCGCTCAATAAGTTATGTAAAATCTTCATGTAAATTGTAATAATAAAATATGCTGACCAGAAAATTAATACAGATAAAAACGGAGGGTCATTTATCAGTAATTATTCATTAAATATTTAATGAATGAACAAATAGGTAAAAACAAGGAAGAATAAAAACAATTGAATTTCTAGTAGTTACTTAGCTTTTAATGCTGTTATTTACACTCTATTAATATTCATTCTGTGTATATTGATCTGAGTAAATAGAGACAAATACAGTAAAATAGTATTATTGGATGATGGAAACAATTTTAGTAAAGGAAGTAAGACAAAGCTATATAAGCAAAGGTAGTCATGACTCACTTTTTAAAACTAGAAAATAATTTGATTAAAATGAATATAGTCATTCAGAATAACCACCATTAATAAATATTCAGAGTAGTTTTATTAGATAGTATTTTACTTCTTTCTCTACCTAGCTGACTAGCTACAAAGCCAGAATTTACTTCCCTAGAGTTCAAAATCACCTACAGTCTACTGAGTTTGTTTAGTGGTCTGAATAAGAAATGTTCTTCACGTGCTCACATATTTGAACATTTGGTCTTCAGTTGGTGGTGCTACTTGTAGTAGTTATAGAAACTATAAAAGCCAGGGCCTTAATGAGGAGGTATATGACCGAAATTCTTTATAACTATATTTCACTTCCAATTTGCTCTCTCTGCTTCATGTATTCATCTAAAGATGTAATCTCTCAATTTTCTGCTCCTCCTCACATGTATTCTTTACTCATATCTCTCTGGAGTTGTAAGCCAAAATAATCTTTTTGCTCATGAGTTGCTTTTAGTCATGATATTTTATCACAGCATCAAAAAATAACTAATGTATGACATATTTTCTTATGAGTTCTTGGCCAGGAAAGCACTAAATCAATATAATTGGTTTACATTCCTCCTGGATCTTGACCAGAAATAGATAGTGAGCCCTGTTACTGAAACCACCACACATTTGATTTTTTGATATCGACCAATTATGCTTGGTTTGAGCTATAAACTTCTTCCAGGCTATCTTCTATAGTGCTGAAAGGTAATATCCAGAATGCAGTAAAAGAAAAACCATGAATGATATTATCTGCCTATGAACTTTGCACACTAACCAACCTGTTAGGACAAGATGTGCATACTGCTGCAACAATGGCTTCACTGTTGCTGGTACAACCAATGACTTTCCTTTTTAACCTGAGAATTGCTTCTGAAGAGGTTTCATGCCTTATATTGTGAACCTGGACAAAGGTCTGCAGTTGAAAAGGTCAAAGGTCACAGAGTTGAATATATTGCTCATGTTTTATTAAATGGCCAGGTTGTTAAGTAACTCATAAATTCTTACGCTTATACCATAAGCCATAGACTATGGCTGTTCTAAACCTTGGTCAGCCTTCTTTTTTCTTCTTCAGAAAAAGAGTGTTAATATAGAAAGTCATAGATGATAAATGCTGACAACAACTAACAACTGAGTGATCAAATCTTGACAGAATACCAGTATCACCCTTTGCATAGCTCAAGGAATATTACAGAATAAAGAACAGTAACACTTTATGAGCTGGATAATGATGACAAGACCTATTGCATGTAGCTTTTGCTACCCAGACTAAGATCAGGCCACACTACCAGCACCCCTCAACTTCCCACTAATTCATGAATAAAAGACACAGACACACACATATTCATTTTTCAATTTGCTTTATTGACACAATTGCCAGGCATTATTAAACTCCTGTGGTTAACATGCCCATATCAATATTCTCAGCTCTGCACTCCTGACCTGCCCTAAACTTTAGTTTCTGAGTTGTGTCTAGACCCTGATAAGCCCAACGTCCCCCAACAGACCATCTGTAGAGCACCCTGTGTGGCCATTGCCTTTGTTCTCACATAGCTGGTTACCTTTTCTCTATCAGAAGCATGTTGAACTCTCCCTTTCCTTGTATCTGTTTCTTGCCTCTAGGAACTTGGAGTTCCCATTTATTCTTTGTTCCTAGCAATTGGCCCATGACTTCTTTATTGACAGATCAAGAACCAACTGGGGAACAGGACTTTTGCATCAGAACCACTCCTACCAAGACCTGTAGGTGGTCCTACAGCTGTTCTTATTTTAATATTACTATTAACATTAATTCCACTTCCCCAGATAGATAATCCCTGAAGCTATTTCTATTTTGATGCTAATTCACTTTCCCAAGGAGGGCTGCCTAGTTACATACTCATGAGGTGACTTCATCTGAACCTTCCCATTTTAATTAGTAAAATAAAGTAGAGCCCAGTGACTGGGTGAGGTAAGGGAAGTGGCGAGAGGGTCGGGGACAGGGGTGAGAGAAGGGTTCCAAGATGGACCTCAGGAAAGACAGATTAGATCCAGGTGGGCTTCATTACCATTAAGTAGCTATGAACATTTAAGGATTTCATAGGTCTAATATCTCATATAGAATGGTAGTTTGTATCTTTGTCTATTTGATGTAATCTTATTGTTTAGACAGTTTGTGAATTGAGAGTTTGATATATAAACTTGTATGGAAAGCTGTCATGCCTTAGAGTTGTGTTTGTTTTGGGATTTGGGGGAAAGAAACATCCCAGGATGGAGGCACAGGAAGTCGTGTAGAGAGAGTGAGATCTGAGGGAAACAGAATCCATGTGTGCAGCTACATACTAGAAACAGGGCTGATAAAGAGATAAGCAAATCTGTTTTTATTTTTTAATAATTACTGCAACAGAGACCTATAAAATACTATTTATTTTTTTAGATTTGCCAAAGCTTTCACACTCATGGACATGAAGCAGTTGTGGTTACCTATACAAAGCCTGCTCAAGATTGGAACTGACACTAAGAAATCCATGAACCAGGAAGGGGCTTTCGGTTATGACATCTCTTCATAATACAAAGAGCAGTTGGTGGTTTGATGTAAAAACTCTGAATACAGAGAAGTGGGATTGTGAAAAACAGATTAAAGAAAATGTGGGCTGCTTACTATCCCCTGGAGCTCCATTGTCTAGCCACCCCTTCACCCATCTTCACCAGGCCTGCTGCACAAGAAATATCCAGGTTAAGATCATCTTCTCAGAGGCCTGATAGACTGGGGATATCCGGGGACAATCAAATGGCTAACGGCCAGTGCCAGACCACAACAAACAAGATTCAGGGCAGTATGGCACCTTAGAGCACATGGTCCTACTACAGCAAACCCTGGAAATTCTAACACAACCAAAGCACAAAAAAAAAAAAAAAAAATTAAATCTAATCTTATAAAGATGATAGCAGCTCTTTCTCCCCCCACAAAATGCTTTATTCTGCTCATTGCTAGTTTTCTTTGGCAACATTAATGTAGCAACTTGTATTTGGTAAAACAAGCAACCAACTTCACAGAGTAACAAAATAGTAATCTTGACAAATATTTAATACACATGTAAACAAAACGAAGTGGCACTGCTTTAAAAATAGGCAGAGCTGAAGATCAAAAACAGAGACTCCGCTCACTCTACTTTGTGTTAGAGGCACAACATACTTCAGCCAGCTCACTTCTAAGACAGAACCAAAGCTCTTGCTAAGGATTTCGAGTTCTCTGACTAGGAAACAGATGTAGAGGGGAGGAAGCTACAGGGAGAGGTAAGTTGCCTTCCAAGAGAGGGTAAATAGGGCTTCAGAAACAGGGTACATTTCTAGTCACTCTAAAAATCTTGATAAGCTTAATAATCGCAAGTGAGGTAGCAGCCATGCAGGCTTAAGGGAAACATTGTGACAAGGGAACAGCCAGAGCAGCCTCTGCATCAGAAAGAAACAGGAATTGGCTGGGGAATAGCAAGGTCAGTCACAAACAGTGCAGAAGCAAGAAACAGGAGAAGCAGGTAGGCAGAAGCCAAAGCCCTGGGGCTTCCCTTAGCAGTAAACAAGGGTCTGCACTTCTTAAGAGCAAGTGTCAGTGAAACAAAACCACAGCTACTGGGCAGGAGACACCCTACAGGTCTAAGAGGGTTTTACGATAGACAGTACATAAATCTGCAGACTCATTTCCTAAATAGCGAGATTTTTCACCAGAACACATGGAACAAAGATAAGGAAAGGTATGGAGTTACAAGAGTATAATATGGCCAAAAAAAAAAAAAAAAAAAAAAAAAAATCATTGAAAAGGCCCATCAAAATAGTAAAGAAACAGATGACAGCGAATCAATGGTCAAGCACAGAGCAAACAAAAGATACTCACAACCTCTGGTCTCCCTCACTATTAAGAGAGGCTTCTCTTTTTTTTTTTCAAAGAATCTAGGGAAACTTGACTAAACTGAGGAAGGAAAAAATGGAAAGGGACATCTAAGAAACCTGTGCCCACTGCCTCTTTTGTTGTTAAGGGACAGGTCTTACTGGGTAATTTGAAACTCACTGAAGAGCCCAAGCTGATGCTGAAGTCCAGAGCTTCCTGCCCCAGCCTCCCAAGAGCTCTTATTACCAGTGTGTGCTACTACACCCAGCAAGATAAGGTACCTTTAAAGAAAGGGTCAGGAAACTCAAAGAGTTTTTGAGACCAGTGTTTATAAACAGCTGTAGGGAGCCGTTTGTGCCACACCCAAACATGGTGCCGGCTTCCCGCCGAGAACTCAGCAAACAGAGCTGTTGCCCAGCCAAGAGACTTAATGCGCATGCGCCACATAAGTCATAGCCCGCTCTTGGGTAGCGACATGAGTCTCCTAGGCATATATAGCAGTGCATTTTCTCCCCCACGAGAAGAGGAAGACAGTGGAGAGATTGCGGGAGACCCCACGTGGAAGGATGGCAGAGAGGTACCACGTGGAGAGAGACCTGATAAAAGAGATTGTGGGAGATCCCGGGTGGACAGAGACTGGACAGAGAGATTGCACATGGGGGACTGCGCGTGAGAGGTCGCCTAGACAGTAGAACCCGGTAGGGAGTCCCTGGCTCAGAGAGAAGTTTCCTGCTCAAGAAGTCCCCTGCTCAGAGTGCTGTACAATAAAGGTTGTCCGCAGAAGAATCTGTTTGTTTGTTGCACGCCTGTTCCTAGCGGCGGGAAGCATGGGTGCGTGACAAGTGGTGCCGAAATCCCGGGAGTGCCGAGGGGAACCTTCAGGCCGCTGAACTAGATTCAAAATTGCGGAAGAAGTTAAGAGGTAAGTTCTGAGAAACATGTCACTCTTTAGTTTTTACGGGGTGCCAAAAGAACATGCCAAAAACTTAGGCATGCCTCTTCTTGGATTTTCTCTGGCAGTAGAAGGAGTATTGCTTGCATTTGTGGTAATTGTTATAACATTACTGTTGTGGAAGTTATCTAGACGGAAAGTTAGCAGGCAGCACCTAGAGAGTGGGTCAGAAACAGAACGTGATAAAGAAAAGGACAAGGAAGATAGTCTCCGAGAGACATGTTCAAAACAAGTCAGAAACGGAGAGATGCCAGAAAGAATTAAAGGAGATAGTCTCCGAGAGACATGTTCAAAACAAGTCAGAATTGGAGAGGTGGCAGCGGAAGAACCGCCCGGAAAAGAGAGGACTGCGCCAGAGTCCAATACTTTGTATCCACTAAAGGAACAAATGGCGGGAAAACCGCTGGAAAAAGATAGGATTGCGTCCGGGGAAACAGAGTACAAGTTTCCTGGAGAGAATGCCTTGTATCCGTTAAAGGAACAAAAGGCCCCAGAGCTGGCAGAAAAAGGATCACAAACTGAATTTCAATTTGAGGAAATTTTAGAAAAACAGGAGACAAAAGAATGTGAGGCAGAGCAGTTTCAGCCCGGACAAAGGACTCCTGTAACACAACCGGAAGCTCTTAAAGCAGCCGCCTCTGCTCTTCCGCTTTACCCAGAGAAGAAGTGCGAGTTCTTTTGTACTCCGGAGACACGCCATACAATCAGGCAAATGTTTCCCATGTTTGAGGATGATCACCCCGAACACAAGCAAGTTAAAGAGTTGGCAGAGTCAGTCCGAACTTATAGAATCACTGCTAATTATACAAAAAACCTGGATAGGCTAATGCCACCTGGATTGCCGGTCACTGGCCTATTTTCCAGCCAAAGGGTAATTTGTTTATTTCAGCCCAACCTAAGTGGTCACATTTTTGTATAAGAAAAAGAGATTCAGCCCTACATCCTTAGACTGGCTGTCAATCTCGGAGAGTACATTGGGCAGTTAAGGGCCTCTTTACCTTTTCTTCTAATATAAAAACTGTTTATAATAATACCTTAGAGAATTGATCTGGTTCAAAAATGGATGGATATATTGTGGCAGGTTGCCCAGCTGGGCTGCCAATGAAAGTTCTCAAGATTATTGTGTGACCACTATTCAGTATAAAAATTTTACTAAATCTGCAAATTATTCTAAACCATTATCTCAGTATCTTTTACATGTGTCCATTGATACTTGCTCAGGAGTTATTTTTGCTTCTCCTTTATCAGGAAAAAAGGCTTCTCATGTTATTACTCATTGTCTTAAAGCATGGAGTGCATGGGGCATTCCTAAAGTGTTAAAAACGGACAATGCTCCTGCATATACCTCAGCAAAATTGCTTGAATTTTGCCATCACATGGGAGTTTCACTCCTGACAGGATTGCCTTATAATCCTCAGGGTCAAGGCATCATTGAACGTGCTCATCGAACCCTAAAGGTTTATTTAAACAAACAAAAGGGGGGAATTGGGGAGATACCCCCTACGCCTAAAATGGCCATTTCTACTATACTTCTTACTTTAAATTTTTTAAATTTGGACGCTCATGGCCATTCAGCTGCCGAGTGCCATGGACAATGGCCTGTGCCACCTAAAAAGCTAGTGAAATGGAAAGATGTCCTCACTGATAATTGGAAAGGCCCGGATCCTATCTTAATACGATCCAGGGGAGCTATTTGTGTTTTTCCACAGGAAAAAAAAAGCCCGATTTGGATCCCAAAATGTCTAACACGTCGAGTGCTACCCGGTGTTTCCAAAACCAATTCTAGTGAAACATGATGCTACAGTCTTCCCTAAGTTTTTCACCACTGATATCAACTTGGGTGGGGGTGGGACTCTTTGGAGCAATGCTTTGCTGCGGACTTGCGTTGCTTCTCTGGCTGGTTTGTAAGCTCAAGGCCCAAACAAAAAGAGACAAGGTGGTTATTGCCCAAGCACTTGTCGCTCTAGAACATAGAGCATCAGCTGATATCTGGTTGTCTATGCTTAAGCAGTAGGTCGCCGGCCAGAGAGCTCTTGCACTCCTAGAACTTCGGTTCATTGCACAGGATTAGAGTGTCTGGTTTGAGCAGCCCATGAGGGATGCCGAGCTAAGCATCGCACTGAGAGCCCCTTGTTGTGGGGTATCTCTGGGAGGTATGTCATTTTGCATGAGGGTTGCCTGCCCCAGTGTCCCTCCCTCAGAAAAACGGCAGAGTGACAGGTCAAGAGTACTTGACCCCACAAACAGCATGCACCCAGACTGGAGGTGGAGGGACAAAAAGTGGCAATGGGCTAGGCTCAAAGACACAGCCCTGGAGATTTACAGAAAGAGTGAATGCTACCGAAGTTGAAGACGAATCCTCAAGTTTAAAACAAAATCAGAGAAAAGCAATTTACCCAACCTAAAGAAAGAGATACCTATAAACATACAAGAAGCTTACAAAACACCAATTAGATTGGATCAGAAAAGAAAATGCACCTGTAAGAGAACAATCAAAACATTAAATCTACAAAAAAAAAAAAAACAAAGAATATTAAAAGCTGACAGAAAATAAGGCCAGATGAAACATAATGGCAGACCTATCATAATTACACCTGACTTCTCAACAAACTCAAAAGTTAGAAGAGTCTGGACAGATGTATTGCAGCTTCTAAGATACCACAAATGCCAACCTAGACTACTATGTCCAGTAAAATACTCAATCACCATACATGAAAATAACAAGATCTCTCTAGACAAAAATTATCTATCCACACAAAATTATCCATCAATAACAATCCTGCCCAACAAAAGAACTTCTAAAATTATTATCATCCCTGATCTCCAGCTATATTACAGAGCAATAGTAATAAAGACTTTATAGTATTGGCATAAAAACAAACATATTTGTCAAAAGAGTAGAATTGAAGACGCAGAAATAAACCTACAAACAGAAGTCAAGTCATACGATGGAAAAAAGAAAGCATTTCAACCAATGGTGCTAGTCTAACTAAGATGTCTCCATGTAGAAGAATGCAAATAAATTTGTATCAATCACCCTACATAAAATGCAACTCCACTGGATCAAATATGTCAGCATAAAACTGGACACACTAACTCTAATAAAATTTTCACAGGAGACAAATTCCAAAACAGAATACCAATAGCTCAGGCACTAAGATCAAGTGGAACTTCATGAAACTGAAATTCATTTGCAAGACTAAGGACACTGTTATAAGACAAAACAGCAGCCTACAAAATGGAAAGAGATTTTCACCAATCCTACATCCAACAGAGGACTAAGTTCCAAAATACACAAAAAACTCATAAAATTAGACACTAGCAAACAACACAACTTAAAAATGGCATACAGATCTAAACAGATAATTCTAAAAAAAAGGAATCACAAATGGCTGAGATGCACTTAAAGAAATGTTCAATATGCTTAGTCATCAGAGAAATGCAAATCAAAAATGACTTTGAGGTTCCATCTACACCCATCAGAATGGAGAAGATAAAAGACTCAAGTGATGACACATGCTGGTAAGAATGTAGAAGAAGGGAATAGTCCTCTTTGGTTATTCAAGGTTTCTCAAATATCTGGATATGTCATTTTTAGGCTACTTATTAGAGATATCTATGCTGGAACCTCATTGCTTAAACTTTCATTCTCCCTCTGACTTTCTTTTCCCTTCAAGTATCTGCTGGAGATGGGGAGTTATCTTCAGAGATATAACTGGTAATAAGTTATTCATGGTCTACCAAATAGTTCCAAACCCATGAACATGCAGGAATCACTCACGAAATTCAATAGGTCACCAAGTAAGAAGATATATTGTTATTTGAGGGTTTGTTGAGAGAATTTGATGATGGGAGTTAAAAGAAGGTGAGTGGTATATTTGGCCAGATTGTATTATATGAACATCTAAAATTATCAAATAATCAATTGAGTTAAATGAATAAATATATTTTTACATACATGTGCACACACCTGCATACAAAATAGATGCTCAATAAATTTTAACCAGCTTATTTGAGCAAATAAAAACTCAGGAATTAGGCAACTCCAAACTGGAAGTAGGTTTTGGTTATGTTGAAAGAACACAAGGGCAAGACTTTACAGGCAGAAACAAAAACAGGCAAAAGAAGTGTGTGATCGGCTGTAGTTGTAAAATTGATCTGTTTTGTCCTTTCTTCTCAAAAGTCCTTATTTACATAAAAACAAGTTGGCTCTGTTTTCTTCTGATTGGATGTTCTTAAGTTTCATTTTCCTATACTACAGGCATTGACAAAAAATGGGCCAAGTTAAATGTTCCTTATGTTCTCAAATTAAGTGAGTTAAAGGCCATTTACCAGGCCTAACTGGGCTTATCTGTTTAAAGATTCTTCAAGTATGGTCTTCACTTTCCTTTACTGTTAGCACCCGCAAGAACAAAATTTATCCAAAGAATATTCTTTTTTATCTGAAATTTGTTTCTACACTTATTTTTTCATAGAATAATTCTATACATCATTCAGAGCAGAATTTTAAGTTATTTAATAATGTTTCTTTTCTGTGGTGAATTTAATTTCTTATACATCTGCCTACTACTGTATCATGATTAATTTAATAAGTTTAACACTTAGAATTTCTATTTAAATAATCTGTGTTATGGACCTTGAAATGTGGTTACTCAGAGAGGAAAAAATTACTCACTATTCCATGACTTCTGTTCTGACAAATAAACTAAGTAGACAAAATTGTTTAGTCCAATAAAGAAAATTTTGAAACATTGAATAGATCTCTAGAGAGTAAAGGTGTTTGAGAGAACTGAGAAATTTTGGATAGAACAAGCATTCACTAAAATTGCACTGGCTATGTGCTTTCTCTTCCTAAATCTCTAATAAAACATTTATTTAAAAAATTATAATGAAGTTTGGAAACCGCACATCTAAAGTACCAAAATTCTGAGTACATTTTGGAAAGATTCAAGAATGAGAAGAGGGATGTTGCAGTGATAATGAATACAACATCTGCCCATCTCTTCTTCTAGGCCATGTGTTTCTGAGTAGGACAATAGTGTTAACATCTGCTTGAGAATCTAAATAACTACTGGGATTATGAATAAATGTCTTACATATCTTTGATCTTCCCAAGCTATGAAGTCATATGTTTTTGTGTAACTTCCTGATGTCACCACGAAGATTCTGACAGAAAGGTATCCCAAACAGACAACTATTTAAAAAGAAATGTGTCTACAGTCATGATTCCATGGATATATGCAAAAAATATTCTTCTATATTTTTAAAGTTTTAGAAAGTTCAAAGTTTACATGACAAACTAAAAGTTATTTTAGAGCCAGATATCAAAACAACATTTATTCAAAGAACTAACTACACAATGATCTCCTAGCATTATCTAACTGAGATAATCGTATATCTTTTACTAGATGAAGGTGATGATTATTTAAGTAATAAGTTGGTGAGTAGGTGGGGGTGTACCCTCATAGAATCAGGGGGAGGGGTAGAAGATAGGGAGCTTGTGGAGGGGAAACTGGGAAGGGGAATAACACTGATAATATTTGAAATATAAATAAACATAAAAATAATTAAAAAATTAAAAAATTAATCATAGCATCAGAACTGAAGAGGACTGAAATATCTTAAAAACATCAAAATAAACGTCTCGCATATTTTAATAAATATCTAGTCATGATTTTAGAAATATGTCAACATATAATATTTATACTTTGAATTAATTACAAAATAAACTAAGATTGCTCCTTAGAATTAGCGCTCCCTGCATGTCGAATGCCTCATTCTAAAGACCCAACCTCAAACATGTGGACAGACTTCTTGTATAGTAATTCCTTGGCTGACAGTTTCTCTTTAGAGACTACAACACTAAATACAGACAACTTTTATTTAAAACAGGAAGAAAATGCAAATGGTGTGACAATCCCTTTTGAGATACTCAAATTCATTCACTCCAAGTATTATCTCAAAAGTACCTTTATTATTTTGAGTGAATTGAATTCACTAACAAAACCATGGCAAAATTAATTAGGCACATTTGTTGAAGTTAAGCTTGTAAGATTTTCCATGAAGAACAAACAAACACAGAAGGCACCAACTTTCCATCTTTAAGACATAACCTGAAAACCTGAAAGAAAATGCTGTAAAGGGGAACATAAAGAGTGTATATAGAGTTTTAATACTTTCATCCCTTTTATTGGATGTTGTAAGAATCTCCATGCATATGACCAACTGTGATTCTGTCTCTAATTTAACATTTTAAGAAGATTACATAATTGAATGAACCTTTGTACCCTTTTGTGTGGATTAGCTGGAGGAGTCACGTAACTTTTGTCTTCACTCAGTCTGTTCCTTTTATATTAGGATCGTATTAAGACCCTATTAGCTGGCTTTGGGAGGATGATATCATAGCTGGGCCAGTTTAGTTACCACATTTTGTCTGTGTTTTTTCTTCTCATCCACTTAAAGTCTGCTTGTGAGAAACAGAAGATATTTAGTGCAAATCCTGCCTTGAAAAGAAGTACAAATAAATTCACGTTGTCATGAATTACCTACAGAACACTTTCATTTCTGCCTACTTGTACCCTTGTGTATGATTGCTCCATTAGTTTCTTTCCTCTGAAGTTTTAAATAAAAATAAAAAGTAATGCCCCAAATATAGTTAGAAGGGACAAATGAACAGAGCAGAAAGAAGCCTCCTCAGACATTAATCATCCTGGGAGCTGAATTTTGAAAATATGAATAAAGAATACGCTAAACAAAAGAAATAATGCACTAATTTTGCTGAGAAGAGAATGGAAACCAATTGAAGAATTGGTCCACAGGCAGAGAAGGAACATTCCGTGATGCTGTGTATCTCGGAGCCAACACCTTTTCATCATTTTAACATTGTCATAAGTAGGGTGGCTTACATCAAATCTATCAGACCTGTATTTAAGTGCGCAAATTCTGGGAAATGGGACTTAGTGACAATATGAGAAAGGTTCCACTTTCTATTGTTCTCACATATTCCAACAAACAAACAGATATTTGAGTTTTTAGTATTTGTTATGGAGAGTAAGAAGTATTCATTGTTTATGTTTAAGTTTCTGTGCTTGTTTTTATGTGGTTAAATTTCAAATTAGGCTTAGATAAAAAAAGAAAATATAAGAATGGTGACAATTACTGGACAGCTCCCAAGGCAGCATTTATCAACATCCCTTCCTTCAGAGACTGTGTGATGAGAGAGCTAAGTTTGAAGAGCATCTTCATTGAGCCAAAGCCCCATCCATCTCTCTCTCTCTCTCTCTCTCTCTCTCTCTCTCTCTCTCTCTCTCTCACACACACACACACACACACACACACACACACACACACACACACACACACAAACACATGCACACACACACACACACACACACACACACACACACACGCCCACGCATGATCTTGAGAAAATTAGTAGCTAGTGGAATGTTGTAAATAATAAATGATTGACTATGCCAAGTGCTTTAAGGCAGTATAGAACTTGTGACAAATGACTCTTATTTAGCAGAATAAGTATAGCATATCATAAGTAGATAAAATGATGTCAACTGTGTCTAGATTATTTTGAGAGATGACAGCAAATTTTCGCTAGATCATCTTGAGATTAAGTAACCTATCCAAAGTCTAAACGGGAGCCCAATATGAAACACTAAATATTATTTATATAAGGGCTCCAAAATTGAGAAGGGCAAAGATTTTGCTATGATTGAAAATAGAAGTTGGTTATTGTAGATGACTTAGGAATGTTGATTTTAGTGTCCTCTCTGAGACTTTCTGGTATTACTTCAGTGAAGCAGAAATTCAAAGTTCACACAAACTGAAACCTCCATGTCTTATGTATGTCATAAAATCTATGAGCGCCTAATCTTGTTACTTCCCTGTCTCTCACTTTAGCAGTTCATTACTGGAGGAAAAACATGACAAGTTGCTACTGACACACATAGAAGTAGCTGATGTAGGGAATATGAGCAGCTTATTAGAAACTTCCTATTGACTGATGCACTTGAGGTTTGGTCCATTGTATTGTAGTGCTAAGTGCAGGCCCTCAAGGTTTGGTTGCCACCAGGAACTAGGAAATTCTCACATAAAACAAGTGATGCTATATAACCTTGCTCATTGTATTAGTCAGGGTTCTCTAGAGTCACAGAATCTATGGATAGTCTCAGTATAGCAAGGTATTTGTTGCTGACTTACAGTCTGTAGTCCAATTCCTTAACAGTGGCTGGGAGCATCTGTGAAATCCAATGAACTAGCAGATGCTCATTCCCACAAGACAAGCTGCCAAAGCCCCATGATGCAAGCAGGAAAACTTCCACAAGGCAGGCAGGCAGAAAGAGAGAATTCTTTGTTCCAATGTCCTTTTGTAGGTCTCCAACTGAAGGAGTGTCCCAGATTAAAGGTGTGTATCACCACATCTAGATCTGGGACTTGATTGTCCCAGATGACCTTGAGCTCAGTGATCTCCTTGCTTTAGTTTCCTAAGATTCTTAGCCCATATGCCTCAATATCAGGATCAAATGTGGACCTCCCAATTCTGGATTGTGGTTCATTCCAGATACAGTCAAGTTGACAACCAGAAATAGACACTATACTGACTAACATAATACTATAAAGATATCTACAGCCTATAACTGAATAGAAAAGAGTTAGGTGGAAGTTCAGTTGCTGGGCTTGGGGTCTTAAACAAGACCTTGAGAGGAGAAGAGAGAGAAAGCAGAAAAAGGAGAAGGCACCATAGGGTAGGTATACCATGAAGACATGGTCATGAGTGTTGGCCAACCAGAGTAAGAGCAGTCTAATCAGAATATGACAAGTTATAACTTTGGGCTATTGATAGGGAATAAGATTCTGTAGCTTCGGATATCTAAGAGGTAGCGATCTGCCCAGATCTAGTTATTTGAAGGCTTATAATAAATATAAAAAAGGTTTTATGTCTTTTATCTTGAAATAAATGATCCAAGATGGGGTACAATCCCGAATTAATATTAATTTTTACTACAATAAATACAACTGACCGTAGACTCCAGAAAGAGAATATGTAGCACAGTCGAGAGGGAAATCTGTGGGGATAGATAGATAAAAATATCAGTAGAGATACGGTGCCTGGGAGGTGTCTAGAGGGCCTTCAATAGGCTGCCAAGAGACACTTCTAATTCTCCCTACCATGGGATTCATCACAGGATGGAGTGACTCACCTTTTCAGGCATTCCATTAGAAAATGCTCAGAAATGCCCATAGTGGGATAAATACCTAAAAAGAAAGATTTGCATCCAGAACAGATATTCAACTTCCAAAAGCAAAAGATAAATTCAGTATCAAATTCAAAAATGGGGAGAAAAATAATTCCTAGATAAATGAGAATCGGGATACTCATGAAGGATTTTTTCTGTAGCTTTGAAGTTAAATAATTCCATTACCTCATTAGATCCACATGGGAATAATACAAAAAGAAGATTTTTGTTTATTTAATTTTTCTTTACACTCCAGGTTTTTCCTCTCCTGGTCCACCCTCTGAATGTTCCTTATTCTATACCTGTTCCCCAACCCATACCTCCTCCCCATCTCTAGTCTCCATGAGGATGCCCCCAGCCCCTCTCCACCAGATGTTTGCACTCTCTGGGGCCTCCAGACTATTGAGAATTAGGGCATCTTCTCTGACTGAACCCAGACACGACAGTTCTCAGCTGTATGTGTTGGGGGGTGGGTGGCCTCATATCAACTGGTGTATGCTACCTGGTTGGTGACCCAGTGTCTGAGAGATCTCCTGGTCCAGGTTGATCGAGACTGCTGGTCCTCCTACAGAGTTGCCTTTCTCCTCAGGTTCTATCAGCCTTTCCCCAATCCAACTACAGGGAGCAGCAGCTTCTACCACTGTTTAGGTGTGAATATCTGCATCTGACTCAGCTGCTATACTCAGTGGAACACTGTAGCAGTTAGAGCATACACTGCAATTGTAGATGATTTCACGTTCAATCCCGGGCACCTGTTGGGGATTTCAAAAAACATTCAGTAATTCCTACTCCAGAGGAATTCTCTGCTGCCCTTTGTAAACATCTGCAATGGTGCACAAATGCCCATGGAAATAAACATAAACACACACACACACACATGCACACATGCACGCATGCACACAAGTGCACACACACATGAACACATGCACTTTAAAAAATAAGAATCCAAAAAAAGAAAAGGAAATGACTTTAATAAAAGAACAAAAGCAATAAGAACTCTAAGCCAAAAGAAACCAAAATTAATTCATGTGTAAGTAAAAAGTATATTTGGTACATACAGACCATTTTTACAGTCCAGCAAAGCAGGAATTTGTATTCATAATAAACCAACTAAGGAAAATAGGAAAGTTCCATTTTCTTCCTTTATACTAATATGCATAGAAAATGTGGCTCTATTTTACTTCCTTTTCACAGAAAGCAATTACACTGAAATATATGAAAATTGTTTCTACACACATTATCCAAAGGTCAACTATATTCTCCCTAAAGAGCTTACAGAAATAAATGACTTTTTTTTTTAGTTCAAACAAATAAAATGGATAAGACAAAATGCTGACCCATCTTACAGCAAATGGAGGCACTGGATTGCATGCTTTCTTGTGTTGTTCTGGAGCAGGGATTTAAAGAAAGGAATCAGCTTTAGATGGAGATATAGTTTGCGCTTTAATGCACATAGAGTGTGGCAGGAGTAAGAAATCATTTTTCTGTAAAGCACCAGGTACAGGGCAGCCGTAAGTGTGGTGCGGTCTCTTTAGACTATAATTTTGCATTCAGTTTGAAAGTTGTAGGAACCGAAACACCAAAAGTGAACATTTGGTTTGCATTGCTGAATATCTTTTCTTCTCTTTAAAAACAGGAGCTGGAGAAAGGCACTATAAAACCAAGAGCTTCCCTTTGCCATTTTTCTAGATATTGCTTAATAAATCTTCTGGGGAAAATAAAAAGTTTATTTCTCATTTTTAATTAACTATATCCTAATGTCAGTCCACTCAAATCATATGAAAGGAGGGGTGGGAATATATTTTTAAGTTCCCTATATTATTCTAGCAAAAATATTTTTTAGCAAATTTATCTGGAATGACCATAAAACACTGTGATGTTTAGTCTTATATAGCAACTTGACTGGATCTGGAATCAAGTAAGCCACTGGGTACACTCATGAGGAATTCTGGTGGGGCAGGAAAAATCCACACCAAATGTTGGCAACATCTGCCATTTGTGGCTTGCACATAAGGAAGCTCAGAAAAAAAAAAAAAGCTATTTGCTTTTTGTCTGTTTACTTTTGCATCTCACCAGCAAGTGCACCTACAACATTTGGGAATCTGTATCCTGTTGCTGCCGCTGCCACCGCCACCACTGCTGCCAGAATCAATTCTTTTACTGACATTAGAATCCAGCGTCTTTGAAACATCGATGTACCTTCAGAACAGTGATCCTAATCTGGGCCTAATGAGGTATCCAAACTTGAAAAATGAATAGCTTCTCCATTTTTCCATGTGAAGACAGTCATTATTGGACAAAGCAGATCACACTGTGTAAGCTAATGTAATAAATCTTTATTCAATGTGTAATTTTAGTGGGCCCATTTCTCTAAAGGAGTATAATTCAATATTCAATAATTACTTTTACTTTAAAAACAAAAAACAAGAGGCAGTATTGCTTTAATTATGTATCAGCCACAATGTCCATGTAACCAAGGCTTTGGTTCCCAAGAGTTGGATACCAGCCTGTGATATGGTTTGAAGCACTTCTAGCTAAAATGTTCTTGTTGGCAGAGCAAGCCTGGGATGATGCAATTCTTTACTGTCTGATTACATATGGGACTTCATGCTCTGACATATATTCCCATCAGACAAAGAGTGGCATAGAGCCTGTGTGGTGATGTTTAGACTCTGAGCCTTCACAATTCTGAGCTCAAAATCATCTTCCTTTGTAAGAATCCCTTACCTATAACTTCATCATACTGACCAAAAGCTGACATGTTGTTTCCCTTTCTTACTTAACATGCAAAATATTTATTTACTTGTTGCACGTCATTTGTAAAACCTAAACCCTCAAGATTTTAATTGGACTTCAAAGTTATTAAAATTTTAATTAGAGTTCAAAATTATATGGAATAAATTTATGTTTATAACATTGATACAAGTTTTATAGAAATGAAGATTGCATCAATATGTCTACAGCTCACAAATCCAAGGCAAGGTTTTAGTACTTGTGTGTGTCTGAACTGAGAGACTGAGAGGTTTTCAGCACTTACATATGACAAACATGGTAATAAGCATGTGTGATAGTCTGCTCAGGAGAGGCGGGCTGCACTGAGAACTCACCAGGCTTTCCTGGGTAGGTACATTATTTCAGGCTTGTTCTAATCACCTCTAAAAGACAACAGATGACTTTTTTTTTTCAAAATTAGTTTATCTTTATTATCATTGATTCTAAGGAAGTTAATGAATATTGTCTATGGTTTATTCACACTGTGAATTTGAAATTACATATATTATTATTGGGTTTTTGGATCTTTTTTTTTTTTTTTAAACGACTTTATTTTGCAAAACAAAGATAAATGTAAAGATTTTAAATATTTTTTGCTTAAAATTATACATTTTTGTCAGTACTGTTTTTTCAGACATTAAAATAAATTTTACATAAAACCATGTGAATATGTTTTTTAGTCAGTACTTGATTTTTTTCAAGGGCTTGACAGTATGCATTGAAAACGTACTAGTTGCAATAAGCGTAAAGTACATGCAAAACAAAACGCAACATGGAAATAGTCAAAGTCTTCTTGTTTTGTGAATATATGTATATTTTTTGTTTTCTTTATTTCTTGGACTTCATACAGTCTGAGAGTTGTTTCTGGGGGAGTGCAAGCCTCTGGGGTTAGCATCCCACTATCAGTGACTGCATATTATGTCTGTTCTTTTGTGACTGGGTTATCTCACTCAGGATGATCTTCTCTAGATGCAGCCATTTTCTTAAGAATTTGGTTAAGTCATTGTTTCTGGTGGCTGAGTAGTATTCCATTGTGTATATGTACCACAATTTTTGTATCCATTCGTCTTCTGAAGGACATCTGGGTTCCTTCCAGCTTCTGGCTATTATAAATAGAGCTGCTATGAACATTGTGGTGCATATATCTTTGTTGTGTATTAAAGTGTCTCTGGGGTATATGCCCAGAAGTGGAATAGCTGGGTCTTCAGGTAGTACTATATCCAATTTTCTGAGGTATCGCCAGACAGATTTCCAGAGTGGTTGTATTAGCTTGCAACCCCACCAACAGTGGAGAAGTGTTCCTCTTTCTCCGCAGCCTCGCCAGCATCTGCTGTCATCTGAGTTTTGGATCTTGGCCAATCTGACTGGTGTGAGGTGGAATCTTAGGGTTGTTTTGATTTGCATTTCCCTGATGGCTAAGGATGTGGAGCACTTCCTCAGATGTTTTTCCGCCATTCGGTGTTCCTCAAATAAAAATGATTTGTTTAGCTCTGTACCCCATTTTTTAATAGGGTTATTTGATTCTCTGGTGTCTAGCTTTTTGAGTTCCTTGTACACCTTGGATATTAGGCCTCTATCTGATGTGGTGTTGGTAAAGATCTTTTCCCATTCTGTTGGTTGCCGTTTTGTTTTCTTGACGATGTCCTTAGCCTTACAGAAACTTTGCAATCTCATTAAGTCCCATTTGTTAATCTTTGACCTTAGAGCTTGAGCCATTGGTGACAACAGATGACTTAATAGGCAAGTTTGAAGCTCAAGTGTAGACTCTCAGTATCCTGGAGAGTCTGTAATAAGACAATGTTATACGTTGAGGCTAACCTTGAATTTGTTGTTGTTGTTGTTGTTAACTATTTTCCTTGAACTACAGTTTCTGCCCTCTTTACAGTAAATCGAACACAGGTGCCACTTAGTAAGGGAGGAAAAATAAGCCATCATCCCTTAGACTTATATTTCACCTCTTTCTAGAGTGCCTATTTAAACAGAGGTATTGAGGAGTACCAGTAAGAAAGAGAGGACCAGATCCATAACTAAGAACATGAATTATCAACCAACAAGACATTTATTCATGCAGGAGTATTGAAAATGATACCTTATAGCATTTGTCATATGCTCTATTTTGAAATTCTGTTCTTTTCCATTGTAAATTTGGTTTTATTCAACTTGACTCACTGGATTGCTTCATTAGCTCTATTCTCAGAAATCATAAAGGACACTGTGCCAGTTGTTGCCAATAATACTTTGTTTAGCCAGGACAGAATTTATTACCTGAAAATAAAATTGAAAACAATAGCAAACTGGCTTTTAAGTGCCTAATTGGGCACTAAACTCTAAGATGCTCATTTTTTCTTATTTTGTTGTTATTTTCTTTAAAGAACACCTCTTGTTTTTTTAATATTTGGATATTTTTAATATTTATCTAAAAAGAAACAGGTTATAAGCACAATGTAAACCACTCTCTGAGTATCAAAGTCAAAGTTCATTAAATGTTTTGTGTGAGACTAAACAAAATCACTAGACAGCTCAATCCCAACCTGCTCATTTTCTACTTGATGCGGAACTCAGATTTATAGCCTTAGAAATGTAAAGAAATCAAACTAAAAGACTGCACTAACCAAAATGGATTGATAAATAAATTTTAAAAAATATGACACTGGTTTTCACTGCAGACTTGTGACAGAGAAAAAGAAACAGAGCGCTGGTTATCTCAGGTCAAATTGACACAAACCGAGACATAACCGAGAAGAAGGAATCCTGATTCATGGTTTGCCCCCATCACGTTTGTTCTCTGGACTGTTTTCTCTATGAATGGTTGATGTGGGTGGTCCCATTCCAGAGGAGGGGAGCTTGGGCTATTTAAACGAGGTAGTTGAGCAGGTGAAGGAAAGCAAGCCAGTATGAAGTGTTTCTCCGTGGTCTCTTATTTGGTTCTTGACACCAGGCCTTGAAGTTCTGCCCTGGTTTCCCTCAACACTGTACTGTAATACAGAAGTGTAAGACAAATAAATCCTTTACTTCTTAAGTTACTATAGTTTTACTATAGTAAACAACCTAGGGCAACAATAATTATAATGTAACATAAATATATCTTTTATATTTAAAAGATAGTCCTGTAATACTTATTTAATAATTTTGAGAATATGTTAAGTATGTTTATATGTAAAAAATGGATATTTAAAAGGTAATAAAATTTTATAAAATGTTTTACATGTAAATATGTTAAGATATGTTACAGTTTTCTAAATGAGACAAAATAATTACTAGGTATGTCAGTACCTATAACATGAGTATTAAATCTCCTCTCTGAATCATGAACTGCAAAAAGAAGCAAAGGAGTGGTTTACTTCTCATTTAAATGTGTCATAAACTAATATCATCACTTGGTGGTTATTCTTGGCAGAGATCACTTAAAGATGAAGATTTGTAAACTCAAAAACCAAAAGAGTCTGCTTTTAGGTTTTCATATTCTAGAGTTTGTGTATGGGTTCACCAAGACATGGACTGAAATGTTTATAGCATCAGTACCTGTAATAATCCTAAATGCAAAGTAATTCAAAGTTATAAGCATAATATGATAGATAAAGATTTGATAAAATCATATAATAAAATACCATACAATAGTAAAGACTGATGAAGTAGTGTGGATGAAATCAAACAATTGAGTATGAAAAAATGGGCCAAAGGCATCCCTGCTACAATAACTCATAACAGAGTGTATCCTTAGCACAGAAGAGTGGACACTTGAGAGAAGGAAAGCATGAATGTAATGAGAACACAGGGCATATGTTCCAATGAAATCACTTCTTTAATTAGGTGCCAGGCACACAGATGAGTTTACTCTCTGGAAATATTTTACAAGGAAATTTACACATATAAGTATGTTTACTTAAATAAAATTTATATAACAATGTTCCTTCTTAAAGGTAATCATATGCCCTAAGGCTAGTAGAATATAGATCACTTGCAATGTGCCAACTATAAGAATAAAACTATATTTTTTTTTTTTGCTTAGCCAAAGAAAACTTTTGAATTATACAACTTGATAACTACTTCCATTAATAAGCATTAGGACCTAGCGCGTTTCTTTGATATTGTTACCACACATACAAAACTGCATGCAGCCAGTTGCTATGCAATGGATGTTTATCTCTACCCTGGTCAGCTGCTCTATTCATTCATTCATTGCTCATTACCAAGTAGCCTTCCCATACAGATTATATTGATCCTAGACGAAATTTTCCAATAATTGTCTGGAAGAAAAATACATATGGCAAAATTACATTTCTTTATCATCTGCTGGAGAATTATCGTGGTTAATATGAAGCACATTGTGCCTAGCAGTACATTCATCATTTCCACAGCTGAAATCATATGACTTTTAGGTATATGATGAACTTACACATTACTTGTGCCCCACATGCTTGGCACACACTGGTGAGATACACACTGTGAAATGATTATCATATAGCTGACACTTAATCTAGGGCTAATAATATAAGGCTTAAACAAAAATGCTGACCATTCTGTTATTAATGAGACTCAGCTGAGCCAGAAACTACAGAACAAAATTTAAAATGTGAAGTAAATATACACAGCTTACTTAGCTGGTCAACAAAAACACAAAGAAAAAATGGGCTCTGTGTTGGAGTTTCACAGGACAGATTACTGTTGAGTTTTAAAAACTGTGGTTAAAAAATATGTTGAGGGTGAGCAACTGAAAGAGTTTGAGGAGGATCTCAGCCATTGAGAATGCTACACTAATGAGTGTACGTCTTATATCTTTCTCGTCCCTCTGATAATAAATATTTAAGTGTGATTCCAAAATTCTATGAAAACATGCCAACTAAATTCCAGATGACCACAAAATTGTGAGATAATTTTCAGTGGTCAAGTGATAAGAATGAGTTTCTATTAGTAGGCAAGAAGTAACTAACACACAAACCGTATTGTGTCCGGAGATAAAAAATAATATCTTAAAAGGGAGTGAGTGGTCTAAGATCACGTGACTAAGTAAAGGTAAACTAGAATTTAAATGCATTCTGACTTTTCAGGGTTATTTATGTTATCTAGAATTGTATTTTAGAAATAAAGCATTATTATGGAAGATGCTTTGGAGTGAAATTATCAGAGTGGGTAGTGTGCTCTATCACAGAAAAATGGAAAGGAGATGGTAGAAGAAAATTCATAGTATAGCTGTTAAATGTCAGTGTAGAAGTTTAATGATTCTAATAAAATAGATTTACAACATGAGGAAGTCAAGTCTCTAATATTATCTCAACTCCCCACCCCTAAGATAAAGAAAGCATTTAGGATCAAATGACTGAGAGTTGCCTCAAGACATCTTATGTACTAGCTGTTTGTCATTTGATTGGTAATTTCATCACAGTGGCCTTTATCTGTAAGGGGACATGAAATGAAATAGAGAAACATTAAATACCTACCATGTTATACACACTAAGCCTTATCGCACCAATGTTTTAATAAAGAGTGGGCCAGATCGCCTTTACACAAACAGGGTAGCAATTTTAATGTCTCTCTCACAAGAGCAGTTAGATGACGGTATCTGATTTTTAAAAATTACCTATCTCGTTTAGAAGAGAAATTGTTAGACTCTTGGACAGAGTCTACATATACTGGTGGGAGCAGTGAGAATATCAAACATCATCATTGACCACTCTTATAGTAACAAACAATGGAAACTATCTTAGAAACCAGCAGCATTAGGGAAATAGTTCATGTGAAGGCTGTCCTCGGCTTCTTTCTCTAAACTCTTGTCTCATTGACCTTTCCAAACAATTCTGTTGTTGTTTTTGTTGTTGTTCTTGTTCTTTTGAAAAATTTTGGATCCTTGTGTCCTTTCTCTCACCTCTTCCCAATTCCATATTTTCTTTCATTTTCTTTAGAAAACAGAGGTGAAAAAATTGCAAAAATCAGAATTTAAAGGAATAAAAGGCATGAGAAACACACACCAATAAAACTGAATTAGAAACTATAATATACAAGCAAAAGACTGTTATGGAAAAAATTCTAAACAGCACAAAATAAGACAAAATATCTCCAAAATTACTTCTGTTTTGATTTTGTGTTGGCCATGGGGCCTGTCCTTGGCTATGGTTTGTGCCAGCAAGACCCCATTGATAACTAATTTTTCTTTTCTAATGGTTGTCCATTTACAATAGCTCCTTGGTTGGGGAAGGGAACACAAATCTACTTTCCCCCTCTCAGTGCTGGGACACCTTATGGTTTACATGTGAACAAGACCTGTGCATGCAACCAGGGTTGCTATGAATTTACGTGTGGCAGTCCTGTTACATCTGAAAGACACTGTTTCTTTAGTGGCTTCCATCTTCTCTAGCTCTTATATTCTTTCTGCTTCCTTTTCTGCATGGTTTCCTGAGTCCCAAAGGAAAAGAGTTTGACAAACACATCCCATATAGAAATTAGTGTTTCAAAGTCTCTCATTCTCTGCATATTGTCCAGTTGTGGATCTTTATATAGCCTCAGGAGGAAGCTTCTCCTATGATGGTTCAGGGAGAAACTGATATATCTTCACAGAACAGTGCCATTAAGAGTCATTTTATTTTAAAACAATACCTTTAGTAGAACAATGGTACTGGTTTTTCCCAAGATCCATGGCCTATTTAGTGTCAGACTAAGCAGTGTATATAGTATGAGTTTTAACTTATGGAATGGGCTTCAAATCCAATAAGATAGTAGTTGGCTACTCACTCAATATTTGTGCCACTACTGCACAAGCATGTTTTTGCAGATACCAATCAAAGATCTGAGATCATAGAACATCGATCACAGGGGCTTATAGCATGGTTGGTGGTTACATTCCTCCTCTGGTAGTGTGCACAGTATATTCTAGTACCAGAGGATCTTCCAGACAGAGAAATCTTGTATATCAAAAGGTTTATGAAATTTGGTGTTTACATTTCTCTTCTGGAGACATGCAGAGCACCTTTCTGTTCCAAATACACTAAAAGTAGGGGTGAAGCCTCTAGTTAGGCACCAGTTCAACTTCTCTATGATAAATTACATATGTGTTTCAGCAATAGAACCTTGCCATTAGTTTTTGGAGAGCAACCAATGGCCTTGGCAAAAGCCTGAGCTGCTTCAGGTTTTCCATAATGTCTCTTTGGACAATCATTCAATTAGATATAACCCATTCCTGGAACTGAAGATTTCATTTGGCAGCAAGAAATGCTAAGCTGGGGCATTTCTTGACTCTATTTAGAACTTTTGCATATGTGTGTGTGTGTGTGTGTGTGTGTGTGTGTGTGTGTGTGTGATATAAGTATATATATGAGATAGATTTAACTTTTATATATATAAATAACTAAATATATATTTAAGAAACTTACACTGTAGTAGGTTTTAAAATGACACATCAAATGACCTTTAGCGTTCTTTGTCCCCTGTCAAATCCTCCATTAACCACCTCTTCCCATATTCTCTCAGTTGAACTTTCCTATGCCAGTCTTAGTCCTGTCACTTCATATCTAGTCTACCTTTTTCTTCCTCGTAACATCTTTACTTTTCTTCTGATCTCTTATCCTATACCTAACCTTTGTGGTTACATAAATTCTACCGTGCCTTTTGAAGGCTTCAAAGCTAATATCTACATATAAAAAATATATACCATATTTTTCTTTTTGTCTCTGTTATTTTCATTCAGGAAATTTCCTAACTCCATTTAATTACCTACAAGTTTTATGATTTAAAACACTGAATTATATTCCATTGTATAAATATAACATAGTGCTTTCAATCATTTGTTAGTTACATTTTGGGCCTTTCTATATCTGCTTACTATGAATATGACAGAATTGAACATGGATACGCAAGTGTTTGTAGTGTAGAATGTGGAGTCCTTTGAGTGTATGTCCAAGCATTGGATTTGAGATAAGTCCTCCCATTTTTATAAGAAACTATCACACTGGTTTCCATAGTGGGCATACATGTTGGTAGTCCCACCAACAATGGATGAGTGTTCCTCTTACTCCATATCCTCTCCAGCATGAGCTGTCATGTGTATTATTGATCTTAACCATTCTGACAGGTGTAAAATAAAATCGCATAGTAGTTTTCTTTTGTATTTCCTTAATGACCAAGAATTCTGAACATCTAAGTGTTTCTTGGCTATTTATGTTTCATCATCTGAAGGATGGTATACTTTGCTTTTGCCATACAGTAGCTTTTTAGTTTCATAAGTTTCACTTTATTAATTATTATTCTGTTAACCTGTGTCATGCTCAGAAAGTATTTTCCTGTATCACTGAATTCAAGATTATTCTCTAAGTTCTGTTTGTATCAGATTCAGATTATTAACAATCTTTTTAAAGACCTTTTTATTCTAACTCAACAGTTAAACTATTGTTATTTTATTATGCTTACATTGTTTCTATGTTAAGAAACGTATTAAATAAACATCTACATGACATAAATGTTTAAACCAACAAATAACTACAATATTCCTTTTGAAGTATATTCTGGAATATAAATCCATTCAAGTAATATAAACACGTGAAAGGAAACCAATATCTCAAACTACCTAGCCTAGCAGTTATAAAACAATGCCACTGAAATGTGTTAGACATATCTCTTCTGGGTCATATTTAAATGTTTTTTAAGTCAAATAAAAAAGAACACCACAGAATAATAAAATAATAATGATATTAACAGTAGCATATTTTATAGACAGCATCTATTTTCATTAATCATGAACTTTTTATGATTTTCAAATGTAATATGATCAGCAAACTCTAAATGCTGCATTGCAATTTTGTTGTGAAGAAAAAAAACAATCACTACTTCCATAAATTTTTCAAATTAGTGCTGTAGACAGTTTCATTCAAATGCAGAGAATCTAAGACATAGATTGTAATTTCAGGAAGGTGAAATTTTTTAAGTAGAATCATTGTTTATATGACATGCATGTTCATGTGCACCACAAATGAGCTAAAGCAAAAGATTTTGACCTAAACTATCCACTGAAAGTGTGGGGTGCAAACTTCTGTGGTCTTTTTGGTGATATATTGATATTTTTTGATATGCTATCCCTTCACCATGCCCTGCTCCCATCCCCCCTCCCCCTCCATAGTCTTCACAAAGGTGCACTCTCTCCTGATCACTCTCGCCACCCCATTGCCATTGCATTCCCCTACATTGGGAAAACCTGCCCTCTCTGGAACAAAGCCTCTTCTCACATTCATTACAGACACTGCTATCTTTAGCTACATATGCAACTGGATCAATAGGTCTCTGAAAGTGAGTACAAAGTTGGTGTTTTACTCCATGGGAGTTTTGGAGGGTTTGGTTGGTTGATAATGTTGTTATCTTTCCATGAGGTTGCAATACCTTTCAGCTCCTTAGATCCTTTATTTAGCAACCTCATTGGGATTCCTTGAGTTCAAACCGATGGTTAGCTGCAAGCATGCTCAGCTGTACTATATGACTCTAGCATTGTCCCTGAGGGGACATCTTTGTCTGGTTTCTGCCAGTAAGTATTTTTTGGGGGATCAACTATAGTGCTTGGATTATGTGACTGCATATATGGTGGATCCACAGGTGAGGCACCTTCTGAGTGATCTTTTCTTCAATTCCAGTTTCTTTGTTTGACCTTGAATTTTCTCCCATGAGAGTTTTGTTCAGTTTCTAATAAGGAATGAGGCATCCCCATTTTGGCCTTCCTTCTTTTTGAGCTTCATAATGTCCGTGAATTGTTTCTTTGGTATTGGGTATTGAGAGCTTTCTATTTCTAATAGCAAGACAGAATTTATGTTTATAAACCAAGTACATTTGTTTGAAAGTCAAATGCATAACACACTTTAAGAACAGTAGGACCAAGATTTGTTATATCAAATAATCTTCTTCTGCATAATGACAGATTTTATTGTATCTTAACCATGAGATAAGGGTGACACATCACTATAACATATCCTAACTTTTTATATGACATAGCCAAACATATTTTTTATAAAATAATAAGTGGCCACTACTAAGAAGTATAGCAATCACAGTATTACTGATGAGTTGTTCTGTATAACATGAAAACATAAATGTTTGTATGTATAAATTAGAAATATGTTTTCCCTCTTTGGAGAGAATCAATTTTGGTATGCATACTATTTTTGCACACTGCATATTTTCCATTATAGGATATACAGAATTACCTCTAAAATATGAATACATACTTTTAGAAAAGAAACAATTTACTTATAACCACCTCTAGAAAACAATGTTAATACATGCTATCTATTCTTTCCCATCAGAACTGTCATACTAACTTAGAGCTAACCAGCCTTCCACTGCACCTCAGGATTATCTAAGTATCCTTAAGTAAGGCATTGCCATAAGCTCTGAGCCAAAGATTCTTTTATTTCCATTCATTTATAACACAGAATATCATATTCAGGTAAGGTTTTCTTAATATTTGAAAATGATTATACATACTGTTTTGAGAATTAAATCATTTCATGATTTTATGTCAATTTGTGCTGTTGTACATAACAAATTTTATTGAAATGTGGGATAATAGTAAGATCCTGAAAAGGAATACAAAATTTTTTAATCCTTCGTATGAATCTGTTAAATGTATTGAGTATTGAATTTCTAAGTCAAAAATAATTTAAGGTTTGACGTCTTTTTATATTTGTGCTACCACTACAGTCCAAAATTTAATTATTGTAAGTGGAGGGTAATAAATATCAAAAGATACATATCATCACTTAGTTTGAGATGGGAGTTCTGCATTTTTTATTTCTCACATGCAATGTTTATTTGTCATTGAATAAGGTTGTTCATTTTATGCAACTACAAGCCAAATAGTTTGTAGTAATTACTTTACTTAAAAATAGAAATTGCATGCCTTTCTCATTCCTTCTATGAAGTAATCATAAAAACTGGACAGTTTTGTGACCTTGGAGGTCTGTTATAAAATCCCTGGATATAGGACACATTCATGTATCAACTTAAGTGACAATGCAGTGTCCCTTCTGTGGACTGAGTCACATGATATCTGTTTAACCTATTATCATATGGCTGAGGATACATCTTTTTTGGCATTCATTGTGTGGAAGTTCAAATTAGCCTCATGAGAATAATGCTAAGAAAACACTTCTTGTCTGTGTGCCTGGTGACAAACATGAATGCTGACTAAAGAAGCAGCAAACACACAGGTGACAATATTATTGATTGTAAAAGCTGCTATCAGTAGAACAATTCTAGAGAGATCTCCTTTCAGATCTTAAGAAAATATCACATAGCCACACAAAAAAACTAGTACTGTCACAAAATAATGGGGAGGTTAATAGAACAAAACACACAGACTCAAACATGAGAACATGTAACTTCACTGACAAAATTACCAAAAACATGTGGTAGAAAAAAACAATAACCATCTTCCAACAATGGTACTGGTGGTCCATATACAGAAGAAGGAAATTAGACCTATATCTCTCAGATAACACAAAATAACTCCAAATAGATCAAAGACCTACATATGAAACCTGGAGCTGCTACAAGAAAACATAGGAAGTACCCTACATAATATAGGTACAAGAAAGAACTTTATGGATAAAACTGTATTTGACCAAAAATTAAGGCCAACAATTAAAAGGTGAGATTTTATAAAAATAAAAAGATCCCACACAACTAAAATAGCAATAATTGACTGAAAAGGAAACTCACAGAATAGGACAGAATCTTTCACATCCACAATTCTGAAAAAGGAGTTGTATCCAGAATGTAAAAGGAACTCCAAGAAAAAAAAATGAGGCTAATAAAGCAAACAGCCTATTCAAAAATATGAGCCCGGGGCCCAAATAGAGAGTTATTAATAGCTAACAAATATGTAAAATATGTGCATTGTCATTACCAAGTAGAGAAATGCAAACCAAAACAACTTTACAATTTCATATTACTCAACTTCAAATGGCAAAAATCAACAAAATAAGCAAGTACAAATGCTGAAAATGATAAGGAAATGGAAACCCTTATTCATCATTGGTTGAACTGCAAACTGGTTTAGCCACTCTGGTGTCAGTGTGGAGAATTCTCAAAGCTAAAAAATGAATCTACCCTATGTCCAGCTCTACCACTTTTAGACATACACCCAAAGGATTAAATAATCAATATTACACAGATATTTACTTGATCATATTCATTGCTACTCTAATCACTATAGATAGAAACTGGAAGGGGAGACTACATGTTTTTCAGTTGACAAAGAAATAGTAAGAATGTAGTACAGATGGCCTATAGAATACTAGTTGATGGTAAATGAAACTGAAATCATGAGCCTCACAGGTAAATGAATGGATATAGAAAAGATCTTATTAAGAGAGGTTACCAACTTCCCTCAAAATGACAGATATTGCATGTTCTCATTTATGGGGGCTCCTAAGTTTCAAATCTTCAGAAGTGAATAAATATCCTAAAGTGACTGCAGATACCAATAAATTATAAGCGGACTCTAGGGTTGGGAGATTGGGGTAGCCACTGAGCTGGGAATAGCTGAGGACAATGGATCTGAAGTGAAAATGAAAGAAGCAAGGTGGCTTGAACTAATTCGCAGGGAGATAAATACACAAGAAAGGGGAATAAGGATAAAATAACAATCAGGATGTCTTTAAAATTCATAAGGAATCGTACTATTAATTATCTACCCAAAATTATCTACAAGGCACATAAGTTGGTACAAAAATATACATATATGTTATATGGAATTTTCTCATCTGGGAGGGCAAATTCCTAGATTTTTTTCCACGAGCTAAAGATCATCTAGCAAAACATCAACACCAGAAATTAGTTTTTCCCTTTTAAGAAACATGAAATACTTGTTTCAGTTGCATTATATTTCTTAAGTATAATGAACCCTTTCAAGGATAGCCACAATATAAGGTATTAAATCAAGAAAACATTCATCTTACAATATTCTTCAATAGTTTTAAACAAAATTTGATTTGATTCACATATCGAAACAAACTTTCTCTACAAACAAAAAAATTAAAAATTAAAAACAGTTATAACATAACAGCAGTTATTATAAAGACTGGTTTTACTACTTACCACACAGAAAGGCTAAAGAAATGAGAGACTGTGAAGTTACCCATAATTCTACCCTGTATGGCACAAGCATACATGTCGATCCAAGGCTATCAGAATAGCATGCTGGGTTTTATTATAGGTTTGAAAAATAAATCACTTTAAAATGGCTGCTTCTGCCTTATTAAAGGTCTTTCAAACATGTTTTCTCATGAGGAGATAGTCCCAGCCTTAACTGGACATATTTTTATGATCACAGCATAACTGCCTCACATTCTTTGAAAATAAAATATTTTATGGCACAAGTTTTCGTTCTTTATTTTTTATCCTCCAACAGTCAATTCTTGCACTTTAAAAAATTCTTAATTTGTCCCCATACCCTCTAAAGATCTATCTTTGAAATCATTCTTTAGCCTTAATTGTTTTTTAAAACAGAAGACACCGGAAATTTCTTTCTAACATTATGTTTCAAGTTATTTTTCAAAGTTTTTCTTTGAAACAATAAGTGTCATTTAAAAATTCTGTTTCTTAGCAATTCTGTCTGTCCCTTGTGTAATTCTGATGAAAGCCTTATTCTAATTTAAAATATGAGAAAACTCAAATGGAATTTCACTGCTATTCTGTTCTCTCATATTTTGCAACCCTAAAAATACACAAGTATAATTCTAAACAATGTTTTGCCTAATGGAGCCTTTCTCAAATATAAATCTGAAAGGAACCAAGCTAATTACTACTTCTATGATAACTTCTCTCTTGTTTCACTTTAGATATTTACCACGGGGAATGAGAAAAGTAGTGACTGCCTTTTTTGGGGGAAGCTGCCAGAACCCTAGGAAACAGGAGAATGTAGATTCTACTACCCAGGTTTGCTGTGACATGCAGAAAGTGTCCGTGCAATCTGCAGGGGTGAATTGAGGTTAGCCTTGCCATGATCTTACCTGCTGCAGAAACCAGCTTCACTGTGAACGCTTATTTCAAATCACAGGTCTTAGTTCTTGCTGTCCACTTGATCCAGACGGATTGAGACTTACAATCTATAATTTCCCCCTTTTATTAAAATGGATTTTTTCTCATATAGCATATACTCATCATTTTCTTCCTACTTCTTCTGTTTCCTTCCCACATCTCCTTCTATCTTGATGCACCCCTTTCTGTCCCTCATTAGAAAACAAAGCTTCTAAAGAATAATAAAATAAGGCAAAATTAACACAAGGCATTGGGAGAAAAAAACAAACAGAATAAAAAAAAAGCAGTACAAGAAACAGATATAGACAGAGACTCACTTACTCACACACTCAGGAATCCCTTAAAAACACTAAACTGAAATCCATAATATATACCCAAGGGAAAAATATGGTCAATAGATAAATATATAAAACATGTTCAATTTTAAGCACATATATTACTTTATTGAAAATTGAGACAAACAAGCAATTAATTTGAGGGTATAAATAAATTTAATATATATTAAATGCTCAAATGCTACTGGGGCACAACAAATTTTCTAAAAGTTGTATCAAAGAAATATCAAAATCTCAACACTACTAAAATATATAAAATATATTCAATAACTTGATTTTAAATGATTATTATTAAATTTGGTCTAGCATAAGTTATTATGTTTTGAATTAGTATTGCTTTGATTGATTAGTTATAATTTTGTACCATTAGTAATAAATGACAAGATAATTTCTTAAAAAGCTTTGACACAACTTTATGAAACAAATATCCTGCAATGATATAATTGAGATTATTTTCGTTGGCCATCTGCAACTAGACAAGCAGCCTACCCTTAATAGTGTTTTTCCCCAGTGAGACACCCTTGGATAATCTTTCATTTACAAGTGTTTATCAATTGGAAAAAAACTCCTGGGTTATGGATGGGCACATATGTATACTTTTTATTTCATTTCTACAAACCTATCTGGTATAGATTTTTGCTGAGAATTTCTTTAGGTGCTTCACAAAACATTCTAAATTCCTCCATTGAGAAGTATTTGTTTAGCAATGTATCCCATTTTTATTACGACTATTAGATTCTCTAGAGTCTAATTTCTTGACTTCATTGTATATCTTGAATACTAGCCCCCTATCAGATGTAGAATAGGTTAGGATCATTTCCCAATCTGTTGGTTGCTGTTTTCTCTTTTAACAGTGTCCTTTGCCTTACAGAAGCTTTCTGATTTTATGAGGTCCCATTTGTCAGTCTTAGAACTTAAACCATTGGTGTTCTGTTCAGGAAATTTTCTCCTGTGCCTATGAGTTCAAAGCCCTTCCTTAATTTCTGTTCTATTAGTTTCAGTGTATCTGGTTTTATGAGGAGGTCTTTGATCCAACTGGAGTACAAGGAGAAAAGAAGGAATCAATATACATTCTTCTGCATGCTGACTGCCAGTTTAACCAGCACCATTTGTTGTAGAGGCTGTCTTTTTTTTATTCAATATTTTAGCTTCTTTGTCATAGATCAAAGGACCATAGGTGTGGGGGTTCATTTCTGAACCTTCAATTCTATTCCATTGATCTACCTGCCTTTTATTACAATTGATCTGTAATACAGCTTGAGGTCCAACATGGTGACTCCCCTGGAAGGTTTTGTATTGTTGTGAATAATTTTTGCTATTCTAGGTTTTTTATTATTCCAACTGAATTTGCAAATTGCTCTAACTCTATGAAGAATTGAGTTGGAATTCTGAAGGAGATTTCACTGAATCTATAGATTGCTTTTGGCAAAATGGTCATTTTTACTATGTTGATCCTGCCAATCCCTGAGCCTGGACGATCTTACCACCTTCTGAAGTCTTCTTCAATTTCCTTCTTTAAAGACTTAAAATTCTTGTCATACAGATCCTTCACTTGCTTGATTCAGATCACCACAAGGTATATTATATTCTTTGTGACTATTGCAAAGGGTGTTAGTTCTCTAATTTCTGTCACACCCTGTTTATTCTTTGAGTAGAAGAAGGTTACTGATTTGTTTGAGTTAATTTTATATCCAGCCACTTTGATAAATTATTTTCTCAGCTGTATGATTCTCTGGCTAATTTTTTCAGGTCACTTAAGTATACCATCATACCATCTGCAAGTAGTGATATTTTTGGCTTCTTTCTTTCCAATTTGTATCCCTTTGATCTAATTTGCTGTGTGATTGTCCTGCCAATAATTCCAATACCATATTGATTAGGTAGGGGGAGAGTGTGCAGCCTTGTCTAGTCCCTGATTTTAGTGGGATGGCTTAAAATTTCTCACCATTTAGTTTTATGTTGGCTACTGGTTTGAAGTATATTACTTTTACTACGATAAATATGGTCTTGAATTCCTTATTTTTCTAAGACTTTTAACATGAAGTAATGTTGAATTATGTCTAATGCTTTCTCAGCATCTACAGAGATGATCATGTGGGTTTTTTTTTCTTTGAATTTGTTTATATAGTGGATGACATGATGAATATTGGTATCCTGAGCCATTCCAGCATACCTGGAATAAAGCCTTTTTCATCATGGTGAATGTTTGTTTTTACATGTTCTTGGATTCAGTTTGCAATAATTGTATTGAGTACTTTTGCTTCAGTAGTCAAGAAGGATATTTGTCTAAAGTTCTCTTTCTCTGTAGGATATTTGTGTGGTTTAGAAATGAGCGTAATTGTGGTTTGAAGAATGAGTTGGGTAGTATACTTCCTGTTTCTATTTTGTGGAATAGTTTGGAGAGTTTTGGTATTGTATGAAGTTCTGATAGAATTCTGCACTAAACCCATCTGTCTCTGGGTGTTATTTGGTTGGGAGGCTTTTGATAATTGCTTCTATTTTTTTAGGGGTTGTAGGGCTGTTTAGATGGTATATATAATCCTGATTTAATTTTGGTTCCTGCTATCTGTCTTGAAAATTTCCCATTTCCTGTAGATTTTCCAATTTTGTTGAGTATATGCTTTTGTAGTAGGACCTAATGATTTCTTGAATTTCTTCAGTTTCTTTTATTATGTCTCTCTTTTCATTTCTGAATTTGTTTATTTGGATACTCTCTCTGTGCCCTCTAGTTATTTTTGCTAAAGGTTTATCTGGTGCTATAAATAATAAATGTATGGCTTATCTTTTTACTGGCCCCTTCGGTCCTATTACGCAAATGCCTCTCTAGTATGGACCCGAGCTCATGGACTCTGTCATTCGGTACACAAGCCAACCTTTCCTGGTGATTCCTTTCCCAGGAATTTCACTCTGCCTGCCCTGGTACTTCTGTACTGCATGGATATAATCATCCTGCCCCCCCCCCCACCACCACCTCACAAAAACCTTACTCCAAGGCTGGGTAGCTTTTCATTGTAAGTTTATTTATAAATTCCCAATCAAAATCCCTCTACACAATAAGATTAAACACAGTAGGCAAAGATAACTGTGTTTAATAAAAAAAAAAAAGTGCCCTTCTAGAAGGGATAAAAAAACCTATACAATCCTTTAAGAATATTCATATCTACCTAGTGCAAATTACTGCCACCACAGTGTCGGTCTGCTTTCTCCAGCTCCATCTTGATCTCCCCTTTTTCTCCACCCTGTCTTTAATTTCTCTACTTTGCCGCCTCCCTCCCCAAGTCCAATTATATATCACTTTAACGCCAATCTATATTTATCAATCTTATTGAATTTCTCAAAGAACCAACTCCTGATTTTGTTGATTCTTTAAATAGTTCTTTTTGTTTCTATTTGGTTGATTTCAACCCTGAGTTTGATTATTTCCAGTAGTCTAATCCTCTCCTGTGTATCTGTTTCTTTTTGTTCTAGAGCTTTCAGGTGTGCTGGCAAGCTGTTATTGTATGCTCTCTTCAGTTATGTTTTGGATGTGCTCAGAGGTATGAGTTTCCTCTTTGTACTGCTTTCATTGTATCCCATAAGTTTGGGTATGTTGTGCCTTCATTTTCGTTACATTCTAAAAAGTCTTTAATTTCTTTATATCTTCCTTGACCAATCTATTGTTGAGTAAAGCATAGTTCAGCTTCCATGTGCATATGAGATTTTTGTTGTTTTTTGTTGTTATTTAAGACCAGTCTTAGTCCATAGTTATATGATAGGATGCAATGGGATTATTTCAATGTTCTTGTATTTGTTGAGGCCTATTTTTTGACCAAATATATGGTTACTTTTGGAAAAGGTTCTTTGAAGTACTGAGAAGATGGTATATTTTTTTTTTGTTTTAGAATGAAATATTGTATAAATGTCTGTTAAATCCAGTTGGTTCATAACCTCTGTTAGTTTCACCTTGTCTCTGTTCAGTTTCCCATATAAAGGCAGACCGGTCAGAATTACACCAGACTTTTCAACAGATCTGATTGCCTTTATTTGTTACCTGTGCTTTTTCTCTTATAGCTTTTAGTATTCTTTCTTTGTTTTGAACTTTTGTTGTTTTGACTATTATGTGTGAGGAGAAAATTCTTTTCTGGCCCAATCTATTTGGAGTTCTGTAGTCTTCTTGTATGTCCGTGGTCATTTCTTTCTTTAGATTAAGGAAGTTTTCTTCCATAATGTTGTTAAAGATATTTACTGGGCCTTTTAGTTGGGACTCTTTGCTCTCTTCTACACCTGTTATCCTTAGGTTTGGTCTCCTCCTTGTATCCTGGATTTCCTGGATGTTTTGGGTTAGGAGCTTTCTGATTTTTGCATTTTATTTGACTGATGTGTCAATGTTTTCGATCATGTCTTCTGCCCCTGAGATTTTCTCTTCCACGTCTTATATTCTGTTAGTGATGCTTGTGTCTATGACTCCTGACCTCCTTCCTAGGTTTTCCATCTTAACGTTGTCTTCTTTTGTAATTTCATCATTGTTTCTATTTGTTTTCATTTCCTTCACCTGTTTGGTTGTGCTTTCCTGTAACTCTTTAATTTTTGTGCTTCCTCTCTAAGGGCTTCAACTTGTTTGCTTGTGTTCTCCTGACTTTACTTCTTTAAGTGTGTTATTTATGTGCTTCTTGAGGAATTCCATCATCATCAAGAAGTATGGTTTTATGTTTAAATCTCATCTTTCTGTTGAGTTGGAATACCCAGTATTTGCTTTGGCTAGAGAACTGGGTTCTGATGTTTCCAGGTTGTCTTAGTTTCTGTTTCTGAGATAATTGCATTTGCCTCTTGCCATCTTCTTAGCGGTGATGCTAGGTGATCTTGTTGTCTCTGACCAGAACTTGTCTCTCCTGAGGGTCTTTGGGCCTTTGGGCTTGGAAAGGAGATTGCCCCTGTGTGTTCATCTCTCCTGGTAGGGTGTGAGTTCTGATAGCAGTGGTAGGTTGTGAGTTCTGATAGCAGTGAGCCACCTCTGGGTTTGGTCCCAAACGGTTCGTTCCTAGGCAGCACCGAGCTACCTGTGCCCTGAGAATTCCCTTGGATCTCTCCATGAATAGTCACTGAGGAGAAAGCATGGACCCACCTGTGGGCTCAGAGGTGAGAACACTCCTGTGGCTCCTCCGGGTGCTCAGCAATCTGTGGGCAGGCTGCCAGTCTTGATGAAGGTGGGCCGGCTCTGGAGTTGGGCTGGCCAAATTTTTGTGCTTTTCAGGTTTGTAGCTTGGTTATCATTAATTTAACAGCTAATAGCCATATGCATATAACCAAATACTTGTGATATTTGTCTTTCTAGGTCTAGGCTACCACATTCAGGATGATTTTTTTTCTCTAGTTTCATCTATTTACTAGTGAATTTAACTCTTGTTAACAACTGGGTAATATTCCATTTCAAGAATGTTCCACATTTTCTTTGTTCATACATTTGCTGACAGACATCTAGATTGTTTCCAATTTCTAGCTATTATAAATAGATGATAAATGAACATTGCTGAGCAACTGCCTCTGTGGTATGATGAAGTATCCATTGGGTATATGTCCAGGAGAAGTATAGTTAAAATCTTGAGGTATATTAATTTCCATCTTCCTGAGGAACCACCACACTGAATTCATAGTGGTTGTACAAGTTGGCATACCCACCAGCAACAGATGAGTGTTCTATTGCTATCCACACCATAAAGATCAGGAGCTGTCATTTATTTTCTTGATCTTACCAATTTTGGGGGAAGCAAAATGAAATCTTAAGGTAGTTTTAATTTGCCTACTGCTTTTCTGTATCTCATGGCCTTCTGGTGACTCACTGTGTCTGTATGAATGACAAAGATTTTTATTCTTCCCAGAATTGAGAACAGAGTTTTATTTTCTTTGTTTCTTGACATAGAAAGTTTAACAATGTACCCCAACAGAAACTACTTAATGTAAGCCCTGCTCAGAATTTCTGAAGACAGTTTTAACTTTTGGTCAGAAATCAAGATTATTTTTCCTGGCAACTTAGCATCATTGAGCTATTTGTTTTCAATTAATAACAAATCATGTCTCCCCTAAAATGTTGGTAATCCAGAGGAAAAGAATCATCCTAAGTATTTCTGAAAGCAATCTGTTAATATTGTTTTACAAATATTATAACACTTTTGCTATTACTAATAAATAACATAATTTTAATTGCCTTGTCTTTTGTATAGAAATCATGCATTCATATTATTTTACTAGCCTGTGAGACAGATAGTAAAGTTATATAGAAAAATGATTTATGTACTCACCTGGTACCTAAATATAAAAGGATTCATTTGAGATTTAACTCAGTCACATGGCTTTTGGGTTTCCCCCTCAACCATCAAATCACACTTATCCATATTTATGAGGTTCATACATTAATTGAGGCAAGCATACAGTACATAATGAGCAAAGCATAAAATAATGATGAGCATAAAGTAAAAACCTTTATTCTGAAGCCATTTGTAAAATGTTCTGTAAATGTCTGTTGTGTCAATTCTGTCCGTGTTACAGTTTACCTCCACTGTTTCTCTATTTCTTTTTCCTTTCTGGATACTCTACACACTGGGAAAAAAAAACTTACTTGGGTTCTAAGTATTAGTGTGTAGGAACATTTCTTTTCAGGTATAAAATTTATAAAGTAGAATGCTATGGCACTAGGTGCACATAATTTTTGATTATTATATCCTCTATAATTCCTTAGTTGTTACATAATGCTCTTATTTGTCAATTTTCCTGGTTAATTTAAAACAAATATTTGAATACAAATGGCTTTGGAATGCAAATGGTTTTTATTCAGTTCCTCCACTTTCAGTATGTGGGCCTGTAAAACTTGTACCTTACAGAGAGCTCTTAGTTTTTTGGGCCTGTAAATTGCCATAAAGGTCAGATATTAAAACCTTGTTCACGTTTCCCTGTAGTACAATGAAGATGTAATGACTATATCTGCATACTGGAAGTTTGCCTTCAAATTCATAGTAGGACCCTGGGTCTGCCCTTTCCTTCCTTTCTCCCTGGCTTGCTTTCCTAATCAGGTGTTCATCACTATAGTATGCTGCCTTGTTCAAGGCCAAAACTCCAAATGATAGCCCATAGTTGTTTTGGATTTTTTTGTTCTTTTTGTTCTGTTATTTATCTTTGTGCTTCTTTGCTGGAAAGTTTAGATTCTTTTAACTTTCATTTTTAGCTCAATGGACTTCATAGTAACTTCCTGTGAGACTCCATTCTTCTCCTGAATAGAAGCCTTTGATTTCTCCAACTTTATTAGAGACTGTTAGGGGATTCCTTCTTGCCCACTCCTTGATACAAAAGACTCTTGTGGAAAGAGTTACACTCATCTAAGAAGATGGAATAGCACATTTTATATAGCTGTCCCTTCTTCAAAAGTATATCTTTATTCCCTGTGCTTGTTCTCTCCTTCTCCTTCATGTCGTTTGATCTCCAACACTCTATTGCAATATCTGTTGGCTTTCTGTTTGCTGTCCTATTTGGGGAAGAAAGCTCACTAGGCAGTTCTAGTGGATCACTTATGTGTTTGGAGTTGCCACTGCTTCGGTGTTCTATGGAAGATCATGCACATATTAAACAGGATCTCCCTCAGTATCTTAGGTTAATTCCCCAGCCCCATTTGTCACACTGACACAATGACTACATGTGTTTTTAACTTTTTACAAGAAAATAAAATGGAAGCTAAAGTTCAGTGAAATTGTAGAAATCACTTTAAAATAACAAAATACAGGTTTTTTTTTTTTTTCTTGGTACAACATGGCCCATTGTTCTTTTGTGGAAAACCACAGCATCTATTCTTTTCTTTTCATAAGGATTTCAACTTCCTCTGATAATTTCACCCCACATAACAATTCAGTGTAATGAGATATGATCAGAGTTTGTCCCTGTTGGGCTATTTGAAATTAAATGAATGCAAAGCCCTTTTCTTCTTAGTTTGATTGAACTTTTAAGAAACATTCTTCCCTTTCAACAGATGAGAACTGAATATTACCCATGAGGATAGCAGTCTCACCTGGCATGTGTCATTCCTCAATCATTAATAAAGATAAGTTACTCCCTCACTAGGCCTTTATGTGTGATAAAGCAACTGAACCCCTCAAGATGCCTTAGAGCCAATGATACAATTCAAGATGTCTTCTGTTAATATGTTGTATCTAAATATAAATTTATATTGGTCATGACCTCAAGTATAATTTATGTTCTAAACAAAATTCACCATAATATAGCTAAAATACAAAATCCTTTCATTTAAAGCCAGTTCATATTATATTTTGTATGTAGGAAAAAAGTTTACTTAAAATCATAATAAAAACTATGGTTATTGCTGGTATATTATGTACCATTTGGCATTACATTTTATTGTGGTCCATAATGTTTACTTTGGTAGAAGTAAAAACAGTCACACTTTAGTGCGCTCTCTCTCTCTCTCTCTCTCTCTCTCTCTCTCTCTCTCTCTCTCTCTCTCTCTCTTTCTCTATCTATCTATCTATCTTTCTCTCTCTCTCTCCCTTCCTCCCTCCCTCTTTCCCTCTCTTTCTCTCTTGGTATACATTTTGGGAATGTATTCTAGTTTGTTAGACCTGTTATTTATTCTTCTGAAACAAAAATAATACACATAAAATGTCATGTTAAAATATAAATTATTTGATTTAATTCATAGAAAGTATATATTGAAAGTTAACCATTAAATAAAGAAAATATGTTATAATAAAGCAATCTAATTCAGAGCTCACTGTATAAGCATTAATAGTTTTTGAATATTTATCTCAATATTTAAAAATATCATTTAAAATGAAATGAGTAAAATCAGAAGATGGGAAGTCACTTATTTGATTTGAACTTAACAAATTAAAAATTGCCTCACATTAGAAAAATAAAAAGTCAGAGATGGTAATTTCCCCAGAAGTTCTTTTATTAAGAATTTTTTTAATATTCTGGGTTTTTTATTATTCCAAATAAATTTGAGAATTGCTCTTTATATCTCTGTGAAAAAAATAACATGGCATTTTGAGAGAGATTGCATTGAATCTGTAGATTGAATTTTGTAAGATAGACATTTTTACTATGTTTATGCTACTCATCCATGAGCATGGGAGATCTTTCCACCTTCTGAGATTTTCTTTGAAATTTTTCTTCAGGGCTTTGAAGCTCTTGTCATACATATCTTTAACAGGCTTTGTTAAGCACACCAAGATATTATATATTATTTATGACTATTGTGAAGCTTGCCATTTCCCTAATTTCTTTCTCAGGCTATTTATTCTTTGAGAAGAAGATGGCTACTGATTTGTTAGAGCTAATTTTATATCCAGTCACTTTCCTAAAGTTGTTTATCAGCTGAAGGAGTTCTCCGGTGGAAGTTTTAATATCACATCAAAACAAATAGTTATATCTTGACTTCCTCCTTCCCAATTTGTATTCTTTTATCTCCTTTTGTTGTTTAAATGTTCTGCTTAGTACCTTGAGTTCTATATTGGATAGATGGTGAAGAGTGGACAGCCTTGTCTAGTTCCTGATTTTAGTGGGATTGCTTCAAGTTGCACTTCATTTAGTTTGATATTAGATATTGTTTTCCTGTGTATTGCTTTTATTATGTTTAGGTATGGACGTTGAAATGGTGTTAGCTCAACTGTTAGTCAGCATGTTTACAAATGCAAACTGATCTATTCTTATTTCCTTGTACAAAGATCAAATCTAAGAGGATCAAGGACCTCTTCATAAAACCAAACATGCTGAATCTAATAAATGAGAAAGTGTGGAAGGACCTTGAACACTTGGGCGCAGAGGAAAAGTTGCTGAACAGAACACCAATGGCTGGGCTGGCCAAAAGAAAGATATGACAAAAATGGAAGAGAGGCTGAAGGAAAGGCTATCCAGAGACTGTCTCACCTAGTGAATCCATCCATACCAAACCCTGACACTATTGTTGATGCCAAGAAGCACTTGCTAACAGGAACCTGGGATGCTGTTCCCTGAGAGTTTCTACCAGCACCTGAACAATATAGATGCAGATACTCAGAGCCAACCTCCAGACTGAGCACCCCTAACGGAATAGCCAGGGAAAGATCTACAGAAGCAGACAGGGATTGCAGCCCTGTAGGAAACACACACACACACACACACACACACACACACACACACACACACAGAGCTCCCAGAGACTAACCCAAAGACCAAGAAGTGTACATGGAGGGATGCATAGCTCCAGATACATATGAGGCAGAGGATGGCCTTATCTGACATCAATGGGAGGGGAGGCCCTTTGTCCTGTGGAAGTTTGATACACAAACATAGGGGGATACTAGAGTGTTGAGGCGGTACTGGGTGAATGAGTGAAGAAGCACCTTTATAGTAGCAAAGAAGAGGAGGAAGGGATGTGAGGACTGTAGAGTGGTAACCAGGAAGGGGTATATCATTTGAAATATAAGTGAATAAGGTAATTTTAAAGGGATATATATATATATATATATATATATATATATATATATATATATATATATATATATTAACTTATAAAGCCAAAAGGAAAAGAAGATTGATTCCAAATTTAATTCAACTGATCAAGTAAAATAGAAGACTGAAAAAGAACAAATGAAAGAAATGAAAAAAATATAACATGGAGAACATAGGGACCTAAGATTCACTAACTGCAACCTCTCCAAAGCTCCAAGTAGCAACTATTCACAGGAAAGAACATGACTGTGGACACTCAGATATGAGACAGAAGTTTCTGCAATATTAGAAAGGTTGGAAGCATGGCTTCACTCAGCTGTGCTACCATTCTCCTTATTGAGGGCCAACACTGTCATACAATAAAATCAGCCTTAACCTAAAGCTTCTCCCATGAGGAAAGAGCATACTAGAGGACAGCAATCATTTCAAGCATTCTATGGTGCTTCCCAGAAAATTCACTTCTGAATTTTTTACCAATAATACTAGGATTAATCATAGACCTGGGCCATATAAGGGCAAGAAGAAACAATAAAAAGAGGCAAAACAATAGTTAGTCTCTAAAATCATCTTTTTGGTATTGTTCTGCTAAAAATTGTACTAAGTCAGCAATACTAGACAATGACAGAGCCTACACACCACACAAATCCAGGAGAGTCTAGAATTACAATAGGAAGAGAAGTTCAACCTGACATAGACTGGCTTTCCTTAACACAATCTTAGTGTCCAAGCCTACACACAACCTGACAACAAGATGGCAGCTCCCTTTTCAGGAGCAAAATACAAGGAATAAACTTTCCCAGACAGAAAGCCCAAAGCCCTCACTATGTTCCTCCTCAGCAGAATTCTAGCTGCTACACATTTCTATAGAATGTAGGAGCAGTATCTCTCTAATGTGGGAATCACAAAGTTGAAATGATGTTTCACAGACATGAAACAGCTCGTCAGACATAGACTTAGAACAATCTTGTAAAAACAGAAGGTCAGAATATGCAACTTGGGACTTTATCAACCCCAAAACGAAAGTCATACTTAATCAATGAAACATAAATTATAGCGTTCCATGTGCTTGTAGGACAAAGTCGTTAGGAGTGCTTGAGCCAGGAGTCAGAATAGCATCTCACTCCACATTCAAGATTTCCTTCAAGGACATCCTAAGGAAAATTTCAAACAATGAATTTCTAAATGATATAGCTTATGGATCTATCTACACTGAACAGCAGTCCAACTGAATTTGGAGCAAAGCCAGAACCCTTCTAAAGCACCAAATGGTAGTTCTGACTGCCAAGTGTATCTGTGATTCTGTTCTCCCCAATGAATGCTGAGTACAGTGCCAAGTCAGTACCTCCACTAGACTGAACAGTTTCACCAGTGTTCTCCCTGGGCAGATCAACCATTATTCTCATGAATAAATATATTTTACAACTATGGAAACTAACTTAGGGAAACTCAACTCTACCTACCTGGAGTTTTTTTTACTAACTCAACCAAAATCATATGCTATATTAAGTAATAAATATCTATGTTTGCTATAAAAGTCAAAATGAGTGGTTATACCAATAAATGTACAAATATCAAGGTTAAAACACAGATGTAAAATTGGGGAATTATATGCCATCAAAAAATAATTAGTAGAGCTGAATTACTGAATTCAGTTTTCTAATATCAAGTGATATACACAGGTGTTTCTTGCTACAGGTCAATGTAAGGATTGGTGGTAAATCATTTGGAGGAACTATGGCCATGTCCCTCTGAAACAGTGCTGACACATAAAATTCCCAGTAAAGACAACCCTTTAGGAGGATGCTCAAAAGACAAAACAATAAAATAGTGGAAAAAAGAGGGTAGGGTCAAACATTTTGATACTTGAATATGCACAGAACACATAGAAATAAGACTATGAGGAGAAAAGCTGCTTCATCATATCCACACCTGGCAAATGTTCTGTCATGGAATTCAAAGACACTGAAGGAATTGAAATGTTGGAAAAGAATTCAGAGCTCTGTGTTTAAAAAAGGATTAGTGAACTAATAAAGAACTCAAATAAATTAGGAGCAAAGTAAGGAAGAGCTAGGCAACAAGATTACCAAAATGAATGTAGCAGTCGGTATTTTCAAGGAGAAATTCAAAACTACAAACGTTCAAAAAATTGAGTCATCGAAAAATAATTTGATTGCAATTCTGTAAGTGGAAAAATCAATCAAATGGCTATATAAAACAAACATATAGCAAACTTTATAATGAATAAGGAAAACTGATATAATTTTCTCTATATTTGAAATAAGGCAAAGTGTCCACTCACCTCTTTTCTCCAATATAGTGTTTAATTTTTAAGGCAACAAGGCATGATAAAGACAGAAAAATAAGAAAAAAGAAGCCAAATTACCCTTATTTATAACATGATTGCAAACTTAAAATATCTTACAGTCTACACTAAGTTTTAGATATAATAAAAATTTTCTGGGTAATTGTATGACACAAAATTAACAAATAAAAAATGTTCTGTCTATAATAATGAGTATCTGAGAATTTTTGAAAAATTATCTCATTTATTATTTTTATTTATTATTTAATTTTATACATGAATGTATTGTGATCAGATCAATACTTTTCCCTCTCACTCTCCCCATATTCACACCACCACCTTTCCATCCCAAATTCTTCTACTATAATTAACCCAGAGTTCACTCGGTGCTGCCAGTATGGACATAGGTATAGCGTCATTCACCAGAATGTGGGAAACATCTGAGAGTTTGCATGTGAAGTAGACTGACTCCCCTCTGCCAGGAGTCCTCTGCTGTCAGTAGATCCTCAGCTAGGACTGGAGCTTCATGGGTTCTTTCCCCACACAGGCTATAATGTTTGATGTTTTGATCTTGGGATGGTCCTCTGCTTACAGGGTCACAGCTATTGTGACTTCATGAATGCATTGTCTCTGTCGTGACCGGAAATCTCTATGTCACTACAGTACTCCATTATCTCTGCCTCTTAACACTGCTCTTCTCCCTCTTCTGAGAAGATCCCTGAGTCTTCTGGGAAGGGTATTATATAAATTCCCCATTTAATACAATGCAGTCCATTGCTTATTGTCCGCATTTTGACCAGTTATGAATCTCAGTATTCATTCTATACTGAAAAAAAGGCTTCTCTTAATGAGCATATAGACCTAAATGGATCTATGACTATAAAGATGAGTAATTATGGGACAATTTAATACTTTATCCATTCGGATAAATGGTGAATAGCGAGTTCTCCCAAGGGCCTGTGACCTACCTACAGTATATTTTCAGTCTAGTTAATACTAGTATGAATTCTTTCTCATGTAGTTATTCTTTAATATAATCAGATGGTGGTTGGTTATTCCAAAATCATTTGTGCACTATTATACCAGATTCACATGAGAATAAGACTACTGATAACCTTTCTTTCTCAGCAGTAGGCAAAATAGCATTAGTACCATTAAAAAAACTACCTAAAAGAGATGAAGTTTCCAGTTTATTACAGGCTCTCTTCTGTGTTCTATGACTTAAATGTGTGCTGCCTTTAGCAATAGGACTTTATCATCAATTTCTAAAGGGTTATCAAACATAGATGAAGTAGCCTATGTTATTTAACTTTTTAAAAAGCAACTAATAATAAAACTAACCATGAAAGTGAAAACCCAAAGACAAACACACACACACACACACACACACACACACACACACACACATCACGGGTAGCTAAAGCAATCCTAAGCAGGAAGTAAGTTGTTGGAGGTATCACAAATTCTGACCTTAAATTATGCAAAGCCATAATGACAAAGAAAATGTACTACGGACATAAGATCAGATAGACAGATCAATGAAACATAATAGAGAACATTGCCATCCCTGGGAAAGTGTTTCTTGGTTGTACAAGAAAGCAAGCTAAGCAGGTCACGGAGATCAAATCAGATAAGTGTTTTTCGGTTCCTCCGTGGTCCCTGTCTCTCTTCCAGCTTGATTTCATGCCATGACTGCCTCCATGATGGACTGTGATCTAAACCCACAACAAGAAACAAACCGTTTTCCCCCAAATTATTTTTGTCAGTGTTTTATCAGAACAGAGAAAGCAAACTATTACTTTATATTGTAAATAAAAATAAATAAATAAATAACAGAGAATATGCAAATTAAGACAAACGTTAAAACACATATGATTTTTTTTTAAAGTCACTTACACTTTTAGAACTCCTAGGTACTGTGTGAATGGAGTCACTGCTAGCTTTTGTAAAACCGAGACTGACATTCTTCTCTTCCAGCAGTAGCAATGTTCGTGCCTGGATGTGATGAAGTGGAAGTAGAATGTGCCAAATGAGCTTGACTACAGAGTTGCCAGAATGAGACTGGGCTTTCTAAAGCTCCATTGACATACCGAATCTTGGCATTTAAAATAGCCACTTCAAAGTCAACCACCAAACTTATTCTGCAGCACAGGAAGGGGCTTGTGCAGAAGGTATTGTCCAAACAAATTTACCTATATTTTCCAAACACCCTTAGATGTGCAGGCTTATCTGGCTTCTTTCTGCCAATAGAGGCTTTGTGACATCTTCTTTTCAAGAAGAGAATAGGTTAAAGACAACAATTTGAATAAAGCAGTTCAAGAACAGGTTTGCTTTTGTGTAAACAAATATGATGTTAACATAGTGAAGACCCAGAGATTTCAAGTTGTGTAGCCAGGTTTAGTGGAACAACCATGGGACAAGGGCCTAGAGAACTAAAGCACATCTTCTCACACAAGCTGATTGCATAACCCTGGTTGATCATTTGTTACTCAGAATCTACAGTTTCTGAATTATTATTTGGAGTGGAAATCTGTCTTTTATAATGTTTGACTGGTTTCTGTAATGATAAAGTATAGAGCTTCTGACAAAATGACAAACTAGCATGGCTTTGTCCTTCAAATCAGCTTTGGATAAACTAGAACCTGTGGAGAGAAATCTAAGCTCAAGGAACAGACAGATGCTTGTGGGAAGTTAAGTTTCCTACATAGCTTTGCAGTGAGATGACAGGAGAGGTTACTTGTTCACTGAAAAGGAGAGGAGACAAAAATCAAAGTTCTAGTTTTAAAAAATGAGGGTATGTAGCCTGCACAGGCTTCCTAGATTTTTAGTATCAACACACACATACAGGAATAAAACTCTGTTGTTAAGCCTTGCATTATTTTATAACAATTACTTGTCAGTGGTCACCACAAACATGTGTGTGTGTGTGTGTGCATGTGTGTGTGTGTGTGTGTTTAAGAAAGTTCTCGCAGACATAGATGAGTAGCCTGTAGCCTGTGAGTAGGTCTTCACCTCCTTCTATATTGTCATGTCAGGAAGCTATGCAGAATATCTTTTCAGACTCGAAGTAGCTTTAAATGGATTCAATCTTGACTTTTTGACTTATAAAGGTAAGTGCAAGCTTGGTCAGATGCTATGATGTTCACTATTAAATGAAGAAACAGAGGACAGAAATAGATGTATCAATTTTGGGTAAGCACACACACACACAAACACATACACACACACACACACACACACACACACACACACACACACAGACACACACACACACACACACACACACCATACAGTAAAAATGGAAAAATGTTAAAATTTTTAAATTTCGAAGAAGCAAAGGTGAAGAATTTATAAAATTGAAGAGAGATAAAAGATCACAGATTGAAAACAATGGCAACAACAATAAACAACCATGGATAATTTACCTGTGGAAATGAAAATGGGAATAATTTAGAATGACAACAACAAGAAAATTATTCTAATAGTCCTCTGACAAATAAAGAAAATATCCAAAAATGAAGAGTTTTATAGGGCTGAGGACACACGTTAGCAGGTAAGGTGTTAGCTGTAAAAGTATGAAGACTGGTGTTAAGACCCTCTAAGCTCACATGAAAGCCACGTAGGTGTGTGCATGGGCCCCAACTCCCAGCAAGCAGAAGGCAGAAACAAGGGAATTTTTGGAGGATTAAGCTGGAAAGAGCTGTAGTATAATTGGCTACTTGATACAATCCTATTCAACACCTTCCTTCACAGGAAAGGGAGAGTGTTAATCTATACAAAGCTTTAGAACTAAAATTAACCTGCTTACATATGACTCGCTCTGATTGATCCAAGTACATACAATTAATGGTTATTTACTACATGGAGTATGAATGCCAACAGGCCTCAAAAGAAGCTAAATTTTCAGGCCAAATTAATGTTTAAATACTTCCAAATGGTGATAATACTGTCACTTGATGAATAAAATAGAAAACATTTGGAATTTTAATCTCATTTATATTTTTTTGTTACTTATACATTAATGACTGTTCTACTTGGGGTTAGCTACTATTGCTGTGATGAAACACCATAACAGCAAAACAAAGAGGGTTTATGCTTCCACATTGTAGTCCATCATTGAAGAAACTCAGCACTAGAACTGGAAGGGAATTGGAAGCTGTAGGCAGGAGCTGATGCAGAAGCCATGTAAGGATGCTTCCAAGCTTGCTCACTACAGGTTGCTCAGCTCTTTTTTTTTATATATTCTTTTTACAGAATTCAGTGCCTCCAACCTAGGAATATACCATCTACAATGGTGTTGGCTCTTCCACAGTAGTCTGGAATTCAGAAAGTGCCCTATGGTTTTGCCTACATTTGAATCTTATGAAAGCATTTTTTAATTGAGATTCTTGGTTCTAGATGATTTTAGCTTGTATCAAGTTGACATAAGATTATTGAGCACAATAATTTTAAAGGTAATGTTTCAATCAATTTTTACGTGAACTGAAATCTAAGGACCTTAAGTATATACAGACATCTAGAACAGTGTATTTTTATGATATTTTTCTCTGTGTAGTGCTGAGAAAAATCCTCTATCGAATATATTTACAGAAATCGCAAAGTATGTAGTATCCACAGCAGGCTGGATCCCCTGAACACCAGCATTCATCTCACTTTGCTTCCTGACCCTGGATACAACGTAAGAAACTGGTTCGTTCTTCTATTGCTACCACAGAAGCATCCTCACCACCACATACTTTATTCTTTACCATGGACTGTACCATCAAACTATTAGTCAAAATAAACACTTTCTCACGTCACTTGCTATTGGTAAGGATGTTGCCACACAGAAAATTAACTAATATAAACATAACATATTTACTCTTATTTTCCTTCAGGTTTGTTGCCTATTATTTTTTCCTATTCATGGGGAAAGTCTTCTCTAGTACATGATAACAGGTCAAAATCACTCAGAATAAAATGAAAATTACAGCCCACAGTACCACGGAGATATTCCTACATAATTATTAGATTTGGTCATAAACTATAGAGAATATCAATCAGGATAATGCTAAGTTAGAAGCAGTAAAAACCCTCATAAATAATGATTTATACTTGAGAAGTTTTATTGTTCCATATAAAAAATGTTTAGAAGTCATTGTTACAGCCACACAGTGATATTTTGACCTACAACTCTCAAATTTTAACCATGATTATCTTATGGTCGCTGTATGCCTAGGTACTTCATCAAAATATTAGAAAAGAGAGTCCCAATAGCTAAGTTAATTTTTTTTACTATATCCCAGAGTAAATACAAAGATATTGTGCATACCAAGAACTATTCAGAATGCAACAGATCCTGTTTAAATCTATTTTATTTGACATGTTCTCAATCTATCAACCTATTATTTAAGTTGATTTCCTATATTTTGTAGAACTGAGTTCAGGCTTATCTTTACCATTTACTTTTATGGTGGTTTGAATAGAAGTGGCCTCACAGAATCGTGTGTTGGAACTCCATTGGCAGTGGCACTAATAGGAGGGGTGGTCTTGTTGAAATAGCTATTACCTTGTTGAAAGAAGTGCGTCACTGTGGTCTTCTTTAGTCTCCTGTGCTCAGACTATGCCCAGTGACATAGACTCCTGCTCCTGCCTGTGCATCAAGTTGCAGAACTCTCAGCTGCTTCTCCAGCACCAGGTCTACCTAGATGCTACCATGTTTTCTGCCACAATAATTGACTAAACTTTTGAAACTGTAAGTCAGTTCTAACCAATATTTTTCTTTATAAGAATTACTATGGTCATAATATCTCTTCACAGGAGTAGAAACTCTAAGACACATTTTTATACTTATTTTACTAATTTGCTTTTGTTTTAGATTTTCAAATTATTGCCGAGAATTTCATACATGAAAATGAGTTTTGACCAAATCCCTCCTTACCTTAAAATGCATACATCTCATCCATTTTCACTCCCAATGTCATGTATTTATTTAATAATTTTATTGAATATTCTCTGTATTTACATTTCAAATGATATCCCCTTTCCCCACTACAATCCCCCCTACTCTTTCACTTTCTTCCATGAAGGTAAGCCCTCTTCCAACACCTTTCTCCTACCTCAACTCCCTGAAATTCCACTACACTGGGAGAACATGCCTTCACTAGACCAAAGGCCTTTTCTCCCACTGATGCCTGAAAATTCTATCCTCTGCTACATATGCAACTGGAGCAATGGGTCTCTCCATGTGTCTTTATTGGTTGACATTTTAGTCCCTAGTTCTAGAGGTTTTGGTTGGTTCATAAAGTTTTCTTCCCATAAGGTTGCAAACCCTTTCTACTCCTTCAGCACTTTCTCTAGCTCCCTCATTGTGATCCCCGTGCTTGTATCTTCAACTATATCTGTATGACTCTAGAATAGAGCCTTGGAGGAGGCATCCATATCAACCTACTGCCAGTAAGCATTTCTTGGCATCATAAATATTGCCTGGGTTTAGACTTTGCGTTTGGGATGGATCCCAGGTGAGACAGTCTATGGATTTTTTTTCTTCAATTCCTGCTCCTCTATTAATTCCCTTATTTCCTCCCCTGGGTACTTTTTTCTCCCTTCTAAGAAGATCTGGGGCATCCACATTCTGGTTTTTCTTCTTTTTCAACTTTATAAGTTCTGTAAATTGTTTCTTGGTATGCAGAGCTTTTGGAGACTAGTATCTACTTATCAGGGAATACATACCATTTGTGTTATTTTGTGACTGGGTTACCACACTCAGGATGATAGCTTCTAGCTCCATCCATTTGCCTAGGAAATTCATGAGGTCATTGTTTCTAATAGCTATTTAGTACTCCTTTGTGTAAATATACCACAATTGATATATCCATTACTCTGTGGAAGGACATCTGGGTTCTTTCCAGCTTCTAGCTATTATAAATAAGACCTCTATGACGATGATGGAGCTTGTGTCTGTGTGATATTTTGAAGAGCCTTTTGGGTATATGCCCAGGAGTGGTATAGTTGGGACTTAAGGTACTACTATGTCTAATTTTCTGAGTAACCTCCAGACTGATTTTCAGAGTGTTTGCACTAGTTTGCAATCCCACCAACGATGGAGGAGTGTTCCTCTTTCTCCACATCCTCACCAGCATCTGCTGTCACAAGAGATTTTGATCTTAGCCATCTTGAGTGGGCTGAGGTAGAATCTCAGGGTTGTTTTGCTTTACATTTCCCTGATAACTAGGGATGTTGAGCATTTCTTTAGGTGCTTGTCAGTCATTCAGAATTCCTTAGTTGAGAATTCTTTGGTTAGCTCTGTACCCCATTTTTAATAAGATTATTTGATTCTCTGGAGTGTAACTTTTTTAGTTCTCTGTATATATTGGGTATTAACCATCTATCAGATGTAGGATTGGTAAAGATACTTCCTTAATCTGTTGGTTGCCCTCTTGTCCTCTTGACAGTGTCATTTTACGTACCAGAACTTTGTAATATTATGAGGTCCCATTAGTCGATTCTTGATCTTAGAACACAAGCTATTAGAATTCTGTTCAGGAAATTTTCCCATATGCCCATGTGTTCTAAGCTCTTCCCCACTTTCTCTTCTATTAGTTTCAGTGTACCTGGTTTTTGACCCATCTGGTATTGAGCTTTGCACAAGGAGATAAAAATGGGTCTATTTGCATTCTTCTGCATTCTGACTGTCAGTTGAACCAAAAACATTTGTTGAAGATTTTGGTTTTTTCCATGGAATGTTTATGGCTCCTTTGTCAAACATCAAGTGACCATAGGTGTATGGGTTCATTTCTGAGTCTTCAATTCTGTCCTATTGATGTACCTGCCTATCTCTGTACCAATACCATGTGGTTTTTAATCAAGATTAATCTGTAATACAGCTTGTGGTCAGGAATGGTTATTCCCCCACAAGTTCTTTTATTATTGAGAATAGTTTTTGCTGTCCTAGGGTTTTTTGTTATTCCAAATGAATTTGCAAATTGCTCTTTCTAACTCTATGAAGAATTAAGATGGAATTTTGAGAGGGATAGGATTGAATCTATAGATTACCTTAGGGAAGATGGCCATTTTTACAATGTTGATCCTTCCAATCCATGAGCATAGGAGATCTCTTCACCTTCTGAGACGTTCTTCAATTTCCTTTTTCAGAGACTTAAAGTTCTTGTCATACAAATTTTAACTTGCTAGATTAGGGTCACACCAAGGTATTTTATATTATTTTTGACTATTGTGAAGGGTGTCAATTCCCTAATTTCTTTCTCAGCCCATATATCATTTAAATAAAGGAAGACTACTGATTTATTTGAGTTAATTTTATATCTAGATACTTTGTTGAATTTGTCAGCTATGAAAGTTCTCTACTGGAATTTTTGGGGTCACATAAGTGTAATATCATACCAATTGCAAATAGTGATATTATCACTTCTTCCTTTCTAATTTATATTCCTTTCACTTCCTTTTGCTCTCTGCTTGCTCTGGCTAGGACATCCAGTACTATATTGACTAGCTAAGGAGAGAGTAGGCAACCTTGTCTACTCCATGATTTTAGTGGAATTGCTCCAAGTTTCTCACCATTTAGTTTGATGTTGTCTACTTGATTTCTGTATATAGCTTGTACTATGTTTAAGTATGGGCCTTGAATACCTGATCTTTCCAAGAGTTTTAACATGAAGTGGTATTGAATATGTAAAATGCTTTCTCAGCATCAAGTTACATGGTTATGTAGTATTTTTTTTCCTTTGAGTTTTATTTATTTTTTATATTGTTGTTTTTTTTTGTTTGTTTGTTTTTGTTTGCTTTTGTGAATTACATTGATAGATTTCTGTATATTGAACTACCCCTGCATCCGTGGAATGAAGCCTAAGTGATCATGGTGTAAAATCATTTTGATATTTTCTTAGATTCAGTTTGCAAGAATTTAACTGAGCATTTTTGCATCAGTATTCAAGAGGGAAATTGGTCTAACATTCTCTTTCTTTGTAGGGTCTTTTTGTAGTTTAGGTATGAGCATAATTGCAGTTTCAAAGAATGAGTTGAGTAGTGTTTTCTCTGTTTCTATTTGGTAGACTATTTGGAGTGTATTGGTATTAGCTCTTCTATGAAGGTCTGTTAGAATTCTTACCTAAATATATCTGGTCGTGGGTTTTTGGTTGGGAGGTTTTGATGACTGCTTATATTTCTTTATGGGTTATGGCACTATTTAGATGGTTTATCTGATCCTGATTTAACTTTGGTACCCAATATCTGTCTAGAAAATTGCTCATTTTCTCTAAATTTTTCAGTTTGGTTGAGTATAGAATTTTGTAGTAGGATGTGATGATTTCCTGAATTTCCTCAATTTCTGCTGTTATGTCTTCCCTTCCATTTCTGATTTTGTTAATTTGGGTACTCTTTCTGTGCCCTCTATTTAGTCTGGCTAAGGGTTTGTCTTTCTTGTTTGTTTGCTCAAAAAACAAGCTCCTGCTTTTGTTGCTTCCTTGTAGTTCTTGTTTCTACTTGGTCGATTTCAGCTCTGAATTTATTTCCTGCTGTCTACTCCCCTTGGGTGTATCTTCTTCTTTTGGTTCTAGAGCTTTCAGGTGTGTTAAGCTGTTAGTGTATGCTCTCTCCAGTTTCTTTTTGGAGGCACTCAGAGTTGTGAGTTTTCCTGTTAACACTGCTTTCATTGTGTTCCATAAATTTGGGTATGTTTTGCCTTCATTTTCATTACATTCTAAAAACGTTTTGATTGCTTTCTTTATTTCTTCCTTGACCAAGCTATCATTGAGTGGAATGTTTTTCAGCTTCCATGGGTATGTGGGCTTTTTGTGGGGTTTGTTGTTATCAAAGACCAGACTCATTCCATGGTTATTTGATAGGATGCATGGAGTTGTTTAAATCTTACAGTATTTGTTGAGGCCTCTTTTGTAACCAGCTATATTGTCAGTATTGAACAAGGTGCCAAGATTTGCTGAGAAGAGCATATATTCTTTTGTTTTAGAATAAAATGTTTTATAGATGTCTGTTAAATCTATTTGGTTCATAATTTCTCTTGGTTTCACTGTGTCTCTGTTCAGTTTGTGCTTCCATGATCTGCCAATTGATGAGAGTGGTGTGTTGAAATCTCCTAATATTATTGTGTGTGGTGCAATACATAATTTGAGCTTTAGTAGAGGTTTTTTTAATGAATGTGGAACATAGATGTATTTGGAACATATGTGGAACATAGATGTATTTGGAACATAGATCGTCAGGATTGAGAGTTCATCTTTATAGATTTTACCTTTGATTAGTAAAAAGTTTCCTTCCTTATTTTTTTGAAAACTTCTGTTTAAAAATTTATTTTATTCAATATTAGCATGACTATTCCAGCTTGTTTCTTTGGAAATTTTCCATGGAAAATTTTATTCCTACCTTTTAATCTGAGGTAGTTTCTTTATATGTTGCTAAGTTTCTTGTATGTACCAAAATGTTGGATCCTGCTTATGGTATTTAGTCTGATAATCTATGTCTTTTTATTGGGGAATTGAGTTCATTGATGTTAAGAGAAATTAAGAAATAGTGATTGTTGTTTCCTGTCATTTTTGTTGTTTGTGGTAGAATTATGTTTGTATGCTTTTTTTCCTGATTTTTTACATAATTATTTTCTTGCTTTTCCTAGGGTTTAGTTTCCCTCCTAGTGTTGAAGTTTTCTATCTATTATCCTTTGTAGGATTGGATTTGTTGATAAATATTGTGTAAATTTACTCTATTCCTAAAATATCTTTGCTTTATCATCTATGGTAACTGAGATTTTTGCTGGATATATTAACTGGGCTGACATTTGTGTTCTCTTACAGTCTGTATGACATCTGTCCAGGATCTTTTAGCTTACATAGTTTCTTTTGAGAAGTCTGGTGTAATTCTGATTGGTCTACCTTTATATGTTACTTGTCCTTTTTCCCTTCCTGTGTTTAGTATACTTTCTTTGTTTTGACTCTTATATGTCAGGAGGCATTTCTTTTCTGGTTCAATCTATTTGGAGTTCTGTAGGCTTCTTGTATGTCATAGATATCTCTTTTCTTAGGTTAAGGAAGATTTTTTTTTATAATTTTTTGAAAATATTTATTGGGCCTCTTAGTTGTAAGTCTTTGCTCTCTTCTACACCTGTCATCTTTAGGTTTTGTCTTCTCATTGTGTCCTGGATATCTTGGATATTTTGGATTAGGATCTTTTTTAATTTTATATTTTCTCTGACTACTGTGTCAATACTTTAAAAAAACAACTTTATTTTAAAAAACAGAGATAAATGTACAGATATTTAAAATCATCTTTGCATAAAACTATATGAATAAATTTTTGTCAGTACTTGATTTTTTTAAGGTGTGATAGTAAGCACTGAAATCTTACTAGTTACAATGAGCATAAAGTACATGTAAAATAAAATGTAATATGAACATAGTGTCAATGCTATCTATGTTATCTTCTGTTCCTGAGATTCTCTCTTTCATCTCTTGTATTCTGTTTGTGATGCTTGTGTCTGTGACTCTTGACCTCTTTCCTTCATTTTCTATCTCCAAGGTTGTTTTTATTTGTGTTTTCTTTATTGTTTCTATATCTATTTTTAGATCCTAGATGGTTTTGTTCAATTCATTCATATGTCCACTTGTGTTTTTCTGTCTTTCTCTAAGGGCTTGTACTTGTTATTCTGTGTTCTCCTGCATTTTTAAAGGAGTTATTCATACACTCCTCAATGTTCTACATCATGAATATGAGGCACAGTTTTATGTCCATCTTTTGTTTTCCTGGTGTGTTGAGATATACACTACTTGCTGTGGTGGGAGAACTGCATTCTGATGTTGCCATGTTATCTTGGTTTCTGTTGCTTATATCCTTGTGTCTGCCTCTTGCCACCTTCTTATCTTTTATGTTAGTTGATATTTTTATCTCTGAATTGGTTTGTCTCTCCTGTTTGTCTGTGAGCTCATGGTCTCTGGAGGGAGGTAGATCCTGGGTGTTCAGGTCTCTATGGGCCGGCTGTGAGATCCAATAACTCTGGGTGCAGGTAGATTCATGAAGAGTAGAGAACAAAGTGTTACTGTGGTACCTATGCCCTGACAGTTCCAGGCATTCTCTCATTCTCTTCCCACATAGTCAGTGAAGGAGAGTGTGGGCTCACCCATGGTCTCAGGAGGGAGAGCGATCCTGTGTCTCCTCTGGTACTCAGCTCTCTGTGGGCAGGCCGTGTGTCCTGATGGCTGTGTGCCGGCTCTGCCTGTGTCATGTATTATTTTTTAATCTACCTAGCTTAGTTGGTACTGCAGGAGACTAATGGTTACAGGGCCATCCACTGAAATACAGGCAACCTATCAGGGGCCACAACCCAAAGTATCAGACCCTCCTTTCCTCATTAGCCATTGATTATCTGTAGTTCCCTAACTAGGATTACGATGTCATGAACCCCTCTCCTGAACCATTCTGGGATTTTGACTAGCTTGATTTTATGCAGGTTTTATGCAAGCAATCACAAGTGCTGTGAGTTCTTATGGTCATCAGCCCTGTCATAAGCAGAAAATACTACTTCACTACATACACTAGTATCTGGCTCTTACATTCTTTCCACTTCCTCTTCTGAGGTGATGCCTGAGCCTTGGGGAGGTATGATTTAAATTTTCCATTAGTAACTGACCCAATTTCAGTCCTTTTTTTCCTGCATTTTGTCCATTCCATTAATCATCACTTAATACAAAAAGAAGCCTCTTTGATGCATGTTGAAAGTTGTACTGGTCTATGGAGATCAAGATATGTATTAAGAATTCAGTTTAACATCATGCCCATTCAGCTGAATAATAGTAACAAGTCCTCTGTTAGAAACTATAACAAACTCAGTCACTAATTCTTGGCCCATGTAACAGTACAAGGCGTGTATCATGTCTTGTGAAGTGGGCCTTAAATCCACTAGGAACATGTTGCTTACTCTTTAATCATTCATATGTATTTGCTCCAATGTGACTGACAACACTGGGCATTACGGTGGCTTTCAGGATTCATAGATGGCTAGGACCTTCCTCCTTCAGTCCTATTCATAGTACTTTCTGGCACTAGAAAATACAGCCCTTTTAAGGAGACTTCCGCATCAGTACCAACTTTATTTCTCTAGTTCATATTACTCGCATATGTAGTATTATTGACACTTTAGAAACTTACTATTGTAGAAGTATGGCAAAATATGAACGTATTAAAATGCATGGTTTGGAGACTTCTAAGCTAAAACTGACCAGAAAACCTCCTCCCTGGTGATGACCTTTCATGACACCAGAAGGCACCATACAAGTTTCCAGTATAGAGAGGCAGCCAACTGTCTACCCAAGTATGATGCTCATGAATAACAAAAGATGACCATCCTGGCACTGAGTTTCTAAGTGTGCAATAGAGGTATCCACACCTTGAGAGTAGCCCACAGCTCTCTAATTGAATTTAAGGTCAACTAAACAAGAGAAAAGTCATTCCTGGTACAGAAAACCTAGCCAATTATCCAGAGCTAGTGTAATCATGGATTCTGTAGAATCTATAACTACTACTCAACTAAATCAACATAACATCTAAGTATATTCTAAAGATTAGACGTTATATCTTCATAAATAAGTGTATTAATTCTCACCCTTCATCAAGGAAATCTCTCTTTGCAACAAATGGTGACCATTACAGAAAACCACAACCAATCAAAATGCAGACCTAAGAAGCAAAGTCCCCATAAATACATCTACAAAAATAACTTCTGAGGGAACATTGTGGAAGAACAGATGGAAAGAATATAGAAGCCAGAGGATGAAAGAGTTTGTTGTGAGGTTTTGTCTCCTAGTAATGTCAGAAGCTGCACCCATAAAGTGTCAGCAATACGTTTGCCTAAACATGAGCTGAACAAAGACAACAAAAGTAGCCATACTAGTATAGCAGTGAAAGTTCAAGAGGTCTCAACCATACATAAGGAACTACGGGCAGATAAATATGCTAAGATTAGGAGAAAAAGTCATCCCCAAGGAAGAGTATACCAATGCTGTGGCTTATCCTATACCATATGGCCATCCATAGAAACATACATACACATAATATTATACACGCTGAGACGTTTTTATTTAAGCATATATATACATATATACATATATACATTTAAGTATATATGTATATGTATATGTATATATATACACACAATAAAATTAAGGAAAAAGCCACAAATTTGAAAGAAAGCCAGAAGGAGTACCTGGAGAGAGGAGATGAAAGGGGAAAAAATATACAGTTATATACAATCTCAATTATATTCAATCTCAAAAGGTAACTTTTAAAAGAAAAGTAAATGAAACCTCATGAAAATAATGCTCCATGACTGATGGAAAAAAATGCCTAAATTCATGAAATTATATAATGCCCATATGAAAGCAATGACATTAAATGTAACTACTCAAAGTAGAGGCTCCTGACCTGCATGGTCATGGGTCCCAACCAGTACTCACATGCACAACTGACACCACCCTGATTACAACTGGCTTGTCTAGAACTAAGCAATCAGACAAGACTGGCAGGCACAAGCCTTTGTTCACACTACTTTCTGCAGCAGAGAACAAACAACTGAAATGTTATTTAAAAAAATGGTCCATTTTTGTTAACTTGGAAGCAAAGAAATGAAATTTATCAGTTCCTGCTGTTGTGGTTAAACAGTGGCCATTAGAAGCCTCTTCAAATCTAAAGAGTGAAAGTAAAGATAAAAGCAATGTGTGTTTATGGATAAGGGGCATGGAATTGATCATTCTGTGTACACCAATAAAGGATGTAAAAATCCAAAAGCAAGAGGTAAATCTTCTAGAAGCAGAAATTTATTTTGTCTGTAGTCAGTGAGACTTCTCAGTATGACTATTAAAGAAAATCCTATTTTTTTTTTTCAGCACATGTCAGTTTCTGTTTCTTAAAACTGTGGCATATGGTGCCCTGTGTAAGAATTTTGGCTAACTAAAGTTTATGAAAATGTAAATAGCTATAAAAGAATACTGAAAGAAAATATATAACTGTACTGCACTGGTTATGTAACAACATATTCAAAAGGGTATTCATAAGCATACCGATTAATTCCTAAATTATAAAATAATAGTAAGCTTAGGCTAAAAATTTGTTCTTACTTTTATGAAAGAAAAAGAAAAATGCATATATGAGGCTAAATAACCAGTCAACTTAGAAAAATCTATTAAAACTCAAACTACTATTACCTTTGTCAGTAGTTCTAACCAAAACCCCATTTGGTATATGTGAATTCACTGAACAACCATAGGATTTCAGGAGCTTCTTAAGCAATGGTATGCCTTAAATTGGAATTGAGATCAGCTGCTGTGTGAATCTGGCTTTGAGTGTGCAGAAGAGGAGCAAATGCTGCCAAAGAAATGGCTTCTTCACACAACAGCAAGCCTCTCACTTCTGTGTCATCCTGACTTGTCTGGCTCAGAGCTTAAAGATGGGATTTGTTTTCAGCCCTAAATTATTCTCTATGGATCTATATATTAAATTATGGCTGGGGTATTTCTCCAGATGTGATATTTCAGACAGGAAATTGATTTTTAATTGACTATTGTGTGCTGTGACTACAGTATCATCCAAAGATCAAGAAAAATAACCCAATCTAAAATCATGTTCTTCTCTCTTTCTCTCTCTCCCTTTTAATATTTAAAAAATATTAAAAGTTTACCTCAGTAAATAGTAAACAAATGAACAGTCAAATAATTAAATACCAGTAAAATCATAATTTTAATAAATTATAATTATAAAAATTATAATTTAAATACTTAATTTTTAAATATTGACTATTAAGACTAACAATGTAATTTATATATCCACTCTTTTCAGTAGAGCAGACAAACTGGAAGTAGTACTTGTTTATAATATACCCTTAACTTTTTATTTTTAATATTAAAGAGCTCCAGAGATTTTGTTTTAATAACGAGAAATATACTTGTATTAGTTACTTTCATATTACTTTGAAGAGATACCATGACCAAGGCAATTCATAAAAGACAGCATTTAATGGGGTTCTGCTTACAGTTTCAGAAGGTGAGTTCATGGTGATCATGGCTGGCAGCATGGAAGCAGGCCAGCAGACCTGGCTCTGGAGCAGTAGCCAGGAGCTTACATTTGATCCACAAGTACCAGACTGAAAGAAAGTTACGTGTAAATGGTGTGGCCTTTTCAGTCCTTAAAGTTCACACCAGATACATACCTCACCCAACAAAGGCACACACCCATAATAGTTCCACCAGTTAAGGATCAAGTATGCAGATATATAAACATATGAAAGCTAATATCATTTAAAACACCACAATATGTTCATTAAAATATAAATGTTTATATTTCTAGTTGTAAATTTTACCTAAATAAATAAATAAATAAGTGAGCCTATAAAAAATGAGCTAAAGACCAAACTTAGGGGGAAAAAATCTTATCAATTTATTCCTAGTCCAATACAAAACAAGGCATGTCTTCAGGTTTCACTACTTTCTTAGAAAATTATCCTTAAATACAAATAACATTACATTTACCCAAAACAAAATGCATGCAATTTATCAAATATATAAACCCTATTTTAAAAGAAAGAAAGAAAAACATCCCCCAGAGCCTTCATATTAAGAAGATATATGATCCCTCAAGCAAGCTAAGAAACATGTGCTTGAAAGCAATTGTTCATTATACCATGCTATAAAATGCAATTTTCAAATTGTGACAGACTTCCAACTTAAAACCAGTTTCTGCTATGTGCATACTTGCCAGCACTCTTCTGTTTTAGCTTTAATAATAAAAATTACAGAGAAAAAAAGACAGAAAGCAAGCAAAGATTAATAGGATCCAACTTCAATGGTTTTGATACTTTCTCAGATTCTAAAATAAATCAACACATAGGTCAAGAGAGCCAGCATCTCATCTTGAAAGCATCAACCATAGAGCATAATGCGATTTATGCATATGAAAGTAGAAGGCTGCAAATGCCAGCAGCAAGCACACTGTCACATAAGAACAAACAACAGCACACAACTCACCATGAAGTACAGATTAAGTTGAAGACCACAAATGCTTTAATGGCTTGCCTAAATGTCTAATAAATTTAACTTTAGCAAAATGGCAATCTTTGATTTTTCACTAGAGTTAATATATTCCTTCAAAGCCATTACTTTAACAATATATAATCATACCATTCATTTACTACTAATGACAAATGTGTTTTTTGTATATGTTTTCATAGTAAAATCCCACCATTTTAGCATCCCTGAGTATAGCAGATAAAATTAAATACAGCCTTATGTTTGCCCAAAAGCTAAGAATTAAAGAGAGAGCTAGATTGAATACAAAATTTATACTGATTTCAGGTCAATTTTGTCATAATATAACATTTAAATTCCTCTTTCACTGCTGCATGTACAGAATGTTCACAGTCCCTGAAAGGAGTGATGAGGGGGGAATCTAGTCGATAAAAGATAGTCTCAAAACAGCTTATATACTAAAGAACAAAAATAAGCTTTTCATTAAATGTTTTAGATAAAAATTAATGAACAATAAAATCGGGAGGAATGTTCATTAATTTATAAATGTGAACAACATCTTCCTCACCAGAAATAAGTGTAATATACTTATTTGCCTATATAAGAGTCACTTTCAACTCTTCATTTACTATTTCAACTACTTTACCTAGCTAACCCTTCTTTTCTTACCATGAATCAATTTCTCATAGTCCCCATCTTGGGAGTGTTATAAGATGCTAAAAAACACATAGAAATAAAATCAGTGCTCTTAAGTATATGGATAGTCATCATCTCAGCATTTGAGAGGATTTACTACCCAAAGGAAGCACCATTGCTCATTATACAAACACACACACACACACACACACACATACACACAAATATATATATATATATATATATATATATATATATATATATATATATATATATATATCCTCCCTCAAGCAGTCCTCTTAAGTCTAAGTCAAAATGTTAGGTTGATTGGACTTTTAGAAATTAAAATTAATTAAAATAACTAGAGGCATAAAGCTAAGACATGTGAACCGTTCTATGGTTCAGTGAAAAACCAGGCTACCTTGTCAACTTTACAGAAACTAAACTTACCTGTGAAGAGCTTAGATCAAATTAATAATGCCTTCCATAATATTGGAATGTGATCATGTCTGTGGGCCATTTTATTGATTAATGATTATTGTGGAAGGGCCCACCAAGTATTGCCTCACTGCCCAATACCACTTCTAGGCACATGGTCCTGGGGTCTATAGCAAAACAAGCTAAGCACACCTTGGGGAAGAAGCCAGTAGGCAGTATTTCTCTGTGGCTTATTATGCTCCTAGTTGAGCTTCTTCTCTGGCTACCCTGAGAGAGACTGTGGTGGGGATGTGTGAGCCAAATAATCCTTTCCGCCCTGTGCTGCTTCCTTTGGTCATAGAATTTAGCACAGCAATAGAAAGCAAGTGGTGATATCAGAGAAGCACTCCTGAATTCCCATTTACATTGTGACACTGTTGCAGGATGCTGTCATTAAATAAATTCATTCGTAAAACCTAAATAGCAAATCGAACAATCAACTCTAAAAAAATCTGGTGTTTTCAGCAAGTTAATATGTTTGTGTTAGGCCCCACTGGCTGAAGGTTAGAATCTTGCGCTGTAAACTTTGAGCAGTATCATTTTCATTCATTACGGCAGCTCTGAAACATATGCATGGTTATGATGAAATTTTACAAAATGAAACTGAAGTTCCTAAAGATAAAGAAATGTGCTTAAGTAGCATAATTTGTAAGGGACAAAACAGACATTCACAAGCCTGCACTTACTTCAAAGACTAAGTACTCTCTTCCCAGGAGTATACTTTTCTGTCTTACCAATTAAAATCGAGTCAAATGGCTTTTAAATAACCAATTTAAATAAATCACCATAAGTACATAATTATATAATCTAGGGTACAGTGGCACTTCAAGAGTCTCCTTCATGCACTAGAAACTGTCTTCTACATTGTAGTATGAAAGACTACTCTTATCTTGTTACTCAAAACACAGCCAATCATCCCTCTTCCTACCGATATATGTCTCATTGAAAATGATAAATTTTGATAGAATGTAGAAAGATTCAAGTCACGTGTTGAAAAATGAAAACATATCCTTTTATTCAATCGTAAACAAAATTGGTATGCTTATGAAAAACATATATTACCTTATTATTACTTAAGAGACCAATGGAAATTAATGACATCCTAGCCTACTTGATTCATCTGCTTCTTATTGTCTGATTTGTATTGAGCGTTTGATATTTCCAGTAATAGTTTTTAGGAAAATTTATGATATATAATAAAGTGCTTTATAGCACTGGTAGAAAGCCATTAGTTTACAAGTTACAAAATCAAAGAAAGAAAGATAATAACAAGACAGAAATTTATAGATATAAACTATGATTGAGAAAAAGAACTTATTCAACACCCCTTCATGTTAAAAGTCTTGAAAAGATCAGGGATTCAAGGCTCATAGTTAAACACAGTAAAAGCAGCATACAGCAAACCAGTAGCCAACATCAAACTAAATGGTAAGTAACTTGAAGCAATATCACTAAAATCAGGGACTAGATAAGGCTGCCCACTCTCTCCCTACCTATTGAAAATAGTACTGGAAGTCCTACCCAAAGCAATCAGACATCAAAAAGATGCCAAAGGGATACAAATTGGAAAGGAATAAGTCAAAATATCACTATTTGCAGATGATATGATAGTATACTTAAGTGACCCCAAAATTTCCACCAAAGAACTCCTGTAGATGATAAAAACACTTCAGCAAAGTAGCTGGAAATAAAATTAACTCAAACAAATCAGTAGCCTTCTTCTACTCAAAGGACAAACAGAAAGAAATTAGAAATCAGCATCTTTCACAATAGTCACAGAGAATATAAAATACCTTGGTGTAAACCTAACCAAGCAAGTGAAGAATCTGTATGACAAGAACTTCAAGTCTCTGAAGAAAGAAGCTGAAAAAGGTCTCAGTAGGTGGAAAGATCTCCCATGCCCATGGATTGGAAGGATTAACATTGTAAAAATGGCCATCTTGTTTAATGAAATCTATAGATTCAAGGCAAGCCCCATCAAAATTCTGCTTTATTTCTTCACAGAGTTAGAAAGCACAATTTGCACATTCACCTGAAGTAACAAAAAAAAAAAAAAAAAAAAAAAAAAAAACGAGAATAGCTAAATTTATTCTCAGCAATAAAAGAGCTTCTGGGGAAATCACCACCTATGACCACAAGCTGTATTAAAGATTAATTGTGATAAAAAAAACTACATTGTATTAGTACAGAGACAGGCAGGTACATCAATGGAATAGAATTGAAGACCCAGAAATGAACCTACACATCTTATTGTCCCTTGATCTTTGACAAAAGAGTTAAAACAACCCAGCGGGAAAAAAAAAAGATAAGTTTTTCAACAAATGGTACTGGTCTAATTGGTTGTCAACATGTAGAAGAATGCAAATCGATCCATTCTTATCATCTTGTACAAGTCCTAGTGGATCAAGGACCTTCACATAAAACCAGGTACACTGAAATACACTGAAACTAATAGAACAGAAACTGGGGAACAACTTAGAACATATAGGCATGGGTGAAAATTTTTGAACAAAAAACCAGTGGCTTGTGATCTAAGAATTGACAAATGGAACCTCATGAAATTACAGGCAACCAATAAATTTGGAAAAGATCTTTATCAATCCCACATCTGACAGAGCTAGTATCTGATATAAACAAATAACCCAAGAAATTAGAATTTATAATATCAAATCATCCTATTAAAATTGGGGTACAGAGCTAAACAAAGAATTCTCAACTGAGGAATAACAAATGGCTGAAAAGCACCCATAGAAATGCTTAACATCCCTAGTCATCAGAAAAATGGGAATCAAGACAACTCTAAGATTCTACTTCACACCAGTCAGAATGGCTAAAATTAAAAACTCAGGTGACAGCAGACACTGGTGAGGATGTGGAGAAAGACGAACACTCCTCCACTGTTGGTCAGATTGTAAGGTGGTACACACACTCTAGAAATCAGTCTGGTGGTTCCTAAGAAACTTGGACATAGCACTACCTGAGGACCCAGCTATACCACTCCTGGGCATATACTCAAAAGAAGCTCCAACATATAACAAGAACACATGTTCCACCATGTTCATAGCAGCCGTATCACAGCCAGAAGCTATAAAGAACCCAGATGTTTTTCAACAGAGGAATGGATACAGAAATTGTGGTCAATTTACAAAATGGAGTAGTATTCAGCTATTTAAAATAATGACTTCATGAAATTCCTAGGCAAATGGATGGAAATTGAAGCTGTCATTCTGAGTGAGGTGACCCAGTCACAAAAGAACACTCACTGATAATCAGCTACTAGCTCAAAAATCTCGGAATACCCAAGAAAAACTTCACAGATATTATGAAGCTCAAAGTGAAAGAAGGTGGATGCCTCAGTTCTTAGAAGAGAGAACAAAACACTCATAGGAGGAAGTAAAGGAACAATTAGAAAAACAGGGATTAAAGAAAAGATCATGCAGAGACTGAGTCACCTGAGGATCCATCTCACATGCAGCCACTAATCCCACATACTATTGCCAATGTCAAGTAATGCATTCTGGCAATAATCTGATATGGATGCCTCTTCAGAGTCTTTGCCAGAGCTATACTGATACAAGGTGGGTATACTTGCAGCTAACCATCAGAATGAACATGGGTACCTCAATGAAATAGCTAAAGAACTGAAGGAGCTGAATGGTTCTGCAACCCCATGGGAAGAACAAAATTATCAACTAACCAAACACATAACAGCTACCAGAGACTAAAACACCAACCAATGGGTTAACCAGGAGAGACCATGGCTCCAGTTGCAAATGTAGCAGAGGTTAGTATTCTTTGGCATCAATGGGAGAAGAGACTTTAGTCCAGTGTAGGCTTGTTTTCCCAGTGTAGGGGAATGCCAAGTCGCTGAAGTGGCAGAAGGTGATTGGGAGAAGGAGCACCTTCATGGAGGCAATGGGAGGGAGAGAGTAGATGTTTTTTGGGTAAAAGGGGTTAACATCTGAAATGTAAATAGAGATAATACCCAATAAAAATTTTAAATAAATGCCAAAAAAATTTTTTCGCAAAAAAAAAAGGAGAAAAAGATTTTTATTTTTAAGTATCTGAGCAAAAGATACTGAGAAATCTGTTGAGGAAGATGAACAAATGTATCAAAAATATTTAAAAATAAAATAATATTCCCATAAACTATTATGATAAATTAAGAACCATACTGCTAAGAAAATGATAAATCACTTACATGTTTATGTTAGCATCTTGAACTGCCACTAAAGTATGTTTATAGGATTCAAAGGTGAAAATCAGAACTCTGGTATGGTGTTACACACCAGGGTCCCATCTCTATGGAGTTGTAAGTTAGGAGTTGTGTGAAGTGATGCCTTTCTAGGCTATACAGGTAGACCCTATCTCAAAAAAGACAAGACCATGAGACCTCAATCCTACACACAGAACTAGAGGCAACTATGACACACTCATAATTGAAGATATAATATTGCCTGAGGACAAGCATACCAACTGGTTATCCAGTGCCAAGTGGTCACCCCTAAAAACATATTCATGTAATAGTACACAGACTGAGTCAGTGATATTTGGGAATATATATTTACATATATGTATATGTAACATCAATTAATGAAAAAAATATAGGCCATGAGTTTGAAAGAGACCTAGAAGATGTATATAGAAAAATTTAGAGAGAACAGAGGGAAAAGAAAATAATATAATTATATAATCTCAAAAAACAAATAATTTTAAAACAAATTTAAAACATCATTTTTGGTGAGTATAATTTTATATATTTAAGGTTTTATTTTATAACTTTTATAAAATAGGTACGTATCCTAAATTAGAAAACAAATTATCTTTATATTTAACTTACAAATAAAATCGATAGCTGTTAAATGTGTTACATTGTTCTGGGGATTTTAAATTTTGTTCCTCATTGGATAAAACCTACATAAGTCCAACTTTGCTGCCATCATTATTTCCTATTAACTTCTGGATTCCTGCCCACTGTAGTGAGAAAAACCACTAACTTTGCCAATATAACCCCATGCAGTGGAATCAGTCAGTAAGAAGCCTAAATGTGGGTTTTGGCTTAATTTTGTCACTGAATATAGATTCATCTTTGCTCAATTATTCTAAAAAAGGAGAAAAACAGGGAAAGATAAGCTCTTCAGAATCAAAAGCTAGTTAAGTGAATTTATTTGCAGGTTGTCACCTTTTCAGTAAAATGTCTGTCATAGTCATCTACTGTTGAAAGGACTCAGAGGCAATACCCAGTAGTGATGCTATCACCCTCGGTCAAAAAGAAAGAAATGAGGGAAAAGCTCAAATGTGCAGGTGAGACAGACAGTCATGCTTACTCTTAGCCCTAATCTACAGTCAATAGTATCCAATGGGTGCAGTAAAGAAATAAAATAAAAACTAGCTTATCATAAGATATATCCTATTAGGAAGATAAATGATATCCCATTCAATCAATACACTGCTGAAGTTCCTCAGAAATCTTTAACACAGTGCTTTTCCAGTTTTTCCAAGGAACCCCTATAACCACATATGAGGTGAGCTCCATCTGTGCTGTATGCTCCCAATGTTCCTCCATACTGCGAAGATCTGGATCACTGTGCTTCCTGATTTCTTATCCTGTACAGTTGCCTAATTGTCGGTCTATGCGCACGGTGGATTTCTCCAACACATAATGAAAAGGCATTACACAAATTCCCTCTGGAAATTAAAGAGAAAATCCATGCTCCCAAAACTTGGCATATTTCTTGAGAAATAGTAGCACTGTGCATTTTATACCAATTACTCTGATGGCACTCAAAGGATGCCTTTGAATATCACCAAGCTGCATTATTCTCGAGAGTCGGTCATTAAGTAAGGTGACTGCATACACTCCTGAACAACAGATGTCTTAGATAGAAGATGATCCTGTCACAAAGTATCTGCCACCTGCTTTTGCCTAGTGCTATTCCCTTTATGGCTTTTTACCTGTGGGCATATTCAGCCACCAAAAGAAGTGTCATTCCCCAAAGTACCACCACAAAAGCAATACTTATGAGGTTGGCACCAGAAAGCCATCTGAACTGAATTTCCCAGTACAAAGCTGTAATATGTCATTCTTGAAAATGCCGTGTTAGTGGATATGACTTTGGGAATTGACTTAATAACAATAATAACAATGAAAATAGCTGGCACTTAGCAAGGAAAGTGTCTTTCATCCCAAAGGGCCCACCAGTGCTTTGGATTGAGAAATGCAGTCAGCTCTGAGAAGCATGATGGCACTTGGCACAATCACAGAAGCTTAGAAATGACTCGTCACCGAGGACAGAATAAATTCCCACCTGAAAGAGGCATATACGCTTATATTTTTCACATGGGGTGATCTAACTTGGATTTTCTTCTGTTCACACAGATGACAAAAATAGGCTTTTGTGTCCCACATTATGTAGAGACTACCAGGAGAAAATTGACCTTGTAGTTGGGGAGCTCAGGTTTAGAAAGCATCCAAAAGGATCACTGTGACACCGTTTTTTATTACACAGGAGCTCAATGCAGCTGCCAGATAGAGACAAGAGGTTAAAATATGAGCCAAGTGGTTTCTATGTTAAAGAAACTGGAAATGAAGATTGAATTGCTGGGTAATTCTGACCCTCACAGACCTTGTTCACAGAGGAGGCGTCATCAGTCTGGTTAATGGCTTTTTGATCTTTCTGAACAAAATGCCATAGTGGTACTAGCTGACTTCTTAAGTACATTTATCACACAGTGTATGGTACTGGCTATGAAAATATATTCTGTGCTTCCTATCAAAAATATTTATGTGCAAATGGTTTTTAGGAATATTCTTTTTTTGGGCCATGAATGGTTATTTTCTTCTTTCTAACATGTGGATGCCTTAAGCACTAATCTTTGGCAAATTGGATTTGAAATTGATTTTGAGTTAGTATATACTACCTTGAGACTATGACAAGCCAGTTTGTCCTCTGACTCCATTAATAATCACAAAGTAAGGATATCAGTGGAATTTGTTTGTTAAATTTTTACTTCTTCTAATGAATTGTAAGACTTTAATAGCTTATTCCACCACTTTGGGAAAAGACATCATTTTTTTTTTTCACTGCAAACTTTAATCTCATAAAACTTTTAAAAACTTTGTCCAATGATTCTTTTCCTCCAAGGATGAATCTTCATTATGAAATATGACTTGCCGTAGTGATAATGAAAGAAGCATTTGAAGTGCCCCCCCCCCTTTAGCAAATACTTCATAGGTGCCTAAGGACTGGCTCTTTGTACTGCCCCTTGGATTGCATTGCAGGAAGTCATCTGGAGATGAAAAACAGAAACTATAACAGTAACACACACTCCTGAAATAAAAATCATCATGACATTTAGAATTGTCCCAAACCTAGCCAGCCCCCATCAAGCCCCCTCAAAATGAAAAATTCTTAGATCTAGGACCTGTGTTTTGAATTTTTTTTGTCAAGTATAACTGTTATTCAGCTACCCAGACTTGAAATAACCCATGCTTAAATACAGAAAAACATTACATTTCTTCCCTTTTATCTAGGAGTTAGGAAGTATTTGGTATGGACATCCTGCCAAGACCCCAGAGCCCTAGGTTTCTTGTTTCTACTGTTATTTTCAGTCTCAACTTTCGTGTTTAAGTTTGTTTCAGGTTCTAAATTATCATTTTAATTTCTCTTTTCCTTTCCAGGTGAGAACAGGAGAAAAGGGGATGATCAGAAATTGCAGCACTCCCCTTTCTTTGCTTTCCCAGCATCCCAAATGGGTTGCATGCATATATCTCATAGCTCAAAATGTACCCAAGAGACCTGAGTTGAGGGCAAGCCAGCAAGAACGTTCCTCCACAGTTTCCACTTCAGTTTCCGCCTCTACCCCTGCTTCAGTTCTGCCATGTCTTCTCTTTAGGGCAGACAATGATTAGAACAAGTAAAATAAAACAAATCATATCTGCATGTTTGTTTTCTGATTGTGATATTTTATGTTATTAGTAGAAAGCAAACAAATAAAATTAAATTAAAATGTAATATATAAAAATATAATAAACATTAAACTTAGGGAAAATAATAAGTGTATAGCACCCTCTCAGAGTGTGGTACACCTAGATCTTAGGAATACAGCCTTGTGACAATTTTTGATATTTAAAGATGATTGTTTCCATGTTACACTCTCTTCTACATGTACTTTATGCTTATGGTAACTAGTGTGATATCAATGCATGCTATCAAACCTCTAAAAGAATTAAGTACTGAAAAAAATATATTCATATAGTGTTATGCCAAAATGCCTTTAAAAATCTGTACATGTATCTCTTTTTAAATAAAGTAGTAAGAAAAAAATCCTAAATCTAAAGGTTTATTACACATTATACTTTTCTCCAAAAGCAGTATAAAAGCAGTCTAAAAATAAATACCATGTGTGTGTGTGTGTGTGTGTGTGTGTGTGTGTGTGTGTGTGTGTAAAGAGTAGGCTGGAACAAATGTGGCCCAAGTTTTTAAGTCTTACAATTTTTTATCTTTATAAACTAGGCTTGAATAACATTTATGTTCCACCATGTTCCCTGTATCACACTAAAGTAGTGAGTAATAATATTTAAAAATTGTTAGGTGTTGAAATGGGAGAAAAGCAGTTGTTTGCTTCCTTACTAAGTAGATCACTTATCTCAGAGAAAATATATAACTACTTCTACATGCCATTCAAATCTCTTAAAACATAATTTCTTTAAAGCACAGCTTTAAATGTCTTTTATCTTATAATTTTAAGCACGGGAAAACCACATATGGGTCATCAAACTCAAAATAAAAGCACATCATATATTTCACATATTCTCTCTACAATTTTTGTGCTTGAAAATATATTTTGTATTTGAAAATAGTAATGTCGTTCACTCATGAATAAAGCTAAATTGGTAAATTATGTTTTCTAATTTACCATGGCTGGACATTTATAATTCCACAATAACGGATTTATTGGTAACTTGACTACCTTCGTGTTTATTTTGCATACATTTGGAATCCTAATAAGAAGCACAAGCCTTGAAGACCTGAAGGTTGCATCCCACTTGTTTTTTCCAAGAGTAGTAAGAGGCAAGGACATTCAGCCTGCACACTTCCTCAATGCTGCAGAGTTAAGCTGAAAGCACACTCATGCCAATTCTGAAAAGTAGAGTGGAATAAACCCCATGTCATATTTTTATAACATTTAACATTTTGTTTGGCTTACACTCTAGATACTAAAACACAACCATAAAGAAATTAACTTCTACCCTAAATTTTTGTGAGCATATGAGCATGGGTTCATATGTGTGCACGCATATGCATATACATAAACATATACACATATCACTGAGAAAACTAAATACTTTATCTACTACTTATATATACAGATACATATACACAAGCATGCATATCACTGAGAAAATTACATATTTTATCTACTATTTACACACAAATACACACATCACTGAGATTACTATGAATATTTTGGGTTCTAATACACACATGTATACATAAACAAAAACACACATGCCACTGAGCTAAGGTAAATATTCTATCTGCTATTTGCAATTTACCATATTTTGAATTTCTACTCATCACAGAGGAAAATACCAGCATTAGTTCCATTTTCCATGCAAACATTTACTCCCCTTCAGCCTCTCTGTATCCTGTCCCTCCTTCTCTTGGGATACTTTTAATTACATTCTTATAACCGTTTAGTCAATAACCGTTAAACATTAGAGCAGGCAGATTGCACTAGTAAATTCAGACAAGTCTTTTATTACATATTTGACATTTATTTCACTTCCTTATTCCCCCTAGAATATATTAAAATTACCAAATATTTACATGTTATTATAGATCTTACACCCATGTATACACACAAACATACACATCACTGAAATTACTGTGAATATTTTGTCTACTGCTTATACATACATGTGTATATACAAATATACACATTATGGATATAATGTAAATATTTTATATACTATTTGCTAAAGTTGTGGGTTTTTTATTTGAGAACTTGCTTGATTAGAAACTGAAGGAAAATTTAAATTTGAAATGTATCTATCCCAAATGCAACAAAAAAAAATTAAATGACAAAATTCTTATCTATAAAGTATTTAGGAGACAATACAGAAAAATAACTCCATGAAATTACTCTAAAAAAATTTTTTGTACAGAAAAATGTGTAAACCATTTTTAAAAGATAAATTAAAATTAAAAGTTGTTTGTATTATATGATTAATGAGAAAGTGTTGGAAGTAGGTAAAACAAAAACGTAGTCACAAATTTACCTTTTATAGTCAAAGAAAATCTAAAGAAAAAATGGGAAGGGCATGTGCCAGATTATTAAAAAGCAGAAATTCAAGTCAATCAAGTTTTGAAATTTGCTAATTGAAATTTTTTACACAGTGTTCAAGAAGACAGAAGAACTGGAACTTTGACAGTCATGTGAAGTCTTCCTAGTAATGAGGAAGACTCACTTAATGGAACAGGAGGATTTAAAAGAACCATTTGCTACGCTCCACTTTATCCTAAGTACTTGCCTTAGGTAAACTTTCCATGTGCACCATGCTGCTTACTTTTTTTTACTGTTCTGAACAAATACTTGAGAAGAAGCAATTTAAGTGAGAAACCCTGCATTTTGCCCCACAGACTAGGAAGATATAGTCCATTATGGAAGGGGGTACCTGTGGGGAGAGAAAGCAAAGAAGATGAATGTAGCCATTCAGCTGGTTTTCTCTTTTCTTCCTTTTTATTCAGTGTGGGACTTGAGCCTAGGGGATTGTGCTGCCCACACTTAGGTGGGTTTCCCTCCATCAGTCAGTCATCTGACTAGTGTCCTACTTAGGTGTAATTCACCTTAAGCATTTGTTAATCCAATCAAGTTGATAATTAAAATTAACCATCACAGATACACCTAAACGCATTTCCTTACACATTGTATTAATAATATTCAGAGTGGGACATCCCCAGTATCTCAAGATGTAAATGAATCAGATGTCCATGAAGCAACACAAGGACAAACAGTTAAAGGGCATGAAAGTAAAGCTGCTGTAAGTAAAAGCAAAACCAAGAATAATCTTACACAAAACTTAACTAAAGCAGTAACAAAGCAGAGAATAAACACAGTAGAGTGAATCTCAGTTACAAAAAGGTGAAGAACCAAGAAAACAGGCCACTTTGCTTTTAGCTGGTATAGTGTTCTATTTTTAACATGGGTGGTAATTTTGTAGACACTAATTTATCACTTACTTGTTAAAATATCCTTCATGTTTTTTTTTTTCCAGTGCATGTGTCCTATTTAATACTAAATTTTTAGATTGATTTGAGATTCTCCAAGATATTTATATGATAACTCATGTGGTCATGATACTTAACAGTTTAACATAAAACTTACCTAAATTTTCCCTTAATATATTAATATATAAAATTTCTAGAAACATTTTATTGCATTGTTGAAATAATACATAGTCCACCTCTTACTGGTGAATGATTTTCTTTATTTTCAAAGTATGCGCTTGCATTTGGATCCATGTATAAAAGAGTGAGAATACATTGGATATATATTGAAATTTTAGAAAATCTATTAAGTACATTTAAATAGCTCACAGTCTCATCATTAGAAAGAAAGGCCTCAAATGTCCCCCTTTTTATATAAATAAAATGACTAATAAATTGTGTGTGACATTGGGAAGAACATTCTAATTTCATTTTATATAGTTATAGTGGCCTTGCCCTTGCAGTTGTATTACAGAGTATTAAAAGAAGTTATTATGCAGGAGAAAGGGTGCTTTGAAAACGATAAAATGGAGAAAAGAAATAAGACCACCTATGAGGAGTGCATTAATATACTCTTAACTCCTAGGACTCTTCTCTGTTTCAGAGATGTAAAGATACTGCTACCATGACACAGTGTGGACAATGTCCAAAGACTAGGCCAGCTTGCTGGGGATTATGTATATAATGAAGCATTTCTACAAGATATTGTGATCATTTCTGATGTGATGGCTGTGAGGCAGCTCAGAACATCATCCCTGCACCTACTGGTGCTGCCAAGGCTGTGGGCCAGCTCATCCCAGAGCTGAATGGGAAGCTCACTGGCATGTCTTTTCATCTTCCTAACCCCCAATATATCTGTTGTGGAGCTGACATGCCACCTGGAGAAACCTGTCAAGTATGATGACGTCAAGAAGGTAGCAGGCATCTGAGGGCCCACTAAAAAGCATCCAGGGCTACTCTGAGGACCAGGATGTCTCCTGCAACTTCAACAGCAACTTCCACTCTTCCACCTTTGATGCTGGACTGGCATTGCTCTCAATGACAACTTTGTAAAGCTCATTTCCTGATATGAAAATGAATATGTCTACAGAAATGGGGTAGTGGACATCATGGCCTATATAACCTCCAAAGAATAAGAAACCCTGGACCACCCATTCCAGCAAGGACACTGGGAGCAAAAGAGAAGCACTCAGTTGCTGAGGAGTCCTGTCCCAACTCAGACCTCATAGTAACAGGAGGGGTCTAGGGAGCCCTCCCTTCTCTCTTGAATTTCATCAATGAAATTCGCTACACTACCCTTCAAAAGGGAGTTAGTCCTTCAACAACCAGCGACCACCAATAGAAGAATTGTGACACCAATCCAGCCATAATTTGTCCTGTGTACAAGACGTACTGAGGTAGAGACAAAGAATTTCAGAGAGTAGCTAACTAGTGATTAGTCAGCTTGACATCCATGCCATGAATCAGCTCACCCCTGACACTATTAATGACATTCCTCTATACTTGAAGAGAGGAGACTAGTATAAGTGTCACCAAAAAACTGATGAAAATAGATGCAGAGACTCACTTCCAATCATTAGGCAGAGCAAAAGGAAGCACAGGTATTGTAGGAGACAGAGTGGTCAAGGACACATGGACATACACACACACACACACACACACACACACACACACACACACACACAAACCCACAGAATTAACTAACATGACCACATAGGAGATTTCATAGACTGAAATGCACACTACAAAACACTGCCTATATATTAGTTTTATATTATGGTTTTCATGGGAAACTCCTAACAGTGGGAGCAAGGTCGATCTCTGACTCTGTTGCCTGCCGTCCAGACAAGTTCATCCTACTAGGCTGCCTTGTCACCCCTCAAGAGGAAAAGATATGCCCAATCTTACTGCAACTTGATAAGTCAAGCCTCACTCAAATCCATGGGAAGTCCTCTCTATTCCGAAAAAAAAAAATGGATGAGGGGGTATAAGGATGGGAGGGAAAGTGGGTGCAAGGACTGGAAGGAGAGAAGAAAAAGAAAGCTGAGGCCAGCATTAATTAATTAATAGAGTTGGTTCTTTCTCAGGCACCAAATTTGTTGGCACCCTTATTTCAAAATTCCTGCCCTCCAGAACTATTTTTAGCTTGCCATTGCTAAGACAAATAAATAAATAAATAAACGAGCTACATTTTGTGAAGGCGTTCTCTTTTTCTCAGTGTTCAAGGTTTCAGCCCACAGTCATCTGACATTATTGTTTGGGACTGTGGTGGCACAGAACACTATGGTTGATCATACTGTAGAGCAGACTGCTCGCCTTCTTGTGGATGTGCTAGTTAGATTTATGCCACTGTGACAAGAACATAAAAGAGAGTGTTTATTTTACTTCAGTTTAAGATTTAAGCTCATGACTTCAGTGCTTGGATCCTACCAATACCTAAACATTATGTCAAGGAATGTGTGAATGATCAAAGTCATGGGTAAACAAAACTGGGTGAGCAAATCTGTTACCTTATGGAAACAGAAATTCACAGGAGATAGCAGGACAAGAAACAGTTTACAAAGATGTTGTCCCAGATAAGATTTTTTCCAATGAAGTTTCACCTTCTACAGTGTCCATCACTTCTTAATGTCCACTCAACTATAAATCTGTGAATAAATTGATTTATGAAATTATAATTATGATGGTGCAGACACTTCTTAGCACTATTGCGCTAAGGGTCAAACATTCAACAGATGAAACTTTACAGGACATTTCAGATCCAAACAGTAGCAAGTCACTTAAAGAGCATGACAGTGGTGACATAGCTTTATTGTGCCCTACCCTAATAATAATTCTCAAAACTTCAACAGCTTGCTATCTGGGATCTAGAGATCTCTGGAAAGAGCCATAACAAATTAGTGTTTACTGATACATGGAAGACCAGTATCTTGTATTTTTGTTATGAAGGCACAAATAGGCATATAGCCTCTTGTCTCTCTCTTTCTTTCTCATTCTATCAATAGATAGATAGATAGATAGATAGATAGATAGATAGATAGATAGATAGATAGATAGGCAGGCAGACAGACAGATAGATAGATATAGATATAGTTGTGTATATGTGTGTGTATGACTTTTTCCACACGTCTCACATGACTAATTTCTGAACTGGGAAATCTTACTAACAATATCATGACGTCTAATAAGCTTCGCAGCAGTTACATTTAGGGGCATTTATATTTCTACTTATATTTCATCATATAATATTTCTTCATATATAGTTAGGTTTCTTTCTCTCCAGGAGAATATGTGCATCTTTGTATTTGTAGAAGAGGTCATGCACTGTGCAATAAAGGAGGCAAATTTATCTTGTATTCTTTATACTTTCATATATCAATTACTGTAGTGTTCTAGCAGAAGAGCATATATTATCTGGAGGAAAGTATTCCTTTACAAATTATATTTAGTGTTAGCTTTGAGATGCTAAATAATTCATGAGTGAATCAAGAAATTTATTAATCAGTTTTTTTTTCTAAGATCAATGTTTTTCTGACTGTATTTCTAAAGTTACCCATGTTTTCCTGGTGTTCACTACACAAGAGGATATGAGGAAACATACTCCCAGAGTCTTCATGGCCTTAGAAGTCTTAGTCACCTCTGACACAGACAGCCATGCCTTAACACTCTTGAAAGCCATTATAACCTATGGCACATTCTTTAAAGCAAATAACCATACTGTACTTGGAACATTAAGAATACTGAAAGTATATTTGGCACACTCAGAGTAAGCCTCTTCTATATCTGACAGTATGAAGAATAAACGTTGGCAGCTATATTTCAGTTATGATAGAAATTTTCTGACAGCTTTCTTCTCTATTGCTCATAAAAAGATGACTGAAATAAACTAGTGTCAGGTGGATTAGTAAAATTCTCTTCCAACTGACAGAAGATTATGTCTATATAGCTCCTTTAAACTCTCAATATTAGTCTTAAGAGAAGAAAATGACTTGGTTTAAGATTTAGTATTGTGAATAATTAACAAGACCTCTAATTTTGGTAGAAAATGGTATATATACTTGAGTTAATCCAATGTTTGGCTACCTGAAGAATCATAGTTATGGATTGTGTGCTTATGTAGTTAACTTATAACCTTTGCCCTAGCTTGATTTTGGCTTTTGTGATAAACACTGACCAGAAAAAAAAAAAAAAAAAAAAAAAAAAAAAAAAAAAAAAAAAAAAAAAAAAACCATGAGAGAAGTGATTATTTAGCTTATAGGCTACAGTCTATCATTGGAAAAAATGAACGGAAAATTCTGGAGTTAGAAACTAAAGCAGAGATCATGAAAGAATGCTGAAAACTTTCAGATAAGAACTACTGATACCCTCCCCCTTGTTTGCTTAGCTACCTCTCTTACACAGCACAAGGCCTATCTTCATACTTCCCAGCAGTAATGGTCTGGGATGTCTCCCATCAATCAGGAATGAAACATATGTCCTCACAGACAGGACAATGTGAGGAAGGCAATTCTTCAGTAGAGAGTCATTCCTTACAGATGTGTCTAATTCATGTCAAGCTCACAGAAACTAACCAGCACAATTTTTAGACCCATCATTGATACAGACAAAGTGAAATATTAGCACTCAGTATGCATAGAAAAGGTTTAGCCAATAAAATATAATTGTGTTTTCAAAAGTGGAAAATTCTCTTCAAAATCAAATAAGATCCTTTTCCTGACATCTATGCTAGCACCAGGGACAGGAGGCCACCATGAATTAAAGCAGAATATCAGCAACAGTTAAAACAGAAAAAAACATTGGGAACTGAGTAACTCTCTACTCACTAACAATGGAGAAAAAAAAAGAAAGGAAGAAAGGAAAGAAGGAAGGAAGGAAGGAATGAAGGAATACTGTCTAGAATTTTATGAAATTGAATGCACAACAAACCTAAAGTTATGAGATGCAATAAAAGCAATGCAAATAAGAATATTGGTAGCCCTAATGTTTTCATAAAGAAATTAGTGAGATCTCATATGATGAACTTAACCGCACAGCTGTAAATTCTAAAACAACAAGATGGAAATGTACCTGGGAGCAGTGGGTAGCAGGAAATTCTGGGCTGAAATAGATCAATTACCAAGAGAACAATACAAAGAATTAACAAAACCAAGAGCTGGATCTTCGAGACAATCAACAAGATAGATAAATCATTAAGAAAACTAACTAATAGACACAGAGACAGTATTCAAATTAACAAAATCAGAAATGAGAAGAGAAACATAAAAACAAAATCTGCGGAAATTCAAAGAATCACTTGCTTCAAAATTCTGTACTCCACAAAACTGTAAAATCTAAAAAAAGATGGATAATTTTCTCCATAGATACCACTTATCAACATTAAATCAAAATTAGATAAAGAATCTAAATAGACCTATAACTTCTAAGGAAATACAGTCATTAAGTCTTGAAACCCAAAGTCCAGGGCCAGATGGTTTTCACACAGAATTCTACTCTCCCAGGCTTTCAAAGAAGAGCTAATACCAATACTCCTCAAACTATTCCACAAAATAGAAACAGAAGGAGCATTGCCAAACTCATTTTGTGAGGTCAAAGTTACCCTGATACTTAAACCACACAAAGACTGAACAAAGACAGAGAATTTCAGACCTGTTTCCCTAATGAACAGGGATAAAAACTATACACAGGTCAGACTTCAGCTTCTTAGAACTCAATGCCCACCACATGTGACCCACTTCCTTCAACAAGGCCACACCTACTCCACACCATACCTCTTAACAGTGCCACTCCCTATGACCAAGCATTCAAACACACTAGCTATGAGAACCATTCCTACTCAACCTGCTACAGTTATGAATGCCTCCTCAGGGTCTCTACCAGAACCATACTGATACAGAGCAGGATGATTGCAGCTAACCATTGAACTGAACATAGGGACCCCAATGAAGGTGGTAAAGAAAGGACTGAAGAAGCTGTAAGGGTTTGCAAACTCATGGGAAGAACAACATTATCAACCAACCAAACCCTCCACAACTCCCATGGACTAAAACACCAACCATTGAGTACACATGGAGAGAACCCTGGCTCCAGTTATATATGTAGCAGAAGACAGCAGTGTCTGGCATCAATGTGAGAAGAGGCCGAATTTTCTCAATGTAGGGGAATGTCAAGACAATGAGGTAGAGAGAGTGATTGAAGAGGGTACACCTTCGTGGAGACAAGTGGGAGGGAAGATGTGACAAGGGAGAGAATCTAATTTTTTTAAAATGCATTATGAAAAAAAAAAAAACTGCTACAGATCATCACCATGAGAATTTGGTGGGATCCATGTAGAAAACATAAGAAATGTGGACATCCTTCTAAAACACCAATTTTTTTCCTCACATTGTAAAATTAACCTTTATTCATTCATCATTAATCATGAAAACATACAGCCATAGCACCTTCTATTCCAGGCATAAGCATATGTTAACTACAACCTTCTGAATTTACATGGTATTTCAAATTTCCAAGTGGCCATTTGCTATACATATCAGTTCTCTGACATAACAGAAAAAAATAAGTGATTTCCCTTTTATCCAGCATTTTCTTGTTATAGGGATCAAAGTAACAAGTTATAATTCCCGTTCTCATTACAGCTGAAACACATGAATTTGTGTTGTTTAAAGTCAGTATGTCTGGGTAGCAGTAGATAACTAATACCAAACAATAGAAATACGAATTTTTAGCTGTATTCTTCTAACAGGCAGTTGACTAGAAAAGACAACATAAGTTGTTTGAGATAACAAAGAATAGCTTGTTGCTATAACAGGTTATCTGAACTGCCCTTTATTTATAATGACAAAAGAAGCCATAAATCCACAAACCAGCACTAGCCTTTCACTAGAAAACTGTTCTTGTTTCATTTATGCTGTTAGCATGAAGGCATAGTCTTTCTCACACAGGTAATTTAAGTCAGATAAAATAATTACAACTTTATCACATGTTCTAATAATCAGATCTAAGGATTCTTTTTTTTTTCACCTCATACAGTTTATAACATAGATCTTCTTTAAACTAGAGTGCTTCAACGTATTCTTTATTATTTAATACTGATGCAAAAAAATAAATTTAAACTGTGGTTTTGTGCCAAGGCTACAGTCTTCCATGATAATGGGCAAGAACAAGAAGAAAAGATCCCCAGTCAGCTATGTTACTATAAGATTTGGGGTAGAACTACACCAAAAATGTGTTTCCAAGATTTTATATTTTCAGATCTAGCATGATTATCACCATGGAATTCTATTATAAGCCTCAGGGTAGCAGATTTTTTACTTAGTCCCCTTTATACAATAACCTCCTTGGAATATGTGTCAATTTTATCTATCTTTTCTATGCATACATATTTTTTAGTTTGCCTGCATAAAATTCAATGTTTATTTCTGTAAAACCTTTACCAGTGTTGTTTTGTGTACCTTGAAAGTTTTAAATGTTATCTACTTTTAATCAAAAATAAACTAAACCCTAATTAACTTCTCAAAATACTCATTGTGGCTTTCTTTTCAAAAGTAAATAATTTTGGCCTACTTCTCAAAGGGCAGATGCTTTTCATGTCAGAAACTATCAGTAGAATTGTACATCATCTAAGAGGCTTACTGAAGCACTAAATTATAATTTAAATATTAATTGTCAAGATATCCCTAATGAGTAGATAAACATAAATTACGACAGATCTCTATCAACATTTTAACTTGCTGAAAAGGCAAAATAGATATTTGCTAAGAGAAAGTCTTCCTATATGTTACACAAACCCAGTTACATAAACACTATAAATTCTTACAGTATTAAATTGATAATAACTATCCTAGCCCTCATTTCAACCAAGAGTCATTCTTTTTAATATTTAAGTAACCTTAAATCACCCAAACATACACTTTCCTAAATTCTACATGGCAGAACTGAAGTTCGAAAATTATGTTTTAATGTAGTGTTCCTTTCTTATTTGGCCAAGCTAGTTTCTTTCTCCATAATAGAAAATCAATATTTCTTTTAATTAGGTGCTGGCTCATATATTAATAACAAAACATCACTCATAATTTGGTTGCATTTGGCAGAAATACTTCAGTCCAACATATAAGATGAACTATATTTTTTGTGTGATTTCTTGAGTCAGCACTATGCATGTGTGCTTTAGTAAAGTTTCTGTCTAGAGCTGAGTAGGCAAAACAGTTAAGTCCTTTCCTAGATAGGAAAAAAAGCATCAGAATCTCTATTCTCTGAAAATACCCAAACATTATGACTTGAGCACATCTGCTGCAGTAATTATTAAAAAATAAAAACTGGTTTATTTCTCTATGAGCTCTGAGGTCCCATTCCTCAGACCTGACCCTGATACAGAGCCATGTGAACCTCTGGCACCCAGTCTGAGCCCCCACGGACCAACTTGTCTGAACAACTTCCTGCCTTGGTGGTTTTCTACCACCTGTTCTCTGCCTCTGTCCCGGGGTGTTTCTCTACCCTAAAATCCCACAAAAATAAAACTCTACAGCTTTTCATACAGGTTTATATATTTAACTTTCAATCCACAAACCCTCAACACAACAAGATTGCAACAAATAGACAAACATACAAGTTGCCCTTCTATATGAGATACTAGACCTATAAAATCCTTAATGTTCATAGCTATTTAGCACCAATCAATATCACCTGGGTCTAGCTGGTCCTTGGGAACTTCCGTCTTGCCGTGATTTCCACCACCTGTCTCTGATGACCTCTGACCTTCTCAGACCTCTCAGCCCTCTTCACCTCCATTGCCCTGCCCAGTCACTGGCTTTCCTTTATTTTACTAATAAAAATGGGAAGGTTCAGTTGGAGTCATAGGACTAGGCAGCCCTTCTTGGGGAAGCGGAATTAACCTTAAAATACAAACAGCTTCAGGACAATCTATATACATCTTCTAAGATTTTGATGTAAATAATAAAAATTATGAGCATTTAAGCATGGGGACACCCTCATCTACTGCTATCTACACATCTCTGTGCTTTGTCAGTTGGATATCTGATTCTGCTTGACTTTCCCCGAGCTGTGGTACTAATAGAATAAACAGTACTCTTCACAAGGTTATGGACATGAAGACTATAGCCAAGGTTCCAAGCCCTCTACATACCATGATGCTCTAAACACACATGTGAAAATGGGAATTGACCACACAAAAAATAAAATTGAGGAAGACATGGGGAGTGTTTGAGCTGATAAGATGATCTATCAGAAAAGATTCATCACTGAAGTGAATTGTTATTTCCCACCTAAATTAAATTGTGGTGAGACGTTAGAATGCATTTTTTTTTTGTAAATATATGTATTTTTTTTGTTTTCTTTATTTCTTGGACTTCATACAGTCTGTGAGTTGTTTCTGGGGGAGTGCAAGCCTCTGGGGTTAGCATCCCACTATCAGTGACTGCATATTATGTCTGTTCTTTTGTGACTGGGTTATCTCACTCAGGATGATATTCTCTAGATGCAGCCATTTTCTTAAGAATTAGGTTAAGTCATTGTTTCTGGTGGCTGAGTAGTATTCCATTGTGTATATGTACCACAATTTTTGTATCCATTCGTCTTCTGAAGGACATCTGGGTTCCTTCCAGCTTCTGGCTATTATAAATAGAGCCACTATGAACATTGTGGTGCATATATCTTTGTTGTGTGTTAAAGTGTCTCTGGGGTATATGCCCAGAAGTGGAATAGCTGGGTCTTCAGGTAGTACTATATCCAATTTTCTGAGGTATCGCCAGACATATTTCCAGAGTGGTTGTATTAGCTTGCAACCCCACCAACAGTGGAGAAGTGTTCCTCTTTCTCCACAGCCTCGCCAGCATCTGCTGTCATCTGAGTTTTGGATCTTGGCCAATCTGACTGGTGTGAGGTGGAATCTCAGGGTTGTTTTGATTTGCATTTCCCTGATGGCTAAGGATGTCGAGCACTTCCTCAGGTGTTTCTCGGCCATTCGGTGTTCCTCAACTGAAAACGTTTTGTTTAGCTCTGTACCCCATTTTTTAATAGGGTTATTTGATTCTCTGGTGTCTAGCTTTTTGAGTTCCTTGTACACCTTGGATATTAGGCCTTTATCTGATGTGGGGTTGGTAAAGATCTTTTCCCATTCTGTTGGTTGCCGTTTTGATTTCTTGATGATGTCTTTAGCCTTACAGAAACTTGGCAATCTCATTAAGTCCCATTTGTTAATCTTTGACCTTAGAGCTTGAGCCATTGGTGTTTTGTTCAGGAAATTTTCTCCTGTACCTATGTGTTCTAAGGTTTTACCTACTTTCTCATCTAATAGTTTCAGTGTATCTGGTTTAATGTGGAGATCTTTGATCCACTTACACTTGAGCTTTGTACAAGGAGATAAGAAAGGGTCTATTTTCATTCTTTTGCATGCTGAGTGCCAGTTGGACCAGCACCATTTGTTGAATAGGCTGTCCTTTTTCCATTGAATGTTTACTGCTCCTTTGTCAAAAATCAGGTGAACATATACATCAGGGCTCATTTCTGGATCTTCTATTCTATTCCATTGATCCACATGCCTATTTCTGTACCAGTACCATGCAGTTTTCAGCACAATTGCCTTGTACCATGGGATAACTACTAAGACTCAGAAAAAAAAAAAAAAACTGAAAAAGAACTAAAGCGGTATATATTAACAATGAAATCACTGATCATAAAGACATACCCTAAAAGGAACACATGGTCTGATACTGTACCTTAATGGTAACGTGCTCAGTGGGCATACATATTTAAGTCTTGGGATTTGATCCTTTTAACCATACCATAGAAAATCACATGAGGAACATATAATCTTATAATGCCTGCAATATAAATGCTTCAGAGTCAAAACATACCTCAAAAGTAAATTATCATGGAAATGGTAGCAGAAAAAATAAAGATTAGCCATAGTGAGATAATATAGAGTGTATATCAAAATACTATTGGAGAAAATAAACCCTAAATTATAACATGCATCACTACATCACAAAAATATAATAACCACAACTAAATGTTCACCTAAAAACAGTAAATGAAATATCAAAAAAGAAAAACCATATATATATATGTAAATGGAACACCAACAAACTCAATCTTACTGCAGAATGAATTACTCAAAATATACATGTAATTATCTTTAGAATAAAATACATTAAGCCATACAACAGTCTTCATTAATCTAAAAGGATTGGCATACAAATATGTTCTCTAACTGCAGTAGAACCAAGTCTTGAGAGAGAGAGAGAGACAGACAGACAGACAGAGAGACATAGAGACAAAACGGGAGAGACAGAGAGAGAGAGATACAGAAAGAAGTATGGGAATTCAAAAAAACACTTGAAAAATAAGCGTTGTATTTCAAAACAACTGTTGATTCATTAAAGAAATTACAAAGATATAGGATAATATTTTAATGTGGCAGGTTTTCTGAACCATCTAGCTTCCAAATAATTGAGTCAGAGGCCTGTCATTTATTCAACAAGCTTTAAACACAATAACTGAGCAGATTCATAACCATCTATGCTATCTAGCTACTTCCTGATCACATGCCCGGAGTTACTCGTATTTATCCCTCCTTGTCCTATTCTACTGTAGCTGTCTGTCCACATTGGCAGTTCCCTTTCAGATGCTTGCTCCTGTCAGTTCTCAAGTTTTGCTTTTTCCTCTACCTCATGGCCTTCTTCTCCCACATCCTCTCCTCCCTAGTGACTAGCTCCTTCCACCTGGCTCTTCTCCCTGAGACTCCTGGCTGTATTAGAAGTTCAGTCTTTCTATCTTCTCTGCCCAGTTACTGACTCTTCAGCTTGTTATTAACCATCAGAGATCATTAGGAAGCATTGTTTTTTCTTCATCTTCCTATAATTTTTAATTGCTATAATCCCTTCTCATATCATTGAAAGTTATTTTTCCTTTTTTGTTCTTATAGTCGTTCATTTATTTTTTACAATTCAGTCATTTTCCCTTTCCCAGTCTGCCCTCTGATGGCTCTTCATCTCATTTATACTCCCTCCTATAGTCCCTCCCAAATTCAGCCACAGTGGACCCAGAGTTTTTCCATTATTGTAGGGTAAGTAACTGCATGTCATACTTTCAGCTGCTTAGGGCTCTGGGGACAAGGGCGGAGGCAAACATGCCAGACTTCTGTCTGAAAGAACACCGCTATATCAGCAAGAGCAACAGTTTCACACTTTGAACCCTCCCTTTGAGCTGGATCCCAATATGGGGCAGTCACGGAGCCTCCCTTTCTTCAGTCTCTTCTCCATGTTTGTCCCTGTAGTTCTTTTAAGTTCTTTTAGACAGGAAAAATTCTGGGTCAGAGTTTTTAACTGTGAGATGGCAACCCTGTCCTCCACTTGATGTCCTGCCCCTCCACAAGTTCCCCTCCCCACCGTAGAGCACTTCATCTAAGGTCCCTCCCCTTTTTTTTTTTTTTTTTTGTAAGTTTTGTTTGTTTGTTTGAGATTTTTTTTTTTATTGAACTTTTTATACTTACATTTCAAATGTTATCCCCTTTCCCAGTTTCCCTTTAAAATCTCCCCATCCCATCCTCCTACCCCCTGTTTCTATGTGGGTGCTTCCCCACCTACCTACCCACACCATCCCACCTCCCCACCCTGACAATTCCCTGCACTGGGGCATCAAGCCTTGACTGGACCAAGAGGTTCTCCTTCCACTGATACCTGACAAGGCCATCTTCTGCCACATATGCAGCTGAAGCCATGAGTGTTTTCATCTATACTCTTTGGATGGTGATTTAGTCCCCGGGAGCTCTGGTTAGATGATATTGTTATTCTTGTGGGGTTACAAACCCCTTCAGCTCCTTCAGTCCTTTCTCTAACTTCTCCATTGGGAACCCTGTTCTCAGCTCAGTGTTTGGCAAGTACTCACTGATAAGTGTATATGAGCCCAAAAACTCAGATTACCCAAAATACAATTTACAGACCACATAAAGCTCAAGAAGGAAGACCACAATGTGGATGCTTCATCCTTCTTAGAAGGGAATACAAAAATATTCACAGGAGGAAATATGGAGACAAAGTTTGGAACAGAAACTGAAAGAAAGACCATCCAGAGACTGCCCTACCTGGGGCTCCATCCATATAGAGCCACTAGCCCAGACGATATCGCTGAAGCCAAGAAATGCATGCTGACAGGAGCCTGATGTAGCTGTCTCCTAAGAGGTTCTGCCAGAGCATGACAAATAAAGGGGCAGATGATTGGAGGTTCCCTCCTTTTGAATCCTGAACATCTCTCCTCTCCCAGGTTTCTGGTACATTCTAGAGGGTGTCCCCACCTCCTACATCCTGAGGTTGCCTGTTTCCATTCTTTCTGCTGGCCTTCTGGGCTTCACTCTTTTTTCCCTTTTTCCTCTTCCTGTTCCCTCTCTGCCACATACAGAAATATCAGTAAAAGCTTTATTGAAAATTGTCTTGCTCTCAAACCAGAAGAGCTCTCAACACTAAACAATGCAGCAATAGCCAAGATTAAGGCTGGGGACCTTCATGACAAGAAGGAGTTGTTGAAACAACTGGACTATCTGAAGGTGAAACTGTCTCAGCTTAGGGTTCCCAAAGTGACAGATAACACTGTGTCCAAACTCTCCAAGATAAAAGTCATACACAAATCCATTACCCATGTTCTCACTGTCAATAATCAGTCTCAAAAGGAAAACCTCAGGAAAGTCTACAAGGGGAAGAAGTACAAGCCCCTGACTCTGCTGCCCAAGAAGACTAGAACCATGTGCCAGGCTTACGAAGCATGAAGAGAAGCTGAAGACCATGAGGCAACAGCTGAAGGAGAGGCTATATCTACTTCGAAAGTACGCAATCAATGCCTGAGATGACAATGACAATAATGTGCAAGACTGGCTATCGGAGAAAAAAAAAAGGAGAGATAACTGGCAAAGAGATAAACAACAACATTTACTGCACTGCAGCACAAACTAGTAAGATTCTAAGCATGCTAAATGAATGAATGGTAATCTTGCCCAAATATCTCGAAGGTAGAATAGTATGGAAGCTATGGTTTCCTGTAGGCCTACAGGAAACAGACTCTATACAAAAAACAAGTTGTGACCCATGGTTCATTCTTATGTAACAGCATCAAGGAAGACACCTTGCAGTCTATTGAATGCTACCTATTTTAACCATTTGCTTGAAATTCTCATGAACATGAAGAATAGGTGCAAGATTATAAATAAAGGTCAGTTAAATCAAGTAACTAGTCCAAAGACTATAATGCTTAAAGCATTTTTAAAGGATAGTTTAGGGCTTATGATGACTCTAATTATTTTGTTCATTTATATCTACAATAGTGCATTTTCAAACTGGCACTGCTTTTAAGAGAATAGTAATGCCTAAAGTCCCTTGAGCTAATTATTGCTTTCATTTCCTGCATGTTCAGAATAAGGTTTCATACCATACAATAGAAATCTAATCTTTGATGTTTTATATCCTCAATGTCATGTTGTAAAGATTTCCCTATTCCTATAATTTTGTTTCAAGTCCTGTTTTTAATAATTTCCATACACTATTCGCTGATTTCTTTGAAAGGTTTTAGAAAAAGACTAAAACAGTATTTTCATTTTGGAGTCTAAATAATCACAAGGTTCTTAATGTATAAGTTTGGTTTATAAAAAACTATAAACAATAAGATTAGGAAAGTGTATTCTTTTGTCTAAAATTAAAGTATTGGTTTCTCTGTAGTATTATATTTAAAACTAATAATCTCAGAAGAAAAAAGTTTTATTCCTTGCTACTATAAATGTCTTATTAATTAATTAATTTTAATTCTGAAATATTAATATAATTACATCATTTCTCTCTGTGGTTCCTCTATCTAAAGTCTTCCAAATAAAACTGACTACCTTATTTGGGTAACACAGGCTTTACTAAAACTCCTGACCCTCCAGCTAGTACATTGAAAATGTATTCATTACGACCATATTAGCCCATAATTTAATATGAGGAAAATGCCACGAATTATAAAGTGATACATGCGTCTCTGGCCCTGAGATAGGGCCAGGTGACTCAGGACTCAGGGTAAGCTCTCAGAGAGCTTTACAAGCACTCTCCCATCGGAGCCCACAGTGAGCCTGCCACATAGGCCCAGAGGCTATCTGGAGAGGGAACACCAGGAACTTGGTGAGCCCAGCATGGTGCTCTTTAGGAACTTGTCCTTCCAGCCCAGAAAGAGGGCCAGGTGACCCCCATCAGGACTCAGGACCTGCACACAGATGGCTAAGCTCACAGAACAGCCTTGTAAGCGATTTTCCATGCTGACCCACAGAGACAGAACCAAGTCACTGCCATCAGAACTCATTGCCTGCCCACAAAAAGCTGAACACCCAGGGAAAAGCTTCTTCCTGAGTCCATGGGCCCTTAGAACCACAGCAAAAACACGCTCCAGTCAGAGATAACAAGATCACAGACATAATTACAGATAACAAGATGACAAGAGGATAGCAAAAGAACCAAAACAATGGAAACCAAGACAACCTGGCAACATCAGAACCCAGCTCTCCCAAGATAACAAGTAGTAGATTTTTCCAACACACCAGAGAAACAGCATTTAGATTTAAAATCATACTTTGTGATGATGATGGAGATCTTTAAGAAGATCTCAACTCCCTTAAACAATTACAGGAGAACCAGGAGACCTCATGTAAACAAGTAGAAACCCTTAAAGAGAAAACACAAAAATCACTCAAAAAACTACAGAAACACAAAAACAGGTGAAGGAATAGAAAACAGAAATAGAAAAATAAATAAATAAATAAATCCAACAAGAGACAACATTGGAGATAGAAAACCTAAGAAAGAAATCAGGAGTGATAGGTACAGGCATTACCAGCAGACTACAAGAGATGAAAGACAGGATCTCAGAGGCAGAAGACAACATAGAAAACATTGAAATAACAGTCAAAGAAATGCAAAAACCAAAAAGCTCCTAACCAAAAACATCCAGGATATCCAGGACACAATGAGAAGACCAAACCAAAAAATAATAGGTGTAGAAGAGGGCGAAGACTCTCAACTAAAAGGCACAGTAAATATCTTCAACAGATTTATAAAAGAAAACATCCCTAAGCTAAAAAAGAGATGTCTATAAACGCAGAAAAAGCTCACAAAACACTAAATAGATTGGGCCAAAAAGAAATTCCTCTGACGCATAATAGTCAAAACACAGAATGTTCAAAGCAAAGAAAATACTAAAACCAGTATGGGAAAATGGACAAGTAACATATGAAGGCACACTGAGCAGAATCACACCAAAATTTTAACACAGACTATGAAAGCTAGAAAATCCTGGACAAAAGTCATACAGAGCCTAAGAGAAGACAAATGCCAGCACAAGTTACTATGTCCAGTAAAACTCTCAATTAACATAGATGGATAAACCAAGATATTCCAGGACAAAAGTCAATTTACACAATATCTGTCCACAAATTTAGGCCTATGAAGGATAATAGATGGAAAAATCCAACACAGGGGGGAAAAGCACAACCTAGGAAATGCAAAAAAAATAATCATGCAAGAAGAAAAGCACACAAACATAAGTCTACCTTTAACAACAAAAATAACAGGAAACAACAATCACTATTCCTTAATATTTCTTAACATCGATGGACTCAATTCATCAATAAAAATCATAGACTATCAGAAAAAAATATGTAAACAGGATCCAGTATTTTGCTGCATACAGGAAACTCATCTCAGAGACAAAGACAGATACTACCTCAGAGTAAAATGCTGGGAACAAAAGTTAAAAGCAAATGGTCCAAACAAACAAGGTGATATAGCCATTCTAATATCAAATGAAATAGATTTTCAACCAAAAGTTATTTAAAAAGATAAGGAAGGACACTTTTCAATCATCACGGGAAAAAAATCTATCAAAAAGATGAATTCTTAATCCTGAACATCTATGCTCCAAATAAAAGGGCAACCACATTCATAAAAAAAAATGCTACTAAAGCTCAAAGCATATATTGTACCACACACAATAATAGTGAATTACTTCAACACTCCACTCTCATCGATGGACAGATCATGGAAGCAGAAACTAAATAGAGACACAGCAAAACTGGTAGAGGTTATTAACCAATTTTAAATTATACATATCTACAAAAATATTTCATTCTAAAACAAAAGAATATACCTTCTTCTCAGGACTTCACAACACCTTCTTCAAAACTGATCATATAGCCCATCACCAAGCATGCCTCAACAGATATTAGAAGATCAAAATACTCCCATGCATCCTACCAGACTACCATGGACTAAGACTGGTCTTTATTTTTTTTAAACTTAAAACTACATACAAAATATAATATATAAGCATATATAAATAAAATAGAAAATATACAAAATATACACCTGGATTTACTTATAAGATATATTTGTGAACATTGTTAGAAAGATGTTAAATATTTACCAACTAAAAATGTAATTTACCAATTAAAAATGGAAGGCTGGTTTTAATAGCAAACAAACAAACAAAAAAGGCCCACATACACATGGAAGCTGAAAAATATGCTACTCAATGATAACATGGTCAAGGAAGAAATATAGAAAGAAATTAAGAATTTTTTAGAATTTATCAAAAATGAAAGCACAACATACTCAAATATATGGGATGCAATGAAAGCAGTACCAAGAAGAAAATTCATTATATCTCTGCGCCTCTGAAAAGAAAAGGGAGAGAGCATACACTAGCAGCTTGACAGTAGATTTGAAAGCTCTAGGAAAAAAAGAAACAGAAAAACCCAAGAGTAAACAGGAGAAAATAATCAAACTCAGAGCAGTAATCAACCAAGTAGAAACAAAATAAATTATACAAAGAATCAACAAAACCAGGAGCTGGTTTTTGAGTAAATCAACAAGATCAATAAACCCTTAGCCAAATTAAATAGAGGGCCAAGGGAAAGTATCCAGATTAACAAAAATCAGAAGTGAAAAAGGAGATACAACAAGAGAAACTGAGGAAATTTAAGAAATCATCAGATCCTACTACAGAAGCCTATACTCATCAAAACTAGAAAATCTAAAGGAAATGGACAAATTTCTAAACACACACCAGGTACCAAAGTTAAATCAGGATCAAAAAAACAATCTAAACAGTCCCATAATTCCTAAAGAAATAGAAGTCATCAAAAACCTCCGAAGCAAAATAAGCCCAGGACCAGAAGGGTTCAGTGAAGAATTCTATCAGACTTTTTTTTCCTCTATTTTACCTCTTTTTTTAAAACAACTTTATTTTACAAAACAAAGATAAATGTACAGACTTTTAGCATGTTTTGCATAAAATTATACAATACATTTTTGTCAGTACTTTTTTCAGATTTTAAAATAATTTTTACATAAAACTGTATGAATATATTTTTTAGTCAGTACTTGATTTTTTTAAAGGTTTGATAGTATGCATTGAAAACTTAATAGTTACAATGAGCATAAAGTACATGTAAAAAAATGTAACATGGAAATAGTCAAAGTTTTCTTGTTGTATAAAGATTTTTTTGTTTTGTTTTGTTTTTTTTTTTTTTTTTTTTTTCTTTATTTCTTGGACTACATACAATCTGTGAGTTGTTTCTGGGGCAGTGCGAGCATCTGGGGTTAGCATCCCATTATCAGTGACTGCATATTATGTCTTTTCTTTTGTGACTGGGTTATCTCACTCAGAATGATATTCTCTAGATGCAGACATTTTCTTAAGAATTTGGTCAAGTCATTGTTTCTGGTGGCTGAGTAGTATTCCATTGTGTAAATGTACCACAATTTTTGTATCCATTCATCTTCTGAAGGACATCTGGGATCTTTCCAGCTTCTGGCTATTATAAATAGAGCTGCTATGAACATTGTGGTGCATATATCTTTGTTGTGTACTAAGGTGTCTCTCAGGTGTATGCACAGAAGAGGAATAGCTGGGTCTTCAGGTAGTATTATGTCAATTTTCTGAAGTATCGCCAAACTGATTTCCAGAGTGGTTGTATTCGTTTGCAACCCCACCAAGAGTGGAGAAGGATTCCTCTTTCTCTGCAACCTTGCTAGCATCTGTTGTCATCTGAGTTTTGGATCTTGGCCAATCTGACTGCTGTGAGGTGGAATCTCAGGGTTGTTTTGATTTGCATTTCCCTGATGGCTAAGGATGACAAACACTTCCTAAGATATTTCTCAGCCATTCGATATTCCTCAACCGAGAATGTTTTGTTTAGCTCTGTACCCCATTTTTTAATAGGGTTATTTGATTCTCTGGTGTCTAGCTTTTTGAGTTCTTTGTATACCTTAGATATTAGGCCTCTATCTGATGTGGAGTTGGTAAATATCTTTTCCCATTCTGTTGGCTGCCATTTTGTTTTCTTGACAATGTCCTTAGCCTTACAGAAACTTTGCAATCTCATTAAGTCCCATTTGTTAAACTTTGACCTTAGAGCTTGAGCCATTGGTGTTTTATTCAGAAAATTTTCTCCTTTGCCTATATGCTCTAAAGTTTTCCCTACTTTCTCATCCAATAGTTTCAGTGTATCTGGTTTAATGTGAAGATCTTTGATCCACTTACACTGGAGCTTTGTACAAGGAGATAAGAAAGGGTCTATTTTCATTCTTTTGCATTTTGAGTACCAGTTGAACCAGCACCATTTATTGAATAGGCTGATCTTTTTCCATTGAATGTTTACAGCTCCTCTGTCAAAAATCAGGTGACCATATATGTGAGGGCTCATTTTTTGAACTTCTATTCTATTCTATTGATCGACATGCCTATTTCTGTACCAGTACCATGCAGTTTTCAGCACAATTGCCTTGTAATATAGCTTGAGGTCAGGGATAGTGATTCCTGCAGATGTTTCTTGTTGTTGAGGATGGATTTTGCTATTCTAGGTCTTTTCTTGTTCCATATAAAATTGCACATTGATCTTTTCAATTCTATGAAGAACTGTGTTGTAATTTTGATGGGGGTTGCGTTGAATCTGTAGATTGCTTCTGGTATGATGGCCATTTTTAAAATGTTGATCTTTCCAATCGATGAGCATGGGAGATCTTTCCATTTTCTGAGATCCTCCTCAATTTCCTTCTTTAGAGGTTTGAAGTTCTTGTCGTACAGATCCTTCACTTGCTTAGAGTCACACCAAGGTATTTCATAGTTTTTGTGACAATTGTGAAGGGTACCTTTTCCCTAATTTCTTTCTCCACATGTTTGTCCTTTGAGTATAGGAAGGCTACTGATTTGTTTGAGTTGATTTTGTATCCAGCCACTTTGCTGAACTTGTTTATCAGCTGTAGGAGTTCTCTGGTGGAGTTTTTGGGGTCATTTAAGTACACTATCATGTCATGGGCAAAGAGTGATGTTTTTATCTCTTCCTTTCTGATTTGTGACCTCTTGATCTCCCTTTGCTGTCTAATTGCTCCAGCCAGGACTTCTAATACTATGTTAAATAGGTAGGGAAAGAGTGCGCAGCCTTGTCGAGTCCCTGATTTTAGTGGGATTGCTTCAAGTTTCTCATCGTTAAGTTTGATATTGGCTGTTGGTTTGCTGTATATTGCTTTTATTATGTTTAAGTATGGACCTGGATTCCTGTTCTTTCCAGGACTTTTAACATGAAGGGGTGTTGAATTTTGTCAAATGCTTTCTCAGCATCTAGTTAGATGAGCATGTGATTTTGTTCTTTGCGTTTGTTTATATGGTGGATTACATAGATAGATTTCCTTATATTAAACCATCACTCATCCCAGGGATGAAGCCTACTTGGTCATGATGAATGATCATTTTGATGTGTTCTTGGATTCGGTTTGCAAGGATTTTGTTGAGTATTTTTGCATCAATGTTCATAAGTGAGATTGGTCTGAAGTTCTCTTTCCTTGTAGGGTCTTTGTGTAGTTTTGGTACGATGGTTATTGTAGCCTCAAAAAATGAGTTGGATAGTATTCCATCTGATTCTATCATTTGTAATAGTTTGGAGAGTATTGGTGTTATATCCTCAATAAATGTCCAATAAAATTCTACACTAAACCCGTCTGGACGTGGGCTTTTTTTGGTTGGGAGGCTTTTGATAACTTCTTCTATTTCTTTAGGTGTTATAGGGTTATTTAGATGGTTAATTGGTCCTGGTTTAACTTTGGAATCTTGTATCTGTCTAGGAATTCGTCCATTTCCTCCAGATTTTCCAGCTTTGTGGAGTATAAGTTTTGTAGTAGATCGGATGATTTCTTGAATTTCCTCAGTTTCAGTTGTTATGTCTCCACATTCCTTTCTGATTTTGTTAATTTGTATACTCTCTCTTTGCCCTCTAGTTAGTCTGGATATGGGTTTATCAATATTGTTGATTTTCTCAAAGAACCAACTCTTGGTTTTGTTGATTTTTTTCAATGGTTCTTTTTGTTTCTATTTGGTCTATTTCTGCCCTAATTTTGATTTTTTCTTGCCATCTACTCTTCCTGGGTATATCTGCTTCCTTTTGTTCTAGGGCTTTTAGCTGTGCTGTCAGGTTGCTGATGTAAGCTCTCTCCAGTTTCTTTTTGGAAGCACTTAGGCCTATGAGTTTTCATCTCAGTACTGCTTTTTCATCTCAGTATTGCATCTTAAAGGTTTGGGTACATTGTGTTTCTGTTTTTGTTGAATTCTAGAAAGTCCTTAATTTCTTTCTTTATTTCTTCTTTGACCCTGCTATCCTTTAACAGAGCATTGTTTAGTTTCCATGTGTATGTGTGCTTTTTGTCATCTTTGTTGTTTTTAAAGACCAGCCGTAGACCATGATGATCTGAGATGATGCATGGGAATATTTCAATCTTCTTAAATCGATTGAGGATCGTTCTGTGTCCAATTATGTGGTCAATTTTCGAGAAGGTGCCATGAGGTGCTGAGAAGAAGGTGTATTCTTTTACTGTAGGATGATATGTTTTGTATATATCTATTAATTCTAATTGGTTCAAAGTCTCTGCTAGTTTTGCAGTGTCCTTGTTCAGTTTCTGTTTCCATGATCTGTCCATTTGTGAGAGTGGGGTATTGATGTCTCCCACTATTATTGTGTGGGGTGAAATGTATTTTTTGAGCTTTAGTAGGGTTTCTTTTATGAATTTGGTCGCTTTTTTTATTTGGAGCTTATATGTTAAGTATTGAGAGTTCCTCCTGACAGATTTCCCTGGTAATGAGTAAAAAGTGTCCTTCCTTATCTTTTTAGATAACTTTTGGTTGGAAATTTACTTTATTCGATATTAGAATAGCCACTCCAGCTTGCTTCTTGGGGCTGTTTGCTTGGAAGTTTTTTCCCACCTTTTACTCTGAGATAGTGTCTGTCTTTGTCTCTCAGATGATTTTCCTGTATGCAGCAAAAGGCTGGATTGTTTTTATGTATCCTGTCTGATAGCCTATGTCTCTTTATTGGGGAGTTAAGTCCATTTATGTTAATAGATATCAAGGAATAGTTGTTTCTGTTTCATGCCATTATTACTTTTGTGGGTTGAGTTGTGTCTGTGTCTTTTTCTTCATTTCGTTTTCTTGTTTAGGAGTTTTTTTGTTTTTACTAGGCTGTATTTTCCCTCATTGTATTGGGTTTTCCACCATAATTCGTTGTAGTGCTGGGTTTGTGGTCAGATATTGTGTAAATTTTGATTTGTCTTGAAATATCTTCATCTCTCCATCTATGGTGAATGATAGATTTGCTGGGTATAGCAGCTTGGGTGGCGCTTGTTCTCTCTTAGGGTGTGCATGATGTCTGTCCAGGCTCTTCTAGCTTTCATAGTCTCTGTTGAGAAATTGGGTGTGATTCTGATTGGCCTGCCCTTATATGTTACCTGGCTTTTTCCCTTAATGCTTTTAGTATTCTTTCTTTGCTTTGTGCACTTCGTGTTTTGAGTATTATGTGTCGGGTGGATTTTCTTTTCTGGTCCAACCTATTTGGAATTCTGAAGGCTTCTTTTATGCTCGTGGTCATCTCATTCTTGAGGGTAGGGAAGTTTTCTTCTACAATTTTGTTGAAGATATTTACTGTCCCTCTTAGTTGATACTTTTCTCCCTCTTCTATTCCTATTATCCTTAGGTTAGGTCTTCTCATTGTGTCCTGGATTTCCTGGACATTTTGGGTTAGAAGCTTTTTGTTTTTTGCATCTTCTCTGGCTGTTTTGTCTATGTTTACAATGTTGTCTTCTGCCCCCGAGATTCTCTCTTCCATATCTTGTAATCTTTTGGAAATGCTTGCTTCTGTGACTCCTGATTTCTTTTTTAAGTGTTCTACCACTAGGGTTATCTCTTTTAGTGTTTTCTTTATTGTGTCAATTTCCGTTTTAAATTCCCTCTTCCATTCCTTCATCTCTTTGATTCTGTTTTCCTCTAGTTCTTTGAGTTCTTTGAGTGTTTTTCTTGTTTCCTCTTTAAAAGCTTCTCAATCTTTTTGCTTTTCTTTCCGTTTTTGTTTAAGTATCTCTATCATTATCTTGAGGTATGATTTCAGGTCTGCGTCTTCTTTTTCTGGAGTGTTTGGCATTCCGATGTTTGCAGTTATGGGAGAGCTGGGTTCTGGTGTTGCCAGGTTGTCTTGGTGTCCTTGGGATATACTCTTTCGCTTTCCTCTTGCCATTTTGTTGTCAGTGATATTTTCTTGCCTTTCCCTTGTATCTGGTCTGTGTCCCTGGATCTCCACTGGTCCAGGTGGCAGATGGGCCCAGCCATGTTCTATGCTGCAGAGTTGCCGGGTGGGAACAGAGATTCCAATGTTCTGTTTCTGGTCCCCGGATCAGGCAGGTCGGAGTGTGCGCCCCGTGTGCGCACTCTGCAGAGATCTCTCTGCTCCCCGGCCACCCAGATCTCCCACCCACCAGTCTCTCAACCTTAGGAGCCGGCGATCCGCGTGGCAGATCTCTATGAGACTTTTATAGAAGACCTAATAACAATACTCTCCAAACTATACCACAAAATAGAAAATGAAGGAACACTACCTAACTCCTTCTTCAATGTCACAATTATGCTCATACCTAAACCATACAAAGACCTTACAAAGGAAGAGAACTACAGAACAATTTTCCTCATGAACATCGATGCAAATATACTCAATAAAATTTTTTCAAACTGTATCTAAGAACACATTGAAACAATCATTTACTATGGTCAAGTAGGCTTCATCCCCAGGGATGCAGGGTGCTTCAATATACAATCCATCAACATAATCCACCATGTAAACAAACTCTAAGAAGAAAAAAAACCACATGATGATCTGACATGAAGCTGAAAAATCATTTAAAAAATTCAACACCCCTTTATGGTAAAAGTGCTAGACAAATCAAGAATCCAAGGCCCATACTTAAATACAGTAAAAGCAAGATAGAGCAAATCGGTAGCCAACTTTGAATAAAATTGTGAGAAACTTGAATCAATCCCACTAAAATCAAGGACTAGACAAGGCTGACCACTCCGCCCCCACACCTATTCAATATAGTACTAGGGTCCTGGCCAGGGCAATTAGATAACAAAAGAAGTAAAAGGGATACAAGTCTGAAAGGAAGAAATCAAAATATTATTATTTGCTGATTATATGATAGTATAATTAAGCAACCCCAAAAATTCCAACAAAGAATTTCTAAAGCTAATAAACAACTTCAACTTCATGTTCTGGTTATACAATGAACTCAAACAATTCAGTAGCCTTCCTATACTCAATGGACAAACACACTGAGAAAGAAATTAGGGAAAAGACACCCTTCACAATAGTCACAAAAAATATAAATGCCTCAGTGTAACACTAACTAAGCCAGTGAAAGTTCTTATGACAAGAACTTCAAGTCTATAAAGAAAGAAACTGAAGATGATCTCAGAAGATGGAAAGATCTCCCATGCTCATGGATTGGAAGAATCAACATTGTAAAAATTGCATTCTTGCCAAAAGTATTCTACAGATTCAGTGTAATCTCCCATCAAAATTCCAACTCAATTCTTCATAGAGTTTGAAAGACCGATTTGCAACTTATCTGGAATAACAAAAAACCTAGGATAGTGAAATCTATTCTCAACAATAAAAGAACTTCTGATGGAATCACCATCTATTACCTCAAGCTGTATTACAAAGAAATTGTGATTTTAAAAAAAAGCATTGAATAGGTGCAGAAATAAGCAGGTAGATCAAGGAAACAAAATTGGAGACCCAAAAAGAAACCCACACACCTCTGGTCACTTGATCTTTGACAAAGGAGCTAAAAATGTTCAGTGGAAAAAGGACAGCCTCTTAAACAAATCATGTTGGCTCAGCTGGCAGTCAGCATGCAGAAGAATGAAAATAGATCCTTTCTTAGCTCCTTGTACAAAACTCAACTGCAAGTGGATCAAAGATCTCCACATAAAACCAGGTACACTGAAACTATTAGAAGAGATAGTAGGGAAAAGCTTAGAACACACAGGCATATCAAAAATTTTTCAGAACTTAACACAAGTGTCTTATGCTCTAATATCAAGAATTGACAAATGGAACCTCATGAAACTGCAAAATTTCCATAAGGCTAAGGAATCTGTCAAGAAGTAATCACGGAAATGCAAAGCAAAAACACCCTCAGATTCTACCTCACACCAGTCAGAATGGCTAAGTTCAAAAATTCAGATGACAGTAGTTGTTGGGAGGATGTTGAGAAAGAGGAACATTCCTCCACCCTACCGTTGGGTTTGTAAGCTGGTACAACCACTCTGGAAATCAGTCTGGCTGTTCCTCAGAAAATTGGACATAGTAGTACCTGAAGACCCAGCTAATCCACTCCTGGGCATATACCTCAAAGATACTCCAACATATAACAATGACACATTCTTCACCTTGTTCTTGGAAGCCTTATTCATAATAGCCAGAAGCTGGAAAAATAAACCCAGATGTCCTTTAACAGAGGGATGGATACAGAATATGTGGTACATTTACAAAATGGAACCCTACTCAACTATTAGAAACAATGACTTCATGAAATTTCTCAGCAAATGAATGGAACTAGAGAATATCATTCTTAGTGAGGTAGCCCAGTCACAAAAGAACACATATGGTATGCACTCACTGATAAGCAGATACTAGCCCCAAATAGCTCTGAATATCCAGGAAACAATTCACTGATCTTATGAAGCCAAAAAGAAGGAAGGCCAATATGGGCATGCCTCAGTCCTTCTTAGAAGAGAGAACAAAACTATCATGGGAGTAAATGCAAGGTCACAGAGAAGAACATAGATTGAAGAAAAGATCATTCACCAGGGTATCTACTTTATATGCAGCCACCAAAGCCAAGCACTATTGCTAATGCCAAGTACTTACTGACAGGAACCAAGAAGAGATGCCTGTTTAGGGGCTCTGCCAGAGCCATACAGATACAACTGAGAATGCTTGGAGCCTACCATTTGACTGAACACGTGGACCCCAATGAAGGTGCTAAAAAAAGGACTGAAGGAACTGAAAGGTGTTGCAACTTTATGGGAAGAACATTATCAACCAACCAAACTCTCCAAGAATCCCATGGACTAAATCACCAACCATTGAGCACACACTGAGAGACCAATATATGGCTCCAATTGCATATGTAGATGGAGATGTCAGTGTCCGACTTCAATGTGAGAAGAGGCCTTTGGTCCAGACAGGGGACCTTTTCCCAATGTATGGGAATGCCAAGGCAATAGGGTGGAGAGGGTGATGAGGAGTAAGTGTACTTTCGTGAAGACAAGTGGAGGGAGAGGGGAGATGGGAGTGGGTTTGGGGAAGGGAATAACATTTCTCCCAATAAATTGCTCCTTATAAAAGTATGTATTCACCTGTATGACATCACTAGTGAAATTATTAATTAGAGTTATATATCCTAGTTTTTGGGGTTTTTGGGGGGATTGGTTTTTTTTGTTTTGTTTTCTTAAAAACCCAAAGTTTATGATGTCCACAGATTTTGAGAGTCTTGGCTTAACATCAAACAGTCATTCCAATCATGTTCTTGTTCCTGTGGTATGAGTCATTCCCCTTGACAGTGGCTGATTGATGGTGAATATCTTAAAATCTCATTTTGAAATGCTATTGTGATTGGTTTGTAGTAACAGATTAATTTTAAAAATTGAGTTAGTTGTTTGCATTATAATTATATGAAAACGTGTTAAACATGTTCTAGGACAGAAAGTAAAACATTTTGCAACTAAATCTCTAATATCACTGTTAATATGGCTTCATAACTAATCACTAAATGAATTCAATTAATTTTCAGTTTAGTTTGTAAGTTTTAATGCTATCCGTACTTAGTAAGAAAGCCAAACTCAGCACTTTCCAATGTAGTTCCCTTTAATAGCTATTTATCCCTTAGTAATATCAGATTAAAACACATTACATGCTTCAAACGATGAAATAGTGAGATTCAAGTTCCAAAATCTAAGTAGTTTTCATGTACTTTGCATATAGTTTAGGTTAAACTTTAACAAATTTATTTATTTTTTTTATTAAAAATATTTTTTCATACAAAATATTCTGATTAGTTTCCACCTCCTCCAGTTTCCTCACTGCCTCCCCACCATCTCACCCATCTGGATTCACACCCTTTCTGTCTCTCATCAGAAAAATACAGAAACTAAGAAATAATAATAATAATAATAACAATAATAATAATAATAATAATAATAATAATATAAAGCCAACACAAATACATTAGGATATAAGAAAATCAACAGAAGAGGAAAAGATAAAAAAGAAAAAAGGAAGAGAACATGTACATGCCGAAATACACAGGTTTAGACACACAGGAATCACATAAAATAGCAAAACTGTAACTGTATAAAAAATAATCCATGAGGTTAAAATATTTAAATTTAAAATTTTAATGACCTGACATAACATTATAGAACAATAACATCCGAAGTTACCACTGTGTTATTTTTATGTTGGCCATATGCTGCTGTGGATGGTACCTATATTTAATAATACTTTATTTCCCCAAAGAGATTTTATTTGCAAATTATAATTTCATTTTGCAAACACATATTAAAATTTCAGTTTTATATATTAACACCAACCTTAGTAGGTTTAAACCCACTTGCTAAAATTTTAACTAAGGAAGTAATTAAATTCTACAGAAAAAAAATGTAATAGAATAGATTATTGATTTCACAAATTTTCTTGCTTGCCCATCAGACTGTCAACGACTTGATTATCAATCAAAAGACTTTTTTCCTACAATTAATTAAAAGAGCCTAAATAAGGTATTACATCACAAAGTAAGTGTCAGAAGTGATTGAGAATTAAGCATTCCACCACAGGGAAAGTGAATTCTTTAATGATTCTATCTATACACTTACAATTCCAAATAATGCTTTTCCTAAATATTCTGCTCTTATCATTAATTAAACATGACACATTTAAAATATTTGCAAAAGTTTCATAGCCAAAAGCAAGGCTTGTCATATTTTGACTACTCATGATATCAAACATGTAGTTAAATCAAGAGACCAAACAAGAATCATTTGTAACGTAATTACAATCATCTATCACTAGTCTCTTTTGATTATAGGAATAGCATGGCACTTCCCAGATAAGAATAAATACCCGCTGCACATTTTAGTATGCTGTTGAATACCAAAAATTAAAGTGAGTGGATGGGAAGTGATGTCAACAAGATCCAGAATAGGAGCTTTCTTTTCTTTATTTTGGTTTTGAGCGAAAGTCTCGTGTTGCCAAGACAATCCTGGAACTTGCTCTGTAGCTTTAGGTACCATTGAACTTTAATGTTCCTGCTTTCTTTGCCTGGTTTCACAGACATTTGAGGCACCACAGAGAGCTTCTGTATGTAGATCCTCACAAAGAGAAAAGTCAGATTACAGATGTCCGAGGAGCACACAATATTGAGGAAATTGGCAAGAGACTGTAGAGACTGATTACAAAGTAAGAGCCTGTTGGCACTACTAACAGAAGCACAGACCCTAAAGGGAAGTTTAGATATGACCAAGGAAGGATTACTTCACTTGTGAAATCTCCACTGCCCAACTGGTCCATGAAATCATATCATACCTCATCACCTTCATGGTTATCTTTAAAATTTTCCATTTCAGATGGCAAGTGCATCGTGCGATATAAGCAGCCAAGATGACTCTGCAGAATGCTGAAGATACACAACTGTGAGTATATTATTCACACCCTCGGGAAATTACCAGGAAATTTAGAATTCAGTTTATATTTCTAAGAATAAAAGAATAATTTTAGTCTGAAAAATCCCTTCATAGAAATGAAACAAAGAAAACCAAGAAAGAGTTTAATATCGACCCAGACTCCTTAATCAAGTTGACTGATGATGCTCAACTTCTGGAAGCCATGAAACGGTAGAGATTGGTGGAGGAGGGTTCCTCCTTTGTAGAGGTAGGTGTCGATTCCCTAACTGTTTCTTGATTGTGTCAATAAAAAAGGCCTGGAGCCAAATGCTGGGCAAAAAGGTAAAGGTGGGACTTTCAGCACCCTGGAGGAAAAGAAGACACAGGCAAGAGAAATAGAAAGCTCTTCAGCCAAGCTTTGGAATGAGAGGCACACATCAACCATGTAAAGTCTTGGGGTAGCAAAAACCGGAGGCCTCACCACAGGTGGATTAGCTGATATCAGACAGGGTTATGTTGGGGCTAAAGATTCTGCGCCCAGCAATTGTGTTATCTGACAAGTTTTAAAATAAAATACTAAAGCTGACTGAAGTAGTTTTCTTCTGCATGCAAGAGGTGGTGGGTAGCTGGCAGCTTGGCGAAGGTAGCCTGCAGGAAGTAAAGAAAAGCCAAAGGGGAATTGGAGTACAGACAGCCGCTCCCTGCTTTCTGGGTCAGTTGCATTCCATCCTGGGCTAAAGTCTCAGAGCACAGGCCAAGCTCCCAGGAAGGCAGAAGCATGCTTTTTAAAATTACAGGCAACATTCATTAAATGTGAAGATAAAAAACAAAATCTAAAGGGAAAAAAAAGAATAACAAAATACTCCATGTGTGAAGATTTTGAAAGCAGTGAAAAGAAACTAGGAAAAATACGAGGCTATTAGTAGATTTGTCAGAAGAAGTCTGTAACAACAACACAAATGAGATGACAACTATCGAATTTTTGTGCGTCTGAAACCAGGGCAGATATACATACTGCCAAAAGAAGAAAAACTCAAAGCACTTCACAGCAAGACCAGTGTTATCAAGAGAAAAATAATGATAGAAGAAAAACAGTTCTTCAGATGAAACAAAAGAATGTTAATCAGTAGCATGAAGAAAAGTATGTAAGTTTAAACCTCATAAAACTCAAACTTAAAATATCCTTATAAACTGATGGCATAAACTAACATTTTCACTTTCATATAAGGGTTAAATGAAAAATGTGGTTTTAAATGCTGTCTCTATAATTCATTAATATTTAGAAAAACAAAATGTAGAGTTTAGGAATTAAGACTGTAGACATTTATGTATGATCAAAGTTAACAGCTTAAAATATAGTTTTAACTGGTTTATGAAAAGTGTCGTATAACCACAAAACAGGTATCTAAATGAGATATTCTTTAAAAATAAAGAATGATGAAGAAAGGTTGGGAATGGGAGGGAAAGGTAAAGCCATGAATATGGTGAAACACCTAACATGGCAAGAGTATATCCATGCTCATTAATTATTAACACACACACACACACACACACACACACACACACACACACACACACACACACACAATCATGATAACTGAAAACCAGGAATAACAGAAGACTTGTTGGAAGTATCATTATCCCATACTTCAAGTTGTACTGCAGAACTACAGCAAGAAAAACAGAATCGTGTTGCCAGAAAGCACACATGTTGATCAGTGGAATAAAAATGAAACCCAGACATAATTCCGCAGACATGAAGACACCTGATTTTTAACCAAGAAAACTGAGAAAAGTCAGTACCTTTGAAAATTGATTCTGATCAAACTTGAATGCTATACATGGAAGAATGAAAACCAATCTATATCTATCACCCTACACAAAACTCAATTCCAAATGGCTGGATTGATTACCACATAAACACCAACTATAAGCTGCCAAGAAGGTATTTACTTTAGCTTTACCAACATGAAAAAAATTAACTTAAAAGATATAGGAAAAATATTCTATGCAAATAGAAACTAAAACAGATCAAAAGTATTTACTTCTGATGTATTTGTATTATGTAAAACAGACAGTCCAAATTATAAATTAAAGTAAAAGATATACTATAATAATATTCTGATAATGAAATAGATTCATCAAAAAAGTATAGCCATAAATATGCATGCACCAAACATGGGAACACATAAATACACAGAGTAAATATTCATGAAATTGAAAGAGGAAATAGAAAGACTAATTATGCAGGATTTTTGTGCTCACAATAGTGGGTAGAATATTGACAATGGAAATGAACAGGTAAGCTCTGGATTTGCAGTACATTATATATCAAATGGACCTCATAGACACAAAACATCTCATCCAAACACACATTCTAATCATGTGCATACAGTCTCTATAATAGGCAATGCTCAACCATAGTGTTGGTCTAGGTTAGGCCACAAGCATAGTCCAGCAAATTCAACAAGATTAAAAGCATTCAGCTGTTCTGAATACAGAAAACAAGACATATGAGAAATTAAACTAGAAATTTTACATATATTTGAAAATTAAACACTAGATTAAACAATCCATGTGTTTAAAAGGTCAGATAAATTTACACACATACACACACACACACACACACACACACACACATATATATATGCAACAAACAGATATAAACTTCTTACATATACTTATAAAAGTTGAGTAACCAATTATTAGTATTTGCAACTTCTTCCAAAAATACTGAATGTGGAGAAACTAATTCACACTCATTTTGCAGGACTGGCATTATCCTAATATTAAAGCAAGTATACTACCAAAATACATATTTGAATATAATAATCATGATATAATATAATTATATATTAAATAAGCACCTCTCATACTTTAAATAGATCAAACTCTTACTAGGTAATACATATTTAGAATAATACGAATATTTTTGATTCTGATCCTAGCCTTTAACAGCCGAGCCATCTCTCCAGCCTAATATATCTCGAGGCTGAATGTCAGAAAAATTAGTAATAATAGAGAATACTGAGATACTTGAAAGGTAAAAGTATAGATACTGGAAATAATTACATTTCACCAAAGAGTTGGCAAATAAAATTTATTAATCTAAAAAAAAGAAGAAGAATACTAATAACAAAGTTTAGTATACATAAGGAATAATAAGTTACATATATAAGGACTAATAAATTATTTACGTATGAAAATTTCTCTCTCAATTTATCTCTGAATAATAATGTGAATATATGTGTATATTATATTTCTGTGTTTATGTTTTTAAAAATTAAATTGTAGTATAACATCTCAAATAAACATAAATGCAAAAAGTTTTTAAGTAATATACAATTAGTGCATTAGTCCATTAAATATTACTGTGCCACCATCAGGTGGTATATGACCTATTGGAATGCAATTATGCTTTAATTTATTAAAGTCAATAGCTTTGATTCATCACAATTATGAAGCTGAAAATCAAATATCACAATAATAGCTAAAAAAATAAGACATTCAAATTGGAATGACTTAAAGAAGTGTTTATAAAATATGAACACACATATATACATTTATATACATATACACTTATACAGCACACATATACACTTATACAATATACATATACAATATACAAAAACACATAATCTATACATAGAAATTTCTGACACACTTCTATGAGAACTAGGAAGATTTATTAAAGCTTTAGACTACAAATCCAATATACGAAAGACAGCTTCATTTCTGTAAAGTAAGATTCTTATATGTTATCAAAAACTAAAAAAACAAACCCCCTCAACAGAACAGCATTTAAAAGAATAAAATGCTTAGGAAAATATTCTCCCTACAAAGTGAATTATCTATTTTCCCTTCATTTCTGTAAAACACTGGTGAAACCAAGGAACCAAACAATTGGAACAGCACCTTGTGTCTGTGGGCCACATGAATCAATGACATCATTTTAGTACCACTTAAAATGTTATATAGACTCAACATAATCCCTTTCAAATGTCTAATGAACATTTTTATACAAATTGGAAAATCACCATAAAATTTAAATGCAATCACAAATGACATAAATAATCATAAACAAAACAGCCACCAAGTATCAAATCTTTCGATTTCAGGTCATTGTTTATACAGAGAATAATCTAAGAAGTACGGTATTTTCATGGAAACATAAATTTAAAAGCCATCAATATAGAAAGTATTCCCATATGTATAGTGATATACAAGGAAGATATAAAAAATGTATAATATAAAACAGTATATCCAATAAACACTGCTGGAAAATGTTAATATCAGTACAAAAGCAAAAGCCATACCCTCCACTCCCAATCATATACAAAATGAACTTAAAGGGATCTGTAAAATTTCTAGAAAAATATAGAAAGCATTGTGACTTTGGCCTCATAGACAACAAAAACAAACAAAAGGGACATTAAAAATACTCTGTATGGAAAAATACCTGTACATACATAGATAGATACATAGATACATAGATACAATCATAGATATAGATAGAAATATATACATATTTATGGGTTTATATACAAATTCCCAGTTCTAAAATCAATGCATCTAAAACGAATATGTCAGTGGCCAATAGATCTATTAATGTATTCCAGGACTTCAGTAGTTGGGAAAATATGGACCAAAACCAGAGTTCAGTATCACCTCATACCTCTTAGAATGCATGTAAGATATATGTGTTTGTAATATCTTTGTTATATGTGTTTGTGTGTATATGTATGTATGTATGTATGTATGTATGCATGCATGCATGTATGTGTAAATCCAGCATTGGTGATGTGAGAGGAACAGAAATAATAGAAATTAATACAAAGTTCTCATTAAGAATGTAGAATGTACGACTACGACTGTCATATGAGCGACAACCCCAATTCTATATAGATCCAGATATAACATCACACTCTTAAAAAGAAACCTGCACTTGAGTGTTCATTTTGCAGAATTTTTACAAGCCCAATATGTAGAAATAACTAGTATCTACTCAAGATGAGTGGTTAAAAAAAATGTCTCACACTCACACACACACACACACACACACACACACACACACACACACAAACACACAGAAAGAGAGAGAGAGAGAGAGAGAAAGAGAGAGAGAGAGAGAGAGAGAGAGAGAGAGAGAGAGAGAGAGAGAGAGAGAGAGAGAGAGAGAGAGAGAAATCTAAATCAGTCTTTAAAAAGTAGAGGTTTCTGCCACAACTACATGGATGTTTCTAAATTACAGTACCATAAATCAAAAGAGCTAAATGCTGAAAGACAAGTGCTGTTTTGTTGTCCTGACATATGAAATCTAAAAACAACAAACTCACAAAAACTAATATACAACATTTCCCAAACTAAAGGAAAGACATAGTTGGAATATTATGGCTAAAATGCACATTCAGCTATAAATACTTTGCAGGCGTGTGATTTACACAATGGTCAATATATTTTTAAAATGAACCATTTTACCCTTAAAATTCAGTGAGAATAATCTCAAATGTGCTTTTCACAAAGGAAACTGAATGTGTCATTTTGTTCTATTTTAATAATGACTTCACAATGACTACATATGTCAGCATTCTACATTCCTTACATGTATACAGCTCTTGTCAGTTACACTTTCATAAAACTAGAATGAAAATAAAAGGAAGTGTATTGTGCATAAAAGGCCATTCTTTTATAAAATATAAATATTACCTTAATCAGAACGTCTATTTGAACAGTGAAATACATCATTTTTACAAATACACTCCAATTTGAATATAAAAAGTTAGTTCAGGTCAGGCACGTATATGGTATTTACCTTTAAATTTTAAATACTCTAACTCATTATAAGTTTATCTCAACCACATACTATTGACTTTATCCTATTCGGGTAGGATTTGAACCCAGGGTCTCCACATGGCAGGTAAAATTTTTCCATTGAGCTACAACCTCGGTTTGCTTTTAAATTTTCATTTTTAAACTTAATTAAAATGATTAGTTAGCCAATCTCACTATTTATCCTTTTAAAATTTGCAGAAGATAATGTCTACACTGCTGAAGAAACATTTTCTTACCAGATAGCATCCAGATGTTATCCAAATTCAAACCAAAATGTACCCTTGTACTAGAATAGTTCTACTTGTACAAGATACTATACTGTATCATGCTATATATACACAATTTCACTAATAATGTGGTTATAAGTAAAACTCAAAATCTTCAAGGCACAAAAAGCTATAAATATTTCATGACAGATTCGGGCTATTAAATCACACTTATGGAGAATCCAGCAATCCGCAAGCCAGACAAAAGTAATGACACTTGGCTTCAAAGTGTCAGAAGATTCACTTGTAAGGATAAAATAACCCCATTCTATTTAAGCAGGAAGCCAATTCTCAGCAAGCTTCTCTCCCTGGAAGGGAAATGATTTCAATGCAATTACCCCTCCACTGTCAGCATCCAAAGGTCAGATTTGACCATTTGCTATTTTTAAAGGTACTTACTGGGTCCATCTATCAGCTCGCTTGAAGTCTACAGTTTCTACATTACTAATCTTGAGTGTTACTGAGAAAGAAAAAATCATAAAAAAAAATCAAAATTCTATGTTAACTTCTGAAACAGAGTCAAATGTAGGAGCTAGGTGGGCCTGGAGTATGAAAGTTTAAACTCACTGGAGAGAAACGTAAGAGCTTCTATACTGTGCCATTGATCAGAGAATCAGGAGAAAATACCAAATTAATTCATAATTTAAGACAATTCAAATAATTTGGTTGTTTTTTTTGTTTTAATATCTTTATGCCTTTGTGAATATTGCTTGGTTGCTGGTAAAGTTATTTTCTCAGTGTTATTAATTAATTCTAAAAGGATTTATGACTATATCCATTTTAACTTATGTTTTCATATTTCACGATCTCAAGTTAAAATCTTCCGATATTTCTAAATCTATGATGCGACTACATCCCAATAAATTCATCACAGCTAGGAATTTTCCTAAACCATAAATGCCTTGACTAGAAGACAACCTGAAAGATAAAAGCTAAATATTTAACCATACCAGCTGCCATCACAATCAAGGCTGAAAATTCATACTTAATACTGATTTCACATCATCATCAAGATAAATATTATAAGTCAAATGATCATTAGATGGAATTATAGCTAAATTGTCATCTTACTGAGAAACAAATATGTAACCCAAATGTCACTCTAGTTGCTTTCATAGATTATTTATTTTTAAGGGGATTTATTTCATAAATTGGCCATTTCTCCCCATAACTCCCTTCCTTTTATTCTGAACTTTGTTGAGGAATAATTTACATTGGATAATTTTTCTCAATTGTATGTATATAGGTCACTCAATGTAGTGCATTGTATAGTTCTCACCATGAGCAAAACCCAGAACAGCTTCATTGTCCTAGAAATATCTATTTTGCCCTTTTAAGTTAGCTTCCTCCCTTGTCCCTGACCCAAAGTGCCTAAGGACAGCAATGATTTTGTGATATGATTTTAGTCTAAGCCTTTGTGTGTTGTGCTGTATGTGCACATTCGTGTGTTAATTTTAGTTTTCATTGGAAAGAGAGGGAGAATGCGTGCTTGCTAAACTGTGACTTGTAAGGAAATGAAAAACTAGCCAGCAGCAGGGTTTGTGGAAAGAGCTGGATGACAGTTCTGCTCTGAAACTTGGCCGCTCTAGGATCTCACTTGAAGTCAGTAGCCCACTGGTGTTTTGCCATTAAGACTTAAAATTGTCTAGGTCCTCCAGTGGGGTCCCCATGCCAGGCTTGCAACCTCATAGGAAGAATGACAATATCAACCAACCAGACACTCCAGAGCTCCCAAGGACTAACCCACCAACAAAGAATACACATGGTGAGGTGGGGGGACCCATAGCTCCAGCCACACATGTAGGAGAGGATGGCATTGTCTGGCATCAATCGAAGGAAAAGCCCTTGGTCCTTTGAAGACTCATTACCCCAGTGTAGGGAAATGCCATGGTGTTGAGGTGGCAGTGGGTGGGTGGGAGGAGGAGCATCCTCATAGAAGCAGAAGGGGGGTTGGGAGAGGGGGCAAATGAGAAAGGGGATAACATTGGAAATATAAATACATGAATAACCCAATAAAAAAGAATGGAAAAGACTGTTCACATTGTTCCTACTCTCCTCTCAGTATTTACTGGCATTCTTATGGGAGTTTCCTCCTCCTACGGAGGAATAATTGTCTCTCCAGACAACGCCCCATAACAGTTGCATTTGCCTATTTACTACTCAAGTACCTTCACGCTTGTTGTGAATTTTAACACTATCCCGGGCACTTCCTTAATAGTTCCACTTTTTTACTTTATTTTAAATTTCACACAATCCTATGTCAAAATACATTCATTAACTTTTGACTACAAGCAGAAAACTGAGGTAGACAAAGGTAAATACTGTCCTGGGGTACACAGAAAGGAACAGGCAATCTGACCTTTGCGATCTCACTTACTCCCCAATGCTGCATACATAACAGCCGAGCACAGAAGCAATAACTTTACCATATAAACTCAGAAGCAGTCCCTCTGACTTCTCTTGTCCCTGGCTTACACTGTCTACTAATAACTCTTATGATGTCAACAGAGCTTTAGGATTCCCTGGAACTGACACCACTGTATTATTAAAATACAGGCTTTACAGTTCTTGCAGTGAAGCTTGTGTGGTTGCTGCAATTCCCTCATGATGCTTTCCTGCTTGTTTTATATTAGCTTATGTTGAATAAGTCCAATCGCCTTCTGGAAGTTAATCTTGATTTAATTTGATTTTCTTAGAAAGCTGATAAGGCAGAAATAACAGTGCTGTTATCGGGTTACTTGCCAGGAGCATCTCACTTTCAGAAACGATGAACATTTCTGGGGCATTAGTAACATCCTAATCTTCATGTCTAGGTGTGCCATGTTACACGTATTTTCCAGTTCTGAGTCTCTACCAAATCTGAAACCGTCCCATTCCTGAAGATCTTTGCATTAGCATCAAAGGCCAGAGAAAATGTCCATCAGTGGGAGGTATTTTGTATTTGAAGATAAGCTTACTAGAGTATGCTTTTAAAATTTCCTAAGGGTTTTTGTTAAAGAAAACTTTGGCTTTTAGATAGCATGTGTTTGCCATATCTAATTCTTTCATTCTCTTATGCTTCCAAATATAGATTATCAATTTTAAAATGGTTTGGAGTAGTGGGGATAGGCTCTAAATGGTCACAGTAAGTTCAGTTTGTGTTCAAAGTTTATGGTTTATATGTAAAATGCCATCCATGGGTTCATGTGCATAAACACTTGTTCTTGAACTTGTGGTACTTGTTCAGGAGGTTGTGAAACCTTTTAGAGATGAGCCACTGACCGCAGTGAAATAGGCCTTGATGTTTGTAGCCTGATTCTGCTTCCTGCCCTGTCTGCTGCCTGCAAAAGCCAGATGCAGACAAGTCTACCACTTCTCCCATGGCTGAGTCACTGCCTTCCCCATCATGACAAACTATATGTTCTCACATAAGACCTGGGTACCAAATCCCAATGACAATAGAAGTCATGGATTCATAATGTCCTTAGAAATTTCTTTGTTTTATTACTTTTATTTTTTTACAGTCCAGACATTGACCCCCCTTCAGGTCTGCCCTCCCACAGTTCCTCAACCCATTCCTCCTAACCGACCCATCTCCAAGAGGATGTCCCCCACCCCTGCCAGCTCTCCCTGGGGCCTCAAGTTTTTTGAGAGTTAGGTAGACATGTCTTCTCCAACTGAAGCCAGACCAGGCATTTCTTTGCTTTATATGTATCCAGACCTCTGACTAGCTCATGTATGCTGCCCGGTTGGTGGCTCAGTGAGAGATCTCAGGGTTCCAGGTTAATTGAGACAGTGTTCTTAACCATTGAGCCATCTCTCCAGCCTCTGTCCTTAGAAATTTAAAAAAAAAGACTTTGACAAATCTCATCCTTGGAGTGTGAACCAGGGTTTTGTGAGGTACAATGAGCTTGAGACACACACATGAGAACACTCCATTTTGATATTTCTCAGGAAGGGATTTGGAATGGCAATAAATATAAGAAGGAACATGGGAATGCCTGTGGCCTTCCTCAGTTTCTAGAGAAAAGTTATGGAAAATGATGTTCCCATGCCTCAGACATTATTCTAAATACAAATAACAATGTATTTTATATAATTTTGATCATACTGAGCTATGAAGCAGGCTTCTGTGGTGAATTTTAAACTCATAAATACATTATCAAAGGATCCGTAATAATAAAAATAAGGCTTGTCGTGAAAACTACGCTCATGAGCTCAGCTTCCTTGAGTCCCCTGGTTTCAAACTTCAGTTTTTCTGGCATTAATCGGAAGAGACAACGTGGCCAAGCTTTCCCATCATTCCATTTCAGTGGCTGTTAATAAGGTTTCTAGTTCTCATAGTGAGCTAAGATAAATACAGAATAAAATACTGACTACACACATTTTGTTCAGTTCCATCAAACACTCCTAACAAATTATAAATAATAAGACTAAGGCACGGACTACTTAATTCAGAAAATTATATCACAGTGTATTCAGACTTTTAAAAAAATCTGAAGGAACTAACAAAAAATCCTATTTAGAGAGCAATGTGGCTTCAGAATCTGGGAGGGGGGTCAGACTCATGCATTCTTTTCATTGGCTTAAGCCTATCACCTTCCATATTTAGCTAACCTTAGAGAAGCATAAAACTATTTATCTAAGAAATAGAATTTAAATTACCAAACAGAATATTTCTTTCCAGTATAAATCATCTCAATACTTATGAACTCCATTTTAATAAGTAAATTTGTTCAATATGCATATCAAACTCTAATGTTAATTAACCACCTTCTAGAAAGTCCTGAAAAAATAAAATTCAAATAGAGTTTAAATTATAATTTATATGAAATTCGATCACTATATTGATAAATTATTTTCTCACAGTGACTTGCATTTTAATTGTAAAGCAATGATTCTATGCAACCAGATATCTTAGCAGTGGAATTTTTCACTGGGACATACAAGCCAGTAGGATATAAACTTTTGTTAAAGGTACTAGGTTTATGCTGAATCAACTCAAAGAATCGATGAATGGCTACAGATTAAACAAGATGGAGTGAGAGATGTAAAGAGAGTCAGAGATGAAGAAATACTAACTGTGAGAGTAGGACAATCCAAAAGCATTATGCTTTTGTCCTCTCTGAACAAGAGATACCCTTTGGATAGAGCCAGAAAATTGTGATCATTCTCCGGTATATTCTAGCATCAGGATACAGGGAGATATGAATAAAAAAGCAGAAAAGAGAAGTAAAAAGATTGCCGCACATATAAAGAGCCAGGCAAGCAGCTACCTGCCTCTAAATATCACTGAAGAGATAAAAATTTTTTTTCTACATTGTGGTGGATAATGCCATGCTTGATGCCAGCCTTTGAAGGCTAATCTTAGATGTCAAGTTGACACTAGAGGAAAGCAGGAACCCCAGTTGTGGAAACCACCAGATTGATGGTGTGGAGAACTCTATAAACCAAAGATTTTCTTACAGGCCCTGATGAAAGGACAAAGGGAACTTTAGTCCTTTGTCCTTATCCAGAAGTGGACTGGACCAGTGTCTTGATGGGGTCAAATCTAGAAACCTAACACTTCCCCCTGTGCTGTAGTTGTATTACAAGGCCACTGAGTCTGAAGTATGCCATATTCTATTTGCCAACATTATACGACTTAGTTCTCTGCAACCTTGGACATTTTACTCCTGCAAATAGTACATATGACGCTATAAGTCTTAATAAACTAGTGTGACATAAGTCATAAACTTAAGTAAGACCTCCTGGTCCCCACTATTATGTTTGCATTATTTCTCATTCTTGTTCCTTCCACTCAACAGCTTACCATTTGTTACCCTTATTTTTGTGGCTTAAATCATCTGTGGCTGTCTGTGGAGCACTTTCTTGATTACAAATTGGTGTAGGAGGACCCAGCCCCCTGTTAGTAATACATTCTTAGATCGCCCTTGCATGTACAAGAAAGCTAGCTGAACAAGCCAGAAGAATCAAGCCAACTCTTGCCTCCAGGTTCCTTCCTTGAGCTCCTTACTTGGCTTTCCTAATGGACTGTAAATTGTAACCCAAAAGAAACTCTATTTTCCCCAAGTTACTTTTAACCATGTGGTTTATCACAGCAATAGACAGCAAACTAGAACACACCCTTTTTTCTCAGAAAAGTCATCTTTAAACAATTGCTGGAAACTAAGAGGCCCATGGGGTGGGAGGTTGATAAATGTGTTGGTTGATCAGTTGTTGATACTATAAAAGCACTGCCCAGATTGATACAGTTTAAAGATTCCAGTTTTAAACAATGTGTTAGTTTATAGATTTTAAATGCAAGGTTCTTGGCAAGTTAATAATCCCTAGAATAACTGGAGCTGCAATATGATAATGGATCATGAAAAGGCAAGGACAGTGATTACTACAGCATCATTTGTCAAACTACAATAGGCTTCAATGGACAGATAATTAGGATGCATGCTCTATTTAGTATGTCTGGTGATAGAACCAATATTCTGCATTTCAAACCAATTTCCAGATGATCTTTCTCCTGCTAGGTTATGAAACACGCTTTGAATAACAAGGAACAAGAGAATAAATAAAATTTTAGGAATAAAGAAGTCACTTCCTTGGTAATGTATATGCAGTAATAAAAAGGTAGACAGTGTGTCAGTTGCATTCACTTAAAGCACAGCAATATCTCAGTCAAACATCAATTCAGCACTTTACAGATCTGATCATGATAACCTTCTCAGTGGTTCATGCTTTCTATAGATATTCCAAATAACTGGGGAACTAGCCTCATAAATTATGTCTCTGTCCACTTCTCAACCAGTAAACTATCATTGAATAACAATATATATAGCAGAATTACATTAATTAATATTAAATATTTATGGGATTTCATTAAAGTTTATCATTCCTCATAAACATTGTCTTTTAATTTTAATGACAATTCCTGTAGGCCCTAGGTAGAGATATCTGTGTAAGTTGTTTGGAAAGAAAATTATAGCCTAACATAAAAGAGATACTCAAAGTGAAGGATGCTCTCTCCATTAACCTTCAAAGTAACTTGGCTATGTCATCAGATCAATATGTAATGTCAAGAGAGATCTGAGGAAAGAAGGAAGCATGGGGCAGAATTCCACACCCAGGCTCCACCAAAGGTGTGATGCAGAAGGAACTGTTGGGAAATAGGTAGCTAAACACAATGAAAGCACAAGAATAGTGTATCCATGGTTTCTGTGTATGTATCAACTGACAGTCACATCTCTCTGGATGGTAGGCTGCTTCAGAGTACATCACATAGGATAAAACAGTTGAAATAACTGCGAAACAAAAGATAAGCAACAAGAACTGCTGCCACTGTACCAAAGGAAGTGATATACACCTGGGAGCGTCTGTTTGTCCATTGTCACATGGCTGGCATCTGGCATTTGCTTTCCTAACTGTTCCCAATGCTGTCAAGAGTCACTCACGGTGCTGAGCCTGGTCTTTATGATCTGAGAAGCATGTGTGTCTTCTGCAGCTCTAATGGGGAGGTTCTTTGAAAGTTCACACCTGACTCCCCTGACTTTGTGCCCCATGGCCACCTTCCCACTGCTGACTTTGCTTCAATCCTTTTACTATAAATTATAATAACGGTATCTCTGATTATTCATTCTGTGAAACTTCCTTTTTGCTAATCAATGAGCATTGATTTACATTATCATGAGAGATACCTGATACAATCAATGTAGAAAAAAATATAATTTATTTGGGCTCACAATTTTGGAGGGCACTGGGCCTGTACTTGAATATAAATGTGAGTTTCAATGTGTTTCAATCAATTAATTAATAAATAACAAAGTAAAACTAAAAAAGGAAATTACTGAATGAATGAAATATTAAACTCTGTCCTCTGCTCAGAGTCCCCTTTCACAGGTACAGATAGACATTCTACTTTTAAGAATAGGAGGCAGTCAGGTCTCTGATAGAAAGGCAGGCAGAAGGGTGCAGATAGATATCAAATATAGCACAATTTCAGTTTCTCCTCTTCCCTTTTTCTCCAGCCAGTAGCAACTCCCTGCCAGTGGCTTCTTACAAGTTCAAAGTGAGATCAGAACATGTTTACACAAAGGTTTTGGGTATATCGTCTTCCCTGTCTTTTTTCAAATTAACCAATCCTAAATTAGGGATATTAGACCTCTCAAAGACTCTTAGGAACAGATTCCTGAATATTCTGGGCCCTGAGTCAACCCTCTGCTTAGCAGTCTGTCACTCCTCTCCCTCTTCCTCTCACTTGCTCCCCCCCCCCGTGTGTGTGTGTGTGTGTGTGTGTGTGTGTGTGTGTGTGTGTGTGTGTGTGTGTGTGTGTGTCTATGTCCCTGTGTGTCTATGGGTCTGTGTGCCTGTGTGTTTTCTTCCATCACTTTAGCATCGGTAAACCATGGCCACTTCATGACTTCTTGCTAACTCACATCATAAATATTTCTAACTCATTGAAACTTTATTGATGTGATCATTTTCACCGTGTCATTTTTATCCTTGTTACTTACAACACTACCAAGACACTTTCTTTCTTTGGGTTAATATCTAATAGAAATGTACTGGAGTTAATGAAATACAGCTAATATCTAAACATGACATGACCTACAGGGTCTTTTTTTCCCTTATCTCTTAGTGTCCTTACAGTTTCAACTTTTAATCTTTTCAATTAACTCCGTTTTTATGGGAATACTGGAAGCACACATGTCTTGATTCATTTATTTTCCAGAGTAGCATCTTGACTAGAGTGTAATAAGGGCCAAGTCATTTCAAATAAACAAATGACTATAGTCATTGTTATAGATAATGTATTAGATCAAGAGGGTCATGATGTATTTATCTTCCATTTTGAACTTGAGGTACCAAAGCCAGGGACAGATACCCATCCTCAACAATCCAATTAAAAGAACAAAATTATTAGTGGAGTGCATTTTAAAAATAGTCAATGGGGCCATAATGGGAAGAATAAAGAGATCCAGCTAACTGCCTCAGTCTGTCTTTCTTATCCACCATTGGAGTCAAGGGTTGAAACATCACATAGAGACCTGACAAGTTGCTTAAACTATAGAAAATCTCTTTCTGGCATTCAAGTTTCTTGTCTAGCCAAAGTGTTTCCTTCTCCAAGGACACATATTCCTGGGAATATTAGGTACTTATTTATTTCTGGTATAAAACACCATGATTTATAGCTCAGAGAATTTAATTAGGCATAAAATCTGAGACAGAGACAGAAGAGAATGTCAGGGAAAAGATACTTGGCAGCAAACAGCAGGCACAGAACCGGGAGCAGAAAGTTGAGAGGTCACATATTCAGATGCAAAACTGAAGTAGAAATAGAGAAATGGGAGTATCCAAGACTTTTAATATCAAAGTGTACTCCAGTGAATGCTTTCTTCAGCAAGGTTCTATCAGGTCAATCTTCACAAGAAGCAGCAACAAATAGAGACATGTGTACAAATGCCTTACAACAAGAAAAATTTCTGAATCAAACCATGAAATTGAGGAAATCTCCCTTTTTTGGAATCTGTTTTCCAATAATATATTAATTATAATGAGAGATAGAAGTATCTCTTTAGAATATTTTCCTTTCTCCCAAGCAGGTTATAGTTCCACAAAGGTTCTCCTTACGAAGTGAAGTAAGTAATAAGGATAGTGACTGTGAATGGATACAGAAGAAAGCATCACATTTTACAATGGAGGAATGATTCAATTTAAATGGTTTTCTTTCTTCTCTGGCAAGAGCTCACCTATCCTCAGCTACAAACACCTCCAGGATAGATTTAAGCATGTTCACTGAGTTGCTATGCCATCCTTTATATATATTTCTCGGTACTGTCTCACTACTGTTAAAATATGTTTTGTCACCACAACCGGCTGGTGAGGATGTGGAGAAAGAGGAACACTTCTCCACTGCTGGTGGGATTGTAAACTTATACAACCACTCTGGAAATCAGTCTGGCGGTTCCTTAGAAAATGGACATAGTACTGAAGTACCTGAAAACCCAGTTATTCCACTTCTGGGCATTTACCCCAGAGATGCTCCAACATACATCAAAGATACATACACCACAATGTTCATTGCAGCTCTATTTATAATAGCCAGAAGTTGGAAAGAACCCAGATGTCCTTCAGTAGATGAATGGATACAAAAATTGTGGTACATTTACAGAATGGAGTACTACTCAGCTAACAGAAACAATGGCCTAACGAAATTCTCAAGAAAATGGATGCATCTAGAGAATATCATCCTGAGTGAGATAACCCAGTCACAAAAGAACAGACATAATATGCAGTCACTGATAATGGGATACTAGCCCGAGAAAGCTCTGAACACCCCAGAAACAACCCACAGACTGTGTGAAGATCAAGAAAAAAAGAATAAAAGAATATATTTTAATTAAAATAGAACTGTATCACATGCCCCTTTCCTCCCTACAGCCCCTCCCAGTTTCTCTCCTATCTTCTCAAATTAATAACCTTTTTTCCTATATTATTGTTACATATATACATATGTGTATGTATAGGTACCCACAAATACTTAATTACAACCTTATAAAAATGTCTTTGTATACTTTTATGCAAAATGCTTAAAAATCTGTATATGTATCTTTGTTTTTTAAAATAAAGTAAAAAAAAAAAATGTTTTGTCTCAGGTCTCAGTTCCCTTCGTCAGTCTCTAACTACAATTTTCCCAGAGTTATTGTACCTAATTATACTTCCTTCTGCTTCATCATAAGAGCAAACATCCCCAAGGTTTAATTCTTAAACTTGTCCTCAATTTTTTCTCAATATTCTTTCAAGTACCATATGTCTGCTGAAACAGCCATGGGATTGATAGTCAAATCTGCCTACCTATCTAGCTCTGAGCTTCTCAGTAATATCTTCAAAAATCTCCAAAGAGACAACTAAGAAGTCAAATTTCAACTAAAACAAAAAAAGAATGCTTATCTTGTCAGTAAAATGTTGTTCCTCTTTGACTCTTAACATAAACAGCATATCCGTTGATCCATCCTCAGTCTACACTCTACACAAAAATGAAAAGGTGACCATCTTTACTTCATCCCATTTGCAACATTTCAGTTCCTCCAATGACAGCTAATCAACTGTTCTTCTTTTATAATATTGATTTTACAAAGATGTTTATCATACTACAAGATCCATTGTATTTCTATCTTTCCAATTAATCTGTCATTGTGGTTATGTCAGGTTTCATTTGCTCTCATTTCTTGGACATCTGCATTGTCTTAGATTTCTATTGCTGTGATAAAACACCATAGCCAAAAGCAACGTGGGACAGATAACGTATTTCATCCAATTCTTCCAGTTTACAGTCATCACTGAGGGAAGTCAGAGCAGGAACACAGGAAAGGTAGATCCTGGAGTAGACAACATGGAAGAATGCTGCCTACTGACTTCCTTTCTTATGGCTTGCTCAAGCTGCTTTCTCATTCAGCACAGGACTACCTTTCCAGGTTTAGCTTCACACATGATGTGCTGCAAACTTCTACACTAACCATCAATCAAGAAAATGCCTCACAGATTTGCCTACGGGCCAAATAAGAAGGCATTTTCTCAGTTGAGGTTCCCTTCCCTCAAAAGGCTCTAGCTTGTGTCAAGTTGAGAAAAGAATCTAACCAATAGAGAGATCAAGCCATAAATATGAACTTGGGAGACACAGACAAACACAATAGTTTTAATCCTTTGAGTTTATATGGTTGTTTGTCATTATCTACTTTCACTGATGTTATTTGAAGAGCCCCAGTGTTTCTCAAGCTTCTGTGTTTGTTCACAAATACCAGTAATAGCAATAATTAATATCTGTTGAGTGCTTACTAGATGTCCATCACTATTGTCAGTACTTTATGTAGACTATTGCACTTAATCCTCACAAATAAAATTATTTACATATAACTGTGAATATGGAGATTTTATACAGCAATCATGAATGATGACCTAAGACTTGGATATGTGGATGTATGTGTGTGTGTGTGTGTGTCTGTGATTTTCTTACTAAATTTGATATTGCATTCGGTTTTATAGAGTATTTTTTTGTTTCAAATCCTGTGATCCATAGCTGAAGTCACAAAACAGTTCTATGTTTCTCTATATTTCTTTTCAGCTTCAAGATTTTACCACTATAAAAATTCTTAACTTCCAATGATGACACCTTCAGCTCCTTCAGTTACCTAGACTATAGCAATTTTGATAACAACATGGCTACTCTATCTCCCTCCATACTCAAACTTAGATATTATTTAATATCTAAGAGAACATTATTCTTCTATCTCTTCATTTGTAATATCTCTGAACTTTTTATTTCAAATTGTTCTAAATAACATTGATAATACTATTATTGTTGTATTTTAATTTTCAAATCTGTAAACATAAATAACTTGGGATTCAAAATTAAATAAAGCAACTAACTCTAAAATATCAATATCACATCTTAATTATTTACTTCTACTTATGCCATAGCAGAAAATTTGAGAGGTATATGTTGGTAATGCAGCTCATAAACTCACTTAGCAACAGAGAATCTTTCCATCTCGTAATTTAACAATCTTCTAGAAGCATATCTTATACTTCCTATGTACTTATTTTATTGCTTTAAATGTTTCACTAAATCCTTCCAGACTCTGATTCCTTTTCATTAAAATGTGGATTGTGATTTTTCTCTAGGAAAGGGAAAATCATAGTATGAATAGATTGTAAATATTATCATTAAAAATATTTAAACACTAATCCTCCAATGTGCAAATGTGTTAAATATGACCATAAATATGAATGTGTGTGTATAATCAGAGCTTTGAAAAACTCACCTTTAAAATATAAGGTAGAACCCTATAATTTATAGCTCAAAAACATATATCCATTATAAGAAGAAAACAATATCTGTTTTCTCATATTATACAAGCTAAAAAAATTAACTGTGTAAAATATAATCACAATTCTTAAGACCTCAAATGCCCTAACTTTGTAAATCCCACAAAGCTAGTAAAGGCTAAAATACCAATACAAATGTCCAGCCAGCACAGTAATCCTTAACTTTCATGGTTCATTTAATGTGAGCTATGGTGCTCAGGTACAGAAGGCCAATTAAAAATGAAGAGTTATGAAGTGTTTTGCCAGCCTCATGAATTAGGACAGACCCAGTACACTCTATTGCCATTTGGCACCTAATAATAATCTAAATCATCCAACCTACTAGAGACCTTATAAAGTAAATCTAATTCTTCTAACTCAATTTTTAGAAAATTACCCCTGTAGGAGGATTCAATACTTCCCACTAGCCTATTTTTTTAGTTATTTCAAAAGTTTTTTCTCCCAATATATTAGCTAATCTAATATCTAAGAGAAACTGTAGTTAAAAAGGCCACAGTTTTATGATCAATCAAGAGTGTTGGTCATAATAACAAAAAGCAATACAACTACTCTTTTTTATCTCATTATTACTAAACCCAGTTCTTGAAAGAGATACACAGAGGAGACAACCCATGCAAAAATATGCCTAACAGTGGCTAAATTGTAAGTCCTTCTCTTTGCCAAAAATATACATGTGAGTATATAGGACTATTTGATACCAATACTCAAATTTGAGCATGTAAATAAAATGTTAATAGCAACATCTCTGATAATGACAAAGATTACAAACTGTTGAAATATGTAGAGAATCATTATGTCAAATGCTGAAGCGCTTAACACTTATACTTCTCCAAAGAAAGGAAAAACATATATGGAAGATATTTCTTCTTCTCTCTAAAGCATTACAATGAATGTTTCAATTGTAAAATTCATAACCTTAAACTTTCAGCTCTCAAAAGATGAAAATTTCATTAGTATCTAAAAGTCATAAAGTAACTATGTAGCCAAAATATTATTAAGCCAAAGATGGCTAGCCATGCTCTAAAAGGGAAAGCAGCTGGGGCTATTTTAGCTCAGAGAGTAGTAAATTTCCTAGAAAGAAATGAAAACAAGAGTAGTTTTTCTTCATAGAGCCCAGCACTATGAGCAACTGAGAGACAGAAGCAAGTAAGTTTCAAAGGAAGAACATTATAATCAGGTGGCTGGTAGCAAGAGATCTGTGAGGCTATAATTCAGTGTTAGAATATCTACATAACATTGTGAGGACTGGAGTTCTATATTCAGTACCACCAAATTAGGAAAATAACAATTAATAAATAACAAAAACAAATCATTCCTCTGACATATACACACTGAAATTCATAGAGAAGAGAATCTTCAGGTTAGAATATCTACAATTACCCAAAGCTTTACTAGATATATCCCCTATTTCTACCTCATCATGATAGATTATTGTATCTTAAGTCATTTTTTTGCATTTTTTTCTTTTCCACTGAATGAGTCTAATGAGTTTGAGAGTAAATTAAATGAGATAAGCATTGTTGTTAGTCTCTTCCAGCTCCTATACCAAAATATGTTCATTGAAGACCTTATAAATAACAAAAATTATATATATATTTCATAGTTCCAAAAGCCAAGAAGTTCACAATTAACACAACATAAGAATCGGTGTTTGGTTAGGGCATACTTCTGGGATCATGGAATAGTACAATTATTTTGCACACTCACAAGGTATCAGGGCCAAGACATGTCTGAAATCTTTGCATCTGGTCCCTAATACCATTCCGTGGGAACTTTATATTCTAACATAATCCCCTCACCAAATGCCACCCCTTCTAATGTTTTCAACTTGAGAACTGACTTGTGTGTTTGAATTTTGGAGAAAATACAAGCATTTATGTAAGACAGAAGCTGTGAACACAACCTTCACTGTAAAGATTCTTACCTGCTGTCTCAATGAAGGAAAGTACAAAATACCACCAGCTGACTTTCCCAAGAGGAAGAAAATGCAAGGATCAATGAGGATTAAAATAATGAACACTATATGGACTGAGGCTTTATGAATTAATACTATATTCTATAACTTCAAAAACCAGAGACCTAAGATTGTTGTTGCCAGAAATAAAGAATAGCCTGCCAGGATTTCCAGCGTCAGGGAAAGAAGACTGCCCCAACTTTTGAAGCAATTTTCAGTAACATGAGAGATAGAAATAAATTTCACTTTGATTGCACTAATTACATATGTAATCACCCAAGTACCACTTTCACCTCTGAGCCAATTCATCTATATCTCATGGATCTGACACATGTGTGACAGGCAAGCCAAAGCAGTCAAATCATTCCTTAAGGCGACAGTGTTCTTTGATTGTCATTATCCTGTCTTGTCAGTGCAGCTAACTTATTAAGAGGAGAAAAAACACTTCTAAAAAAAATAATGTATTTAATGTAAGCTCTTCAAAGATACTCACATACAGGACAGGAAGGATTTATCCACAGTACCGACTTCTGACCCACTCCCAAGAAACATGCATAAAATCAACCCATTCTCTTTAATAAACCGATCATGGAAACAGAACCTGAGCGAAGAAACAATGAAACTGGCAGAAGTTATGAATCAAATGGATTTGAAACATATGTATATGACATTTCATGCTAAAAAAAAAAAAAAAGAATATACCTTCTTCTCATCACCTCATGATACCTACCCCAAAACTGACCATATAATTGGATACAACAGATACAATAAAAGACTGAAATAATCCCATGCACCATATTAGATCACCATAGACTAAGGCTGGTCATCATCAACTACGGAAACACCAGGAATGCCACATACACATGGCAGCTGAACGTTACTCTATTCAAGGATATCTTGGTCAAGGTTTTAGAATTTAATGAAAATGAAGGCACAGCATGCCCAAACTTAAAGAACACAATGAAAGCAGTATTAAGAGGAAAACTCACAGCTCTAAGTGCCTCCAAATAGAAACTGGAGAGATCATACACTAACAGCTTGACAACACACTTGAAAGCTCTAGAACAAAATGAAGCAGATACACCCAAGAGTGGTAGAAGGTAGGAAATATTCATACTCTGATCTGAAATCAACCAAGTGGAAACAAAAAGAACTATACAAAGAATCAACAAAAGCAGGAGCTGGTTTTTTGAAAAAATAAACAAGACAGATATAAACCCCTTGCCAGACTAACCAGAGGGCCAGGAACAGTATCCAAATTTTAAAAAATTCAGAAATGAAAGGGGAGACATAACAACAGAAACTGAGGAAATTCAAGAAATCATCAGATCCTACTACAAAAACCTATACTCAACAAAATACGGAAAATGTGGATGAAATTGACAATTTTCTAGACAGATACAAGGTACCCAAAATTAAATGAGGATCAGTTAAACTATTTAAACTGTTCCATAAACACTAAAGAAATAGAAGCAGTCATCAAAAGTCTCCCAACTAAAAAATTTCAGAACCAAATGGGTGTAGTTGCAGGATTCTATCAGACCCTCAAAAAAGACCTAATATCAATACTTGTCAAACTATTTTACAAAAGAGAAACAAAGAAACACTATCCAATTTCTTCTATGTACCCACAATTACACCTAAACCACACAAGGACCCAAAAAGAAATAGAACTTCAAACCAATCTCCCTTATGACCATCAATGAAAAAATACTCAATAAAATTCTCACAAACCAAATCCAAGAACACATCAAAACGATCATTCACCATGATCAAGTAGGCTTTATCACAGGACGGTTTAATATAAAGAAATCCATCAATGCAATCCACTATATAAACAAATTCAAAGAAAAAGAAAGCCCACACGATCATCTCATTAGATACTGAGGAAGCATTTGACAAAATTCAGCAACGCTTCATGTGAAAAGACTTGGAAAGATCAGGAATTCAAGGCACATACTTAAATGCAGTAAAAGCAATATACAGCAAATCAGTAGCCAACATCAAACTAAATGGAGCAACCATTTGAATTGAAGCAACCCCACTAAAATCAAGAATTAGATAAGGCTTTCCACTCTCTTCCTATCTATTCAATATACTAATTGAAGCCCTAGTAAGAGTAATTAGAGAACAAAAAAAAAAAGTCTAAGGAATACAAATTGGAAAGGAAGAAGTCAAAATATAACTATTTGCAAATGATATGATAGTATACTTAAGTCACCCCAAAAATCCTACCAAGGAATTCCTAAACTTAATGAAGAACTTCAGCAAAGTGGCTGGATATTATATTAACTCAAACAAATTAGTAGCCTTATGACACCCTTCACAATAGTCACAAAGAATATAAAATACCTTGGTGTGACACTAAGCAAATGAAAGATCTGTATGACAATAACTTCAAGTCTATGAAAAAAGAAATTAAAGACGATCTCAGAAGATAAAAAAATATCTACTATGCTCATGGATTGGAAGGATCAACACTGTAAAAATGGCAATCTTGCCAAAAGCAGTCTACAGATTCAATGCAATCCCTACCAGAACTCCAACTCTATTCTTCATAGAGTTAGAAAGAACAATTTGCAAATTCATTTGGAGCAACAACAACAAAAACCAGCATAACAAAAACTATTCTTAACAATAAAAGAACTTTTTGGGAAATCATGATCCTGGTCTCAATCTGTATTACAGGGTAATCATTAAAAAAAACAAAAAAAAAAAAAAAAACAAAAACAAAAAAACAAAAAAAAACTGTATGGTATTGGTACAGTGACAGACAGGTAAATCAATGGAATACAACTGAAAACCCAGAAATCAACCCACACACCTATGATCACTTGGTCTTTGACAAAGGCACTAATACCATGCAGTGGAATAAAGCATTTTCAACAAATGGTGCTGGTTCAACTGGAGATCAGCATGCAGAAGAAAGTAAATCGATTCATTCTTTTTTGGGGGGGGTTTAATTGGGTATTCTCTGCATTTACATTTCAGATGTTATCCATTTCCCAAAATTCCACCCCGTTTCTGCCTCCCATTGCCACCATGAAGGTGCTCCCTTTCCCAAACACCCTCTCCCACCTCAGCAACTTGGTGTTACCCTACACTGAGAAAATGAGCTTTCAATGGACCAAAGGACTCTTTTTCCATTGACAATATATACAAAGAACTGAAGTAGTTAGACACTAGAGAATCAATAATTTTATTAAAAATGGGGTACAGAGTTAAACAAAGAAGTCTCAATGGGGGAATATCTGAATAACTGAGGAATTACTTAAAAGCACCTAAAGAAATGCTCAACATCCCTAGTCATCAGAGAAATGCAAATCAAAACAACCCTAAGATTCTACCTCACATCAGTCAAAAACTCAGGTGACAGCAGATGCTGCTGAGGATGTGGAGAAAGAGAAACACCCCTCCACTGTTGGTAGGATTGTAAACTGGTACAACCACTCTGGAAATCAGTCTGGTGGTTCCTCAGAAAATTGGACATAGTACTACCTGAAGACCCAGCTATACTATTCCTGGGCATAAAAACAAGCTCCAACATATAGCAGAGACCTATGTTCCACTATGTTCATAGAAAATAAGGCTGGATGTCTCAGATGGTTAGTTTTTGGGTTTTGCGCTTTTTTTTTTTTTATATGCTGGATCCCCAAAGATGTAGGTTCCAGTGCCAGAGAAGAAATAAATGTAGAGGCAAGATAAGGTAATCAAGCACAGAGCAAACACTTCCTTCTTTTGTGTTCTTATATGGACTCCTTTCAGAAGGTATGGCCCAGGCTAAAGGTGTGTCCTCCCATTCCAAGATTTGGGTTAAAGGTATATGTCTTTCTACCTCAAGATCCAAGTTAAAGGCCTGTATCTTCCAGTCCTTAAGATCTGGATCAAAGACAAATGGCTTTGTATACCAAAGCCTGAATCAAATATTTTCCCAAATACAAGGGATTCACCTATTTCAAAGCAAGGAGAACCTCTCTCTCAGAAATGTTACAGGAACATTTCTATTTTTGGATTGTAGCACATTCCAGATATAGTCAATCTGACAACAAAATAAAATAGTCATCACAACATGTAAAGTTTTGTTTCAGAAATGAGAGGACCTGCCAACTTAATTATTATTTTGCTAATGCCTGGTCCAACATTAATCTCAGAAAACTCTAGTTTCTGATCTAAAGTCTCTGTTATCCCAGTTATCATCATTATAGCATTTATACAGTCCTGGGCAATCTTTTTTGTGACCCTGATTATCCTGAGCAGAACAATAGCCAAGTCCATACAGGAAACAATTCCTTATCAAAGCACTTAAGGAGATGAGACGACACTGCTGACAGTGGAAAGTGTGTTTCTTTAGATCATGACTCACTGTTACATAATATAAGTTGAATTTGGAGTTCCCTTACCTACTGCTTGAAATTGAAGTCTCTTGTGGGTGCATACTAGAGGCAGTATAACTACTGCCACTAATCTGATACCTAAGATTAAAGAAAATGAAGGCCATGGTCTCTAAGGAGACTGTCCTAGAAAATAAGTTATGTTTGTTTCCATTGGTGCTAGACTAGTAAGTAAGTTAAATAGATTCTTGTTCAAAACACTTTCTCTACTCAACTCCAAAGTATAAAGATCATATAAGGGAATATGATTTTGCCCTATTGTAGTGTGATTTAGCCCAGACTGCATATTAGAATCATCTGAAGAACACTTAGGCTGTTTAACGATTTATTGATTTAATTGGTTTAGAGTAGACGCTACTCAATGTTTTTAATACAAGCATTTGGGCCAGAGGTGATTAGAGCACAAAGAGTTACTATACTGGAAGATAAAATAAAATCTGCTGCCATTTGTGTGAAATAAACGTAGAGTGATGACTTCCATGAGCAGATTCTTGATATAAGAACAAAGAAGCACAGGAAAACTAGGTAGGAATTCAGAGGCCATGGTGCTGTTACACCTAGAACCAACTCTCAGTGATCTTGATGAATGAGCAAAAGCCTGGGTCAGTATGAATCACCTCAGAGCAGGTTAGGAACAAAGTGAATGTTAGAAAACTGGTCATGAACCTATATAATGCTGGCATCTTTAGAAAAGTAGCACAGGCTCTTGAGGCTAACCCAGTCCCTAGTGTAGCCCTTAGCTCAGCAGCTATTTTCTCTACTTCAGATGGAAGAAATATTGAGGGAAACAATAAGTAACCCCTCAAAGGTCTCCCATCATTCTTTGTCACTCCAGCTGGGCAAACAATAGCAAGCCAGCTTTAAGTAGCACCTTCTTTCCAAAGAGAATAGCACACATTTCCCTGTGCAAAGAGATAACAAGAATCACTCAGTTTCCCCAGCAGGTGTTACTGGGCCCAAGGATTTAACAAGAGGCAAAGGAGTCATGACAAATTGCAACTCTGAAACTCGGTTTCAAAAATTATGGCACTAGTTAAATTACAAAGAACAAATGCTTTTAATAATCCTTTTAGAATTCTCTGCCTATGTGTTGAATAATAATCTATTTTTATAATGTGGATAAACTTGGGAGAGGTAGAAATGATGTTAACACAGTAATTATGTATAAAAGTCTCAAAAATAGATTAAATATAATCAAAATAGATATTTCCCAAAATGTAGTTAAAGCAGCTTTCTAAAACAGCCTGATTGGTTCAAAATACAGTACTGGAGAGATACCTGTCAAAATGTAAGATTTTCATAAGTCTAAAAACAAACATTTACCCCATGTAGATTTTTTTGCTAAAGTGACTGTACCTAAGGACACGACAGTAGACCAGTGCCAGAGGAACATAATGGTAGCATGTTACAAATCACGTGACTCTGATGTGAACATTTCCTTTCCTATCCTAAAATAAATTTAAAAAATAGAGCTCTGAGTTAAATTATTTAGCAACCAAATGAAAATAAGCAAAAATATAAGATTGCCTCCGGATGTCATTAGCAGCCAGGACGTCCAGATTACTGCCCCAGGTAAGGTGCAAGTCCGTCTGCTCCTCAGATTTGATTTCTTGGAGCAATTCTAACTGCTAATTAACCATGAAAACGTTGTGCTGTGAACCTTTCACCTCATGCTCATCTGAAAGAGGAAAAGTTCTTACAGTGCACTGGGAGCCGTGTATATATAATCAATTGCCATTTCAGCAGTAACCTACTGTCCTGGAGAGCAGAGATCAAGCTAACTGTTCGGCTCTTGAAGAAGAAACTCTCTTTTTGTAGATTTTCCTAGCTGATGTATGCAAACACTTCACTGGTCTGCTCAGGTGATTTACTTTGCTTCTGTAAGAGACCTCAGCTAGTTAGATGATATGACCCAGGAAGACATCAAAACTGACTCCTACCTCAATACAGTCAAAAGCTGGTCTGTCTGATAAAGAACACAGCTCCCAGAGCCGAAGTAACTGGCTGTTTCTTTTGACTTCTGAAACTAGATTCTTAATATCACCTAGGGAGCTTTCAACATTGTGGATAGCTGGGTCCAACCCACCAGAGATTCTGACTTAATTGGTCTGGGGATAAGTTTGTGCATTGGGGAGTTTTATAAGTTCACTCAGTTGGTTCTAACATGAAGTCAAGAGTGAGAAGCAGTGGCTTAAAGGGAGGTCCGCGTGAGTTCTGGTTCTCATCTGCTGCAGGAGTCAGATCACTTGTCTTCAGTACAGACAAAAACACTTAAGAGTAAAAGATCCTCTGAAGGCTGGTCCCTGTTCCACTGCTCCACATGGCCCTTAACCGAACACAGTCTCTGACTTTAGTGTCATACTCTTCCAGTACACCCTGGGTAACTCACAAATGATAATAATCAAATCAATAACAGATTCCCGAACAGCTTACTCCTCATCTTCTTGCTCTGAAACATCATCATCCTGGGAAAACACACATTTCTTTGCCGCTTTCCCAAATGGGTACCACATCCAGTTACCACTAGCACAAGAGGAGGTAGGTAATGTTTGGCTGGATCTTGTAGCTTGTGGGAGATTGTCATAGGCTTCCCCTGAAAACAATGCAAAATCTTTTTTCTTTTCCAACACTTCCAGGAGAAAGAACATTCTTTCTCTTTGCTGAAGATTTCTGCCCTGACTCACCATTACCCACCTACCACTATCCCCAAAGCTCTTGATGATTTAGCTTCCTGTTAGGTCCTTGACCTGTTTGCCGACAATTGCGTTGTCCTGCCGCTCACTCATCCCACACTATTCTATAATCAATATATAGAACATCCCTTTTCAAATTTCAGTCAGGACCATATTATCTAAATGCTTGAAAAACATAAGTTTGAGAGAACACCTTCAAAGTTGAGGAGACAGGATGCATGGGGCAAAGCCCAAGAATGTGCTATTCTCCCTCCACAGGTTCGCAGGTACAGCATTGTGTGAAACACTAATTTTTGCCCTTGGTTATTATCAATAACAGTGCTGCCTCCAAAGACTTGGTTTCTAATATTCCACTCTCAAAAATGAGGATATTGCTGTGTTTCTGTTATCCTAAATACAACTTTGTTTGTTTGGCTGGTTGCTTGGTTGGTTGGTTAGTGTTTTCACTGTGAAATACTTCCTGCTTTGTCATAGGAGTACCCACTCCTATAATGGGGGTTACAGCTTCATAAACTCATTTCAAAATTGATACACCGTATTGTAGTCTATCTTATGTGTTCTCGGATCTTCTAACACAAAGCCTATTTTATAACAAAGTGTTGACATCACATGTAATTTATTAAAAACATGTATCTTTAAAGCAAACTGTAATTATCCAGCAGATAACAAAAAGAAAATGAGCTTGGTGGCATCTTTGGATATTCCTTGTCTCATAATGTCATGTCTCTTCCTGTTTTTCAGTTTTTTTTTTAATTTTATCTTATTGTTTTATTTTATTTTATTTATTTTAATTTAGACTTTTCTTCTCTCCTGCTACACTATAAGTCTCTTGAATATGTATTACAACTTCCAGTTCAATGTTTGTATGAGATTCTTGAATGTGAGAACAACTGTGATTCTGTTTCTTGTGCCTTTTCTTTGGCTTTTTTTTCCTATGTTTGTTTTTTTTTTTTTTTTTTTTCTATTTTTGATAGGTTAGTTTTTGTTTTATCTTAATATATTCTATTATTATCTTTGAAGCCTTTTAATTTTCTAGTGAAAGACAGAAAGGGTGTGGATATAGATGTAAAAAGATGTGCGAGGAGTAGAGTGAGCATTTAAGTTCAGTTTCTCCAGAACTTATAAGCCTTTCACAGTAAGGTGAAGACAAATGATTACAAACTAAATCATCATAAGTCAAGGACTACATTTATTCATAACATGTGGTAATATAAGACTAATTTTGACCATGTATAGCACCAAAATTTTTTCTTGATGTGTAGAAAATTCATTAAAAATTCTCTACATGAAATATAACATTTCCATGAGAAACAAAAGACCACGCTCCTAAATGAACCATTGCCTTCTCCAAAGGAATAGACAAATATTTGTTCAAAGCAAAGAATTTGAAAAGTATATATTTGTGCAGAAAAATATTTTAATTAATTGTAATTTAAGAACCCCTGAAAGTGTTTATTTTCTAAAATTCACTTTCACATATTTGTTTTGTTGTGACTTTAATTAAAGAATAGAAATGTTCAGTATTTATAATTTGTCTGGTTTTATTCCTATTATGATCACTTTCCATGTCATTAAACATTCCTCCAAAACATCCTGGAGACATATTAAAATAAACAAATCCTTTGGGGAATATTTAGAAAGTAATATAAAGCAATATTTAAATGACTTTGTACAACATGCAGATTTCAGACCATAAGGGATTTATACAGGGACAAGAGACAAAGGCTTTGTCCTCTAAAACACTCCTCAGTCTTTTTATAACCCTGCCCAGTGACAGATACTCTCCTCAACTTCTGCTCTAGATTTAATTTTTCTTAGTAAATGTCAAACTATCTTTGCAAAATTTTGTCACTTAGCATTGCTGTTTTCAAAGAATTTCCTCTTCAGGCTTTAAAAAATGAGCATTTCACAAATTAAATATGACAGTGAATTGCCAAGATTTTCTTAAATTTATCAGAAAAAGATGTATATTAATTATGTAAATATGAACTAAAGACTTCAATTTGTTTTACTTATACAGGTCTGACTACAGTAAACAAACTGTCAACCAGAAAAAAATTTCTATTTATACTATATAGACCAATACAGTGTTTCTCAATCATCCTGTAAATTAAACATTATTTTAAAACAAATGGTGTAAACAGTCATTCTTTTTCTCTGAAAGCTATGTTTTGTATATATTATTTTCTTTTTTTATTATTATTCCTTACTGCTTTATTTAAAAAAAGAAAAAAGGGATACATTTACAGATTTTTAAAAACCTTTTGGCTTAACATTATATGAATAAATTTGTCAGTATTTAATTCTTTTACAGGTGTGATAGCATGCATAGAAATCGCACTAGTTACCATAAGCATGAAGTGCAGTAGGATGGAACATAACATGGAAACACATTTCTTGTTGGGTATGGATTAAGCATAATGATCAGTGAATACCAAAAATTTCCACATGGCAATTATCTTAGCTCTAGGATTGTTAAGGATTTGAGGTCCAGGTGTACCACACTCTGAGGCGATGCTATACAATTTTTTTTCACTAAGAAGGAATGCGGCTTTGTTTTATTTATTTATTTATTTATTTATTTATTTATTTATTTATTTGGCCTTGTTTTTCTTGGGCTTTATATAGTCTGTGAGTTGTTTCTGGGGTGTTCAGACCTTTCTGGGGTTAGTATCCAATTATCACTGACTGCATATTATGTCTGTTCTTTTGTGACTGGGTTACCATACTCAGGATGATATTCTCTACATGCATCCATTTTCTTAGGGATTTCATTAAGTCATTGTTTCTGATAGCTGAGTAGTACTCAATTGTGTAAATATACCACAATTTTTGTGTCCAATCATGTACTGGAGGACATCTGGGTTCTTTCCAGTTTCAGGCTACTATAATTAGGGCTGCTATGAACATTGTGGTGCATGTGTCTTTGTTGTATGTTGGAAGTTCTCTGGGGTATATGCCCAGAAGTGGAATAACTGTGTCTTTAGGAAGTACTCTGTCCAATTTTCTGGGGAATCACCAGACTGATTTCCAGAGTGGTTGTACCAGTTTACAATCCCACCAACAGTGGAGAAGTGTTCCTCTTTCTCCACATCCTCTCCAGCATCTGCTGTCATCTGAAATTTTTATCTTAGCCATTCTGACTGGTGTAAGGTGGAATCACAGGGTTGTTTTGATTTGCATTTCCCTGATGACTACTGATGTCGAGCACTTCCTTAGATGCTTCTCAGCCATTTGATATTCCTCAGTTGAGAACTTTTTGTTTAGCTCTATACCCCATTTTTTAATAAGATTGTTTGATTCTCTGGTGTCTAACTTCTTGAGTTCTTTGTATACCTTGGATATTAGGCCTCTATCAGATGTGGGGTTGGTAAAAATCTTTTCCAATTCCTTGGCTACTGTTTTGTTTTCTTGACAGTGTCCTTAGCCTTCCAGAAACTTTGCAATTTCATTAAGGTCAATCTTTGACCTTAGAGCACAAGCCATTGGTGTTCTGCTCAGTAAATTTTTCCTTGTGCCTATGTTTTCTAAGGTTTTCCCTATATTCTCTTCTAATAGTGTCAGTATATCAGATTTAATGTAGAAATCTTTGATCCACTTGCACTTGAGCTTTGTACAGGAGATAAAAAAGGGTCTATTTTCATTCTTCTGCATGCTGAGTGCCAGTTGAACCAACACTGCTTGTTGAAGAGGCTGTCCTTTTTCCATTGAATGTTTAAAGCTCCTTTGTCAAAACTCAAGTGACCGTATATGTGAGGTTTTTCCACCTATAATTCATTGTAGTGCTGGATTTGTGGTCAGATATTGTGTAAATTTAGTTTTGTCCTGGAATATCAAGGTCTTTCCATCTATGGTGATTGAGAGTTTCAAAAGAAAAACATTATCAGATAACTTAAGGCTATAATTTTAAATAAGTTTCTTAAATATAAAATTTTAAAACAAGGTGCAAGTTCAGCAATAGAAGTGAGCACTGAGCTGTTGAACCACTGGGAGTGGGAAGTGCTCTTGCTAAAGACAAAGTTCAGTTCCTACTATACAAGACAGGCAGCTAATCACTATCTCTAACTCTAAGAGATTCAAACTCCCTACACACACACACAGGCACACACACACACACAGACACACACACACACAGACACACACACACACACACACACAGACACACACACATACACACACACACACACACACCACAAATTTTCCACATGCACACAACTACATAAGCAAAATAACAAAAACATACCTTTAGGTAGGAAAGTTCACATCAAATACCATCAAACTTGGAGTTTCTTCTCTTGCTCTAGATGTTTATAATTGGATCAGGGTTAATTCAGTTACAGTTAATGAAATTAATTTGAACTTGTGAGAAAAGATATAAAATTCCTTAGTACCATAAATATTATAAGTTCACAAATGTAAATGACTTCCCACTGCATCCTGGATCCTGTCCATGCATCCTGCTGGTGTGGCTATGCAAGTAGAAGACATCAAACCCCAGGTAACCTGGGTAACTCCTTTTCAGCTCACCTTTTACTCAGTCTAGAATGAGAGCTTTTCTCTCTTCGACCCTCATATTTTTGTTTATGTGCATTTTAGAAAATGCCTATCAATTTTTCTTAAGGAAAAAAGAAACTTATAAGAGCCACATTTTCAACATATGTTCCTAGGCTGAAACTCTGTATCTTGAGTTTTTCCATGCCTGGAATCTACTAGATTCCTTTTTTTTTCTCTCTTATGCAAAGATGTATCACATCATTCTATAAACTCCAAAATATTAAATAAAAGTCTTTTAATTAAAAAGCAGCAAAAGATGTATCTAAAACTATTTTTCCCAAGACACAGAAAGGCAGATAACAAAAAATAAAATCAAACAAACCACAAAAAAAAAAAAGCAACAGGAAACAGAAGTCTTAGTCTTACATTAAGAATTTGATTCACTTTGCATCCTACTAACTCACTTGGCAATTAGAAAATTAATGGCCCATCTCTAAAAATTAACACTATATACCAGGACATTGTGCACTAACTGTAACTTTGCTGTGTAATGATTGAGCACCGTGTCCAAGTCCGTGTTTCTTTGAATATTAAGCACTTTATTGTGTGCTTCAAAGGTAATAGATTTTTGCATGCTAATAATTTAAAATGTATCAATATGTTTATTTAATGTTGTTTGTTGTAGAATTATAAGGTAGGAAACTTGTTGGAAATAATCAAAGAAACTTTTCTGGGTTAAATCTCTTCTAAATTTCTGCTTTCACTCCACATCCCACTAACTCACTGGCCAGTTAGAAACTTAGTGACCCTTCTCTAAACATCAGTGATGTTAATCAGGATGCTGTGCTATTTATTTTCTCTCCACTGTTTAATTATTGAGAGCTGTTTTCAACTTACTATTCCTTCAAACAAAAATGTTTCTGTCTTTTTCATTGGGTGTTGAATGCATCATAAGCGCCCAGATATTTTGTTACATGGATAAATGAAGACTTTCTTGTAATTAGTAAAGACACATTAATAATGTGATTTGTATTGCAAATACCAACACCAAGCTCAACACATACTTACAAAAATTCTATTCATTAAAAATTGTAGTTTATCTTATTGATATCAATGATTTTATTGATATACTATTATTTACTATTCCTTAAGATGTTTTGAAATGGATAGTGTTACCATTTGAATTTGAAAACAGTATTTCCCAAACCTTTTAACCTTATCTGCCATTTACTTTTGAGCAAGAGTGGCTAATTTACAATACAAAGCTCAAAAGACATCCATATTGATTCCATTAATAAAATATGCAGTTCAGAAAAGAGCTTTTTATTTTCACTGTCTTTTGATTGCCAGGCAGATGAAATTCTCTTAAACTACTCCAGGGCTGCCAAAGATAGTTAGGAGAAAGCTCCTCATTGTCTTATACTTTCACTAACTGCTAGGACAGATCCCAGAATGTGCTCTTACTCTGAAAAATACATAAAGATCAACTGAGAAACAGGACACAGAAGTGAAAACTCTTGTTCAAGTTGTAAGATAATGGTTACAGACCTAAGGTTTCATATTTGGACTTTGTATTAACTAGTGTACAACCTTGGAAGCAGAAACCTTACTTGAAAAATTGCCTCCATCAGAATAGCCTATGAGCATGCCTGTGGGAGCATATTCTTGATAGCTAATTAAGGTAGGAGGGCTCACACTACTGTGTACAATATCATTTCTAGAAAAGTGAGCCTGGGGTAGAAACAGGATGTCATCCTAGGGGCAAACCGCTAAGCTTTAAATCCATAACCTACTTGAGTTTCTGTTCTGACTTCCCTCAAGGATGGGCTGTAACTGCTAAGTGGAAATGAGCCCTTTCCTAACCAAATTCTTTTGGTGATGGTATTTATCACAATAACTGATAATGATAAACTGGGTGTTTCTGTGATGGAACTAATCATGCTGTTTGGGAGGTTAGAGAGGAGGATTGTGTAAGTGTTGAAATCTGGACAGGAAAAGATTTTGCACATGCAGAAGTAAATGGACTGCTGTAAGAACTTGAAAAATAATGCTGAGAGCAAAACAGACAAAAGAAGACAGGGTCATAAAGTTTCCGACAGAAGACTTTACATGATAAAGTCTTTACACAGGATAGTTTGGATAAAGAATCTGAGGAAGAGAAATCTCTGTGTCTCGGGTTGGGAAATGGGTGATAAGCAACTGGAGCTGAAGAACAGTCTGAGTGAAGACTTCGTTTAGCTGATGTGAAATTGTAAGGAACAGCACACGAAAGAAGTGATCTGGGGGCTAGAAATGAAGCTGTATTTCTCTTTTTAATTTTTTAATTAGATATTTTCAGTATGTATCCTCTTTCTCCCCAGTCTCATTCTTCCTTCCCTTCTCATTGCCTCCATGAAGGGGCTCCCTCTCCCAACCACCTTCTCCCACCTCAGCTCTTTGGCATTCCCCTACATTGGGAAAATGAGCCTTTACTGGACCAAAGGCCTCTCCTCCCATTGATGACAGAGAATGCTATTCTCTGCTGCATATGTACCTGGAGCCATGGGTCTCTCCATTTGAACTCATTGGTTGTGTTTTATCCCTGGGAGCTGTGGTTGATTTTAATGGTTGATAATGTTGTTCTTCCCATGGGGTTTCAGACTCTTTCAGCTCCTTCAGTCCTTTCTCTAGCTCCTTCATTGGGGTCCCCATGTTCAGTCCCGTGGTTAGCTGCAAGCATCCTTATCTGTATCAGCATGGCTCTGGCAGAGCCTCTGAGGAGACATCCATATCAGGTTCCTGCCAGTAAGCACTTCTTTCCATCAACAGTAGTGACTGGGTTTTGTGGCTTCATATGGGATGGATCCCCAGGTGAGGCAGTCTTTGGATGATCTTTTCTCCAATACCTGCTCCTC